>NC_138291.1:33167500-33485000 GCF_965601325.2 Salmo salar
ATTGTTTTCTTGAGATGGTCAGGGCACCGGAACATAATTACAAATAATTTGTAGACTGCACATTTTCTGCAAGAAGCCCAAAAAGATGTAATATTTGGGTAACACTTTACTTGACACGCCATAACACTGTCATGACCCATATATTTACATCTGTGACATATTGCATTATTTTATGGTTGGTTATGACACCTGCATAAGTGTCAAAACCCACATTTATTCAAATGTATTTTTTCCCTTGTGTGCAATTATAATTTAATATGGTCAATTTCATAAAATGTGCGACAAACGTACTGTTGACATGTAGTCTATGGTGTAATGGAATATTTTGCGTTGTGTGGTAGGTTTTGACACTCTTATGAAGGTGTCATAACCAGCCGTAAAATAATGCAATATGTCACGTGTTATGATGCTGGGTGTCAAGTTAGTGTTACCCATTGACTAAAACAATCATTTCAAACCTTGCTTACATTTGTATACGAGCACACATCTCTCTATGTGTGGGAATACTTTGGAGAACAGATTTCCAACATTAAAATCACTTGGAGCTGGTGTTTAGTCTTTTATGTCCAACAATAAAAATGTAAAAAATACATATATACAGTACCAGTCAAACATTTGGACACACCTACTCATTCAAGGGTTTTTTATTTGTACTATTTTCTACATTGCAGAATAATGAAGACATCAAAACTATGAAATAATGTAGTAACCAAAAAAAGTCTTAAACATATCAAAATACATTCTCTCAACCAGCTTCACCTGGAATGCTTTTCCAACAGTCTTGAAGGAGTTCCTACATATGCTGAGCACTTGTTGGCTGCATTTCTTTCAACCTGCGGTCCAACTCATCCCAAACCGTCTCAATTGGGTTGAGGTCGGGTGGTTGTGGAGGCCAGGTAATTTGATGCAGCACTCCATCACTCTCCTTCTTGGTCAAATAGCCCTTACACAGCCTGGAGGTGTGTTGAGTCATTGTCCTGTTGAAAAACAAATGATAGTCCCACTAAGCCAAAACCAGATGGGATGGCATATCGCTGCAGTAGGCACACTGGTTAAGTGTGCCTTGAATTCTAAATAAATCACTGACAGTGTCACCAGCAAAACACCATCACACCTCCTACTCCATGCTTCATGGCGGAGATAATCCGTTCACCTACTCTGAGTCTCACAAAGACACGGCGGTTGGAACCAAAAATAAAACATTTGGTCTCATCAGACCAAAGGACAGATTTCCACCAGTGTAATGTCCATTGCTCATGTTTCTTGGCCCAAGCAAGTCTCTTCTTATTGGTTTCTTTGCAGTAATTCAACCATGAAGGCCTGATTCACACAGTTGATGTTGAGATGTGACTGTTACTTGAACACTGAAGCATTTATTTTGGCTTCTATTGCTGAGGCTGGTAATGCTAATGAACTCTGGGTCTTCCTTTCCTGTGGCGGTCCTCATGTACTTTAGATTTGTGTGTATTGTTGTGAAATTGTTAGATATTACTGCACTGTTAGAGCTAGAAACACAAGCATTTCGTATCATCTGCTAAACATGTATGTGAAATAAAATTTGATTTTGAGAGCCAGTTTCATCAGAGCTTGATGGTTTTTGCGACTGCACTTGAAGAAACGTTCAAAGTTTTTGAAATGTTTTGCATTGACTGACCTTCATGTAATGATGGACTGTCATTTCTCTTTGCTTAGTTAAGCTGTTCTTGCTATAATATGGACTTAGCCCTATTTGGTAAAAGACCATCTTCTGCATACCACCCCTACCATGTTACAACACAACTGATTGATTGGCTCAAATGCAATAAGAAGATATTCCACAAATTAACTTAAGGCACACCTGTTAATTGAAATGCATTCCAGGTGGCTACCTCATGAAACTGGTTGAGAGAATGTCAAGAGTGTGCAAAGCTGTCAAAGGCAAAGGGTGGCTACTTTGAAGAATCTCAAATATAAAATAAATACATTGTTTAACACTTTGTTTACTACATGATTACATATGTGTTATTTAATAGTTTGTCTTCACTATTATTCTACAATGTAGAAAAACCCTTGAATGAGTAAGTGTGCCCAAACTTTTGACTGGTACTGTGTGTAGATTTTTAGTTGTTGTTGCTCAGAAAACTTGGGGGGCCAAATACAATCCTGTTGGGGAACCCTTCCCTATACCATCTCTCTTTAGAGCAATTTCAATACTACATAAAGTGCTTTCATGGTGGTTAACCAAAGCTTTTTTTATGTTGTGTTTGACAGGTTGTGGAGTTGATCTCAAGTGCCATTGGTGACTTGGTGCAGGGAATCTACCATGAGATGCCCAACAGTTTGGAGGTAAGACCATTTCCATACCACTACCAGGGACAGTGTAGCTAGTTAGCTGTAAACTCACCTAAACAAACTGCACTGTCAATTTAGGCGTCTACAATCTCACCATGGTCAACCTGCAGATCGATGTGCCTCACAGAGTGGAGTCTTAACATACGCAACAGCAGATATACTTTTGAGGAGATGGGGAAATGTTGTCCATGCTACATCAATTGGGCCACACAGTGCATTCTGGGACAAGGAGCCCTCCTTCAAGGAGTGAATGGGAGTCTATTGGGCGCTAGCTCAAAAACACAACATTAGCTTGAATTTCGTCAACAAAAAGTACAACATTACAAATCCTTTCTGAGATGTTAGATAATTAACTTGCTCTCCTGTAATAACGAATAGCTTTGGAATCATGACATTACGGACTTTCGAGGAACATAGGCACGTTTCTTCGACATATACATTGACTTTGAGAAGGGATTGTGTGACGATTAGCGTAGCAACCACGACGTAGCATGACAATGTGAACGTGATTGGTCGACAGTCTGCTGTGTGTGGCTTTATACTTTCCTTCATTCATTTGATACCTATCTATAATATCTCTGGCAACGCACCCTGGACTAAAGAGGCAGACAAATAGGAAATGTGCTAGACCCTCCATTAAATTACACATTTCTCAAGGTAGGAATATCGCCAATAAGTCAGATACACATGAAATGAGAGTTGCACAAAAACAATGAAACATTCAAAGTGGGTGTACCTTTCCTTTTAAGTATGTTTTATATAATCATAACAAACATAACATCATACTAATTTGACTGTCTCTTATTGAGCTTTACTATGTTACGTCCAGCCTGTGAGACCAGGCTGCCAGAAAGGTACATTAGCAGGCCACTCATGTATTTTGTCAGGATGTAGCCCAGTGTTAAGATTGGCATATAGGAAAATATGGGCTTCTCCTCTCCAACTTCCCACCCATTCTTAATGCTGTAGGCTATTTTACATTCAGCAAGCAAGAGCAATAATGCCTCTATCGTCCAATAAGCTATTAGTAGGTTAAAGAAAATAAGTGTCCAACAAGCTTTTGTAGGCTAGTATAGCTTTTCCTGGGACTCCACAAGATTTAAGAAGAAAAGATGTGTAAATGTAACACTAAATGTGTGCTCACAAAAATAGAGATTTAAACTTGGCGCAGGCCATACATACACACATTTCCCTTTATTAATCAGACCTGTTGTGAAAGTGTGCACATGTGAACTAGCATTATAATTCCACCTTAAACACCCATCATTCACCTTTTATGGCGACAAAGCCCTTATTTGCTGTATACAGTGCATTCGGACCCCTTGACCTTTTCCACATTTTGTTACGTTACAGCCATATTCCCCAAAAAATCTACACACAATACCATAATGACAAAGTGAAAACAGGTTTGTAGTTTGCAAATAAAAACTGAAATACATTATTTATATAAGTATTCAGACCCTTTTGATATGAGACTCGAAATTGAGCTCCGGTGCATCCTGTTTCCATTGATCATCCTTGATATTTCTACAACTTGATTGGACATGATTTGGAAAGGCACTAATTTAATCCATTTTAGAATACGGCTGTAACAAAATGTGGAAAAAGTCAAGGGGTCTGAATACATTGTAAGAAGGCCCTTCGTCAGGGAGGTGACCAAGAACCCAATGGACACTCATACAGAGCTCCAGAGTTCCTCTGTGGATATGGGAGAACCTTACACAAGGACAACCATCTCTGTAGCACTCCACCAATCAAGCCTTTATGGTAGAGTGCCCAGACAGAAGCCACTCGTCAGTAAAAGACATGACAGCCCACTTGGAGTTTGTCAAGTCACCTAAAGGACTCTGACCATGAAAAACAAGATTCTCTGGATGCCAAGCGTCACGTCTAGAGGAAACCTGTCACCATCCCTACGGTGAAGCATGGTGGTGGCAGCATCATGCTGTGGGGATATTTTTTAGCGGCAGGGACTGGGAGACTGCTCTTTCCCTTGATCCTGACTAAAGTACATAGAGATCTTTGATGAAAATCTGCTCCAGACCGCTCAGGACCTCAGACAGATTCGAATGTTAACCTTCCAACAGGACAACAACTCTAAGCACACAGCCAAGACAATGCAGGAGTGGCTTCGGGACAAGTCTCAATGTCCTTGAGTGGCCCAGCCAGAGCCTGGACTTGAACCCGATCTAACATCTCTGGAGAGACCTGAAAATAGCTGTGCAGTGACGCTCCCCATCTAACTTGACAGAGCTTGAGAGGATCTGCAGAGAAGAATGGGAGAAACTCCCCGTATACAGGTGTGCCAAGCTTGTAGCATCATACCCAAGAAGACATGAGGCTGTAATTGCTGCTAAAGGTGCTTCAACAAAGTACGAAGTAAAGGATCTGAATACTTACGTAAATGTATATTTGTTTTTTTTCCTAATAAATTTGCAAACATTTCTAAAAAACAGTTTTTGCTTTGTCATTATGGGGTATTGTGTGTAGATTGAGGGAAAAAACTATTTAACCAATTTTAGAATAAGGCTGTAACAACAAAATGTGGAAAAAGTCAAGGGGTCTGAATTCTTTATGAAGGCACTATGCAGTGCCTTCAGAAAGTGTTCATACCCCTTGACTTATTCCATATTTTGTTGTGTTACAGCCTCAATTCAAAATGGATTAAATAGATTTGGGATGAGTTTGCTGTAGAGTAAAGGAAAAGCATCCAACAAGTGCTCAGCATATGTGAGAACTCCTTCAAGACTGTTGGAAGAGCTACCTCATAAAGCTGGTTGAGAGAATGCCAAGAGTGTGCAAAACTGTCAAGGCATAGGGTGGCTACTTTGAAGAATCTCAAATATAAAATAATTTGATTTGTTTAACACTTTTTTGGTTACTAAATGATTCCAAATGTGTTGTTTTATAGTTTGTCTTCACTATTATTGTACAATTTAGAAAATAGTAAAAATTAAGAAAAACCTTTGAATGAGTAGGTGTCCAAACTTTTGACTGGTACCGTGTGTGTATAATGTACTGTATGTATATATTGACAGTAACATGTCTGGAAAATACATAAAATATGCAAACATGACAGTGATGGGAAAGGTCATAAGATTTTGCACCAAAATCATCACAAATCAAGAGATTGCAAAAACAACAGGTGGTACAGGAGGCATAAATAGCCTACATTGTCACCAGGTTTTGAGGAAACGTTAAATTATAATATACAATAGGCACAATGAGAGATGCGCATAGTAATATGTTGTATGGGTTCTTTGGGAATATTAACTTATCATAGCGAGAAAAGGTAAGGAATTTATTCCGCTAAGTTTGGACACCTACTCATTCAAGGGTTTTTCTTTATTTTTACTATTTTCTACATTGTACAGTAATAGAAGACATCAATGCTATGAAATAACACATATGGAATCATGTATTAACCATAAGTGTTAAACAAATCAAAATATTTGAGATTCTTCAAAGTAGCCACCCTATGACTTGATCACAGTCTTGGTATTCTCTCAACCAGCTTCACCTGGAATGCTTTTCCAACAGTCTTGAAGGAGTTCCCACATATACTGAGCACTTGTTGGCTGCTTTTCCTTCACTCTGCGGTCCAACTCATTCCAAACCATCTCAATTGGGTTGAGGTCAGGTGATTGTGGAGGCCAGGTCATCTGAGGCAGCACTTCATCACTCTCCTTGGTCAAATAGCACTTACACAGCCTGGAGGTGTGTTTTGGGTCATTGTCCCGTTGAAAAACAAATGATACTCCCACTAAGCGCAAACCAGATGGGATGACGTATCGCTGCAGAATGCTGTGGTAGCCATGCTGGTTAAGTGTGGTTTGAATTCTAAATAAATCACTGCCAGTGTCACCAGCAAAGCACCCTCACACCACCACCTCCATGCTTCATGGTAAGAACCACACATGCGGAGATAATCCGTTCACCTACTCTGTGTCTCACAAAGACACTGCGGTTCGAACCAAAAATCTCAATTTGGACTCATCAGACCAAACAACAGAATTCCACCAGTTTAATGTCCATTGCTTGTGTTTCTTGGTCCAAGCAAGTCTCTTCTTATTATTGGTGTTCTTTAGTAGTGGTTTCTTTGCAGCTGGATGGTTTTTGTAACTGCACTTGAAGAAACTTTCGAGGAAAGTGGTCTACTAAGCTAACATATGGAAATATTTTAAGATTTTCGGGATGGTCTGATTACACTGCTGTAGCTCAGCCACCTTCCACCGTAGATGCGGAAGGCTGACATAGACGGATGCGATGGATTGAGATGCAGCCCATGCAAAAAAAATATTTAGCTTAAATTGACCGATGTTAAAAAAAAAAAAAAAAACAATTAAATTTTAATTTTTTATTTTAAATAAAAAATAAAAAAAAGTATATATTTTTTTATTATGTTACTTAGATTGACGCACAGGTGCATCAAGGCTCTTAAGGATTTTAAACTGCGCTTCGGATCGTATCAAATAGAGCAAAACACTTGATATAGCTTATCTATTTACTACTGTGAAGTGTGTCCAATTAAATGAAAGATGGGACGAATGGTAGCCTAACCATCACAGAAAAGGTGAGATATTTATTCTGCAATGTTCATGGAAATGAAGTAAATTATAGGAAATAGACTATCTAATTATTTTAGAATGCAAAGATAAAATAAATATGTTTTTGCTCTTCTCACTAACAGCAAATGATTGCATCTTATTCTATTAAGCGACTTGTTTTTTTTGTCATGAATAAGAGTGTCATCATATTCCTGCAAAAGGCTACTACTAGGATAAAAATGTACTTCCACACAATGGGAACAGTCAGAACTGAATACATAACGTTTGACGTAAACTGCTATTTTCAGGACAAGAGCCTGACTGATGACATCAACATGGTTACGTGGGAGGAGCAGAGGTTCTTGTCCCATGGTGCCTTGCTGGCGAAAAGCTGTCAGGCAGCGATGGAGCTCGCCAAACATGACAAAGATGCCCAAGGACTGGCCTACAAATATGGCAAGCATCTATCACTGGGCCACAAGGCAAGTACTGCATGGAGATGGAAGGGGCCTCCCGAGTGGCGCAGTGGTCTGAGGCAGTGCTAGAGGCGTCACTACAGACCTGGGTTCGATCCCAGGCTGTCACACAAAGGGCCGTGATTGGGAGTCCCATAGGGCGGCGCACAATTGACCCAGCCACATCTGGGTTAGGGGAGGGGGGCTTTACTTGGCTCATCGCGCTCTAGCGACTCCTTGTGGTGGACCGGGCGCCTGCAGGCTGACCTCGGTCTTCAGGTGAGCAGTGTTTCCTCCGAAACATTGGTGCAGTTGGCTTCCGGCTTAAGCGGGCGGGTGTTAAGAAGCGTGGTTTGGCGGGTCATGTTTCGGGGGATGCATGACTCGACTTTCGCCACCCGATCCCATTGGGGAGTTGTAGAGATGAGATAAGATCGCAACTGGGGAGAAAAATGGGATAAAAGACAAGAAATTATGAGACCGAAGACCGGAATCAGTTCAACCATTATCTAGAACAGGGATGGGCAACTTTTAAAAGGGTGGTGGGGGCCACTCATCATGAGGGTCTGCAGTGGCTCGGGGGTTTGTGTATCCATACACACACATGCAGTCAGAGCCGGCCCTAGCCTTTTGGGGGCCCTCCCTCCCCCACCTAGAGGAGCAAAACTTTTTAGCTGCCCCAGTCTTGACAGCGGAGATATTGTTTTTTAAAGTGAGTTAATTTCCTGCAATTCTACTCATTTTGCCATGGGGCGGAGAGAACATGTTTGCAGTTTAATATCATCTGAGGGTACTATGCTGCATACAGACGCCGCTGTGCACTCAATGTTGCGGGGAAACTGAAGTGAGCTTTAGTCTGTTGTCTGTTTGAGTCTTATAAAAAAGAAAATGTAACATTGTCTATTTGCTGCTTTTCAATCAATAATGTAGCTGTTCTTTAGGCTATGGCCTAAAATAAATGTGTTCATATGGGCAGAATATTATATTTTTTTGTAGCGTAGGCTACTGAATTTATGAAGATAACCAGTTCATGTGAAAATATTCAGATCTGGTAAAAGGCCAACATTTGGTTGTTTCAATAAAATAAAAAAGACTGTCACATGACAATAGAAATGGAAACTTTGTGATTTTAGAGACAAAGTAACAATAGCCTCTACAATTAAAGGGATCAGAGTCCATCTTATTGGGCTCTTACCATTATTTATATCTTTCAAATTCACCAAACAATTTTGTTTAAAAGCCCACGAGGCTACGCATTTGTTGCATTAAATGTTTTTGAATAATAGAAAGGAAAATGCCGTTGGGTGTTAATGCAATAGCCTATCCTACACAATTGCACACAGTAGCCTACTGTACCTCGGTGTCCAATCCAAATACACAGAAACATATGAAAACATTAACTCATTACCTTGATGCTTTCTCTGTTAAATCTTCTGGACCCTGCTGTAACTCAAGCAGACGAGCAGATAGTTAACAAATGTAGGGGTATTGGATTGGATACAACACGGATCACAACTGCCTTCACCTGCACAACAAACGAGACAACATATTCTGGACATTCTTCTGAACGCTGTTTTGGCATTATGTGCTATATCACAACAGCTATCATTCAGAAACATATTTCCTGGATCAGCTGATAATGGCCTAACTAAACGTGCATCCAACAAGTAGGTCTAGCCTACCATAGCCTATGGAAGAACCACGAGAGTTAGGTGACTTTCGGTTAGAAGCATTCGATTTTGCAACCGCATACATCATTTTGGATTTACCAACCCTGTTTTATTCATTCTGTCTAAAAGGAATGCAACACATTTTTATTTATACAATATTCTGCCCATATTTTTTTTGTGCATAAGGGAACCAATATATGAGAACCTTCAGACCGGTTTAAACAAGTTTCCTCATGGAGCCATTGCATTTTTATTTATTTTACTCAATATTTTGCCTATATGAATTAATTTATAAAATATTTTTCCCATTTTAACAAATTTTTTTTAGGGCATAAGTGAACCAATATATGAGAGCCTTCAGACGGGTTTAAACAAGTTTCCTCACGGCGCAACCAATCGTTCCCAGCCAGCGTGTGTGCGCGGGCGAAAAAGTCGCCGACAAAGGAGTTTGCTTCTGCTGCAGCCTTCGCTGTAAATATTACTCATTATGGAGGTGGTTCGCACACTCCGAGTAAGAGTGACGAACAATGGGTGCCCCATGGTCGGTAATTCGACCATGATTACTATAAAATGAGATCGCTGGCCGCTAGACTAACTTGCCAGTCAAAAGAAATGTAGTTGACATGGGCTAATTGAGTGACTGTCAGTGACTGACATAACAAGAGGAAAAACAGCTGATGCACAATCAAATTTAGAAATTGCACCTTGTGTATTCTGCTATTCTAAGTTGAGACCCGAATTCCCCAAAAACATTTAACATTTTTACTGATCTGCGGGCCAACAAAAGGGGCCAGTTGGCCATCCCTGTTCTAGAACGTGCTTGGTTTCAACACATACAACCCCCATGATGCTCCGCTGCACAACCCCAATACACCACATCTCTTCCCCTCCTACCTAAATTGTCCCCATTATGAACAATAGTCCTGAGAAGCTGACTGAGCCCCTATAGGCCAGGGTGTCAACCAATAACAGTTCCGGACCACTCCCGACTGGTGGTTCTGTCGGTGTTGCGGGACCAGTCTGAGCAATGACTGTAGCAGGAACCCACTTTGGTCCGTTGAGGTAGTTCCTAACGAAGACAGTTTCTCCAGGATTGAAAGCTCTGTCTTTTGTTCTCAGTTCACAACGTTTGACTTGACTCTCCTGTTGACGTCGCACTCATTTTCCTTCTGAGGTTTGAGTAGGTCGAAGCTTGTGCTTAGCACCCTTTTCATGAGTAGCAAAGCAGGGAAGCCTTGTTTGTTGCATGAGGCTTGTTCCTTTAGGATAGCAGGAAGCTGTTCAAGCGTTGGTGCAACTTTCCTTGACCATAACACTTTAAATGCATGTTTCATGATCTGTATGAACCTCAACGCCAGCCAGTTTATAGATGGATGATACGGGGTGGGCCTGATGTGCTGTACGCCATTCAACTGTAGGAACGTAGCCATTTATTGGGACACTAGGTGTGGTCCATTGTCGCTAACGAGTTGAAGTGGCGATCCGAACCGACTACACTTCCCCAAGTTTCTCGATGGTGTTCTCTGCAGTAGTAGACCTCATGATGGCAACATTTGGCTACTTGCTATGAGCATCCACAACCACAAGAAACATGGTCTTCAAATGGACCTGCGAAGATGCGTTGCCACGCCTCCTCTGGCCAATCCCACGGATGAAGAGGTGCAATTTGAGGTATGTTTGCGAACCTTCTGACATGAGGAACACGCTTTCTCCTCCATCCAGTCCATCAGAGGTGGCTTTGTGCAATTTCCTAAGTTAAAAAACATTCCACAATTACCTGAGTGTAGCTGGTGCATTTTCCACTTGTCTGGAGTAAAAGACCACTTGGCGGGACTCTGGCTTGACCACAGGTAGTGGTAACCTGGAAGAACTGTAACACAGATGGATTTAACTTGCGGCTTTTGATGTCCTTTGCAGCAAGTGACTGCAGTCCAAATGCTCGTCAGCGGACGATGATCTGTAAAAAGGGTGAACTTAGTCCTGTACAGCTACTGGTGAAATATACGCCCTCCAAAAACAAATGCCTAGGGCTTCTTGTTCTATCTGTGCATAGTTAGTTTCGGCTTTGTTCAATGTCCTTGACGCGAAAGCGATAGACTTCACCTGAAGGCATGATATGGGACACGACTGCTCCCGCACTATAGGTACTAGCATCAGAAGCTAGTTGGATGGGCAATGACTGGTCGACGTGCATCAGATTTCACAAGTGTTTCCTTGGTTTTCACGAATGCTTCCTCGGATTGTTCTGTCCATTTCCATGTTTTGTCTTGACAAAACAACTAATGCAGCGGCTTCATTGCTAAGCTCGGAATAAATCGTCCTTAGTAATTAAGTAACCCCAGGAAAGAACATAGTTGGCTTACGTTCTGAGGAGCTGGGGTCCAAGATAATCTTGACCTTGGACGGAGCCTTGTGAAGGCCCATTGTGTTGATGACGTGTCCAAGGTATTAAATCGGTGATTAGAATGCACTTTTTTTCCCCCACCTCAATCTGCACCCCATAATGACAAAGCAAAAAACGGTTTTTAGAAATGTATTCAACAAAAAAACGATACCTTATATACGTAAGTATTCAGACCCTTTGCGATGAGACTCGAAATTGTGCTCCGGCGCATCCTGTTTCCATTATTCATCCTTGATGTTTTGAAAACTTGGAGTCGACCTGTGGTAAATTTCAATTGATTGGACATAATTTGGAAAGGTACACCTGTCTATATAAGGTTCCATAGTTGACAGTGCATGTCAGAGCAAAAACAAAGCCATGATTTTGAAGGAATTGTCCGTAGTGCTCCGAGACGACAGGATTGTGTCGAGGCACAGAGCTGGGGAAGGGTACCAGATCTGTGTGTCCCCAAGAACACAGTGGCCTCCATCATTCTTAAATGGAAAAAGTTTGGAACCACCTAGACTTCCTAGAGCTGGCAGACAGTCAAACTGAGCAATCGGGGGAGAAGGGCCTTGGTCAGGGAACAATCTCTGTAGCACTCCACCAAACAGGCCTTCATGGTAGTGTCCAAACAGAAGCCACATCTCAGTAAAATACACGACAGCCTGGTTGGAATTTGCCAAAAAGGCACCTAAAGGACTCTGACCATGAGAAACAAGATTCTCTGGTCTGAAGAACCAAGATTGAACTCTTTGGTCTGAATGCCAAGCGTCACGTCTGGAAGAAACCTGGCACCATCCCTACGTTGAAGCATGGTGGCAGTATCATGCTTTCAGCGGCAGGGACTGGGAGAAAAGTCAAGATCGAGGGAAAGATGAACTGAACAAAGTACAGAGAGATCCTTGATGAAGACCTGCTCCAGAGCACTCGGGACCTGAGACTGGGGTGAAGGTTCACCTTCCAACAGGACAATGACCCTAAGCACACAGCCAAGACAACGCAAGAGTGGCTTCGGGTCAGGTCTCTCAATGTCCTTGACCTTGAGGGGCCCAGCCATAGCCCAGATTTAAACCCGATCGAACATCTCTGGAAAGACCTGAAAAGCGTCAGGTCTCTCCAGAGCATCATACTCGAGGCTTTAATTACTGCCAATGGGGCTTCAAAGTACTAAGTAAAGAGTCTGAAGACTTAGGTAAATGTAATATTTATTTTCTAAAGTCTAAAAAACAGTTTTTACTTTGTCATTATGGGTTGTTGTGTAGCTTGATGAGAACAAAAAAACTATAATACATTTTAGAATGAGGCTGTAAAGTAACAATGTGGAAAAAGTCAAGGGGTCTGAATACTTTCTGAATGCACTGTGTATACAAAACTAGGTGGACACCCCTTCAAATTTGCGGATCCGGCTATTTCAGCCACACCCGTCGCTGACAGGTGTATAAAATTGAGCACACAGCCATGCAATCTCCATAGTCAAACATTGGCAGGAGAATGGCCTTACTGAAGAGCTCAGACTTTCAACATGGCGCCGTCATAGAATGCCACCTTTCCAACAAGTCAGTTAGTCAAATTTCTGCCCTGTAGGCCACACAAGCTCACAGAACGGGACCGCCGAGTGCTAAATCGTGTAAGAATCGTCTGTCTTCAGTTGCAACACACACTACCGAGTTCCAAACTGCATATGCAAGCAACGTCAACACAAGAAATGCTTGTGGCCGAGCCGCCTCACACGAGACTAAGATCACCATGCGCAATGCCAAGCGTCGGCTGGAGTGGTGTAAAGCTCGCTGCCATTGGATTGTGGAGCAGTGGAAACGCGTTCTCTGTAGTGATGAATCACGCTTCATCTGGCAGTCTGACGGACAAATCTGGGTTTGGCAGATGCCAGGAAAATGCTACCTGCCCCAATGCATAGTGTCAAATGTAAAGTTTGGTGGAGAAATAATGGTCTGGGGCTGTTTTTCATGGTTCGGGCTAGGCCCCCTGTTCCAGTGAAGGGAAATCTTAACGCTACAGCATACAATTACATTCTAAACGATTGTGGGAATCCAACTTTGTAGCAACAGTTGGGGAAGGTCCTTTCCTGTTTGAGCAGTGCCCAGGTGCACAAAGTGAGGTCCATACAGAAATGGTTTGTCAAGATCTGTGTGGAAGAACATGACTGGCCTGCACAGAGCCCTGACCTCAACCCCATCAAACACCTTTGGGTTGATTTGGAACACCGACTGCGAGCCAGGCCTAATCGCCCAACATCAGTGCCCGACCTCACTAATGCTCGTGTGGCTGAATGGAAGCAAGTCTCCGCAGCAATGTTCCAACATCTTGTGGAAAAACCTTCCCAGAAGAGTGGAGGCTATTGTTGAGGACCAAATCCATATTAATGCCCATGATTTTGGAATGCGATGGTCGACGAGCAGGTGTCCACATGCTTTTGGTTATGTAGTATATGTCCTTACGAACTCCTAGTCCGTAGTCCTTCAATCTCTGTAAGGTCGTATCCAAGTTCAGGAGATGGTCTTCTTCGTCTTTCCCGGTAATGAGGTGTCATCCAGGTAGCATTGTACTCCTGGCAAGATCTTGTCCATCGCCCTCTAGAACAGCACCGTCGCACTTGGGATTCCAAATGGTAGATGAGAGTACTTGAAGAGCCTCGTGTGTCACGATGGTCAGAAGCTCCTTTGACTTTTCATCCATGTGCATCTGCAAGTAGGCCTGGCAGAGGTCGATCTTGCTGAACCTTTGACCCCAGGTAATCCTGTGAAAAGGTTGTGTGGTAGCAGATTCTGCTTAGTGGACAATTCAGGGTTAACGGTAAAGTTAGTCTCCACATATCCTAATTCCACCATCTTTTTTTACGGACTGGTACGATGGGTGTTGCCCATTCACTCACGCTGACCGGCTCCAGTATTTTGTTCTTGACTTTTGGTCTTATAGCATAAGGTACGAGTCGTGCTTTCAGAAACGTTGGTTTGCTGTCTAGCTTAATGCTAAGCTTCAATGTAATGTGTAGCATGAAATACAACTCTCCGTTAAAGATTTCTCTTATTTTCAGTTGCAACTCCCTGCACTTTTCCTGATGAACTCAACTACTGAGCCTCTTTAGCAGCTAGTTCCATGGACACAGACTTAAATGTCCTTTGCCAGTGTCAGATTACTTGCAGTCAGTCTCTTTTGTGTAGCTTCACGCCATAGCACACATACTATGTCTCTAATGGTGTCATTTAGAACATAAAGAAACTAATCAGAGCACTGAGTTTAATTAACAAAGCAGCAAACATTATCACTGATTCTCCCTCTTCCTGATTTCTTCTGTGGAACCTAAATTTTTCAGCAATAACTAGTGGTTTTGGTGAAAAGTGTCCTTTCAGTATTTCCACAGTATCCCCATATATCTTATTATCTGGCCTGTGTGGCTGTAGCAGACCGCATAGTCAATTAAATGTCTTTAGCCCCATTAAACAAAAAAAATGTAGGCACAATTTTGTCCTCATCAATGTCATTTGCAAGAACTAAATATTCAAACCATTCTGTATATGAGCTCCACACTTTCATTAAACTGTCCAATGTTTAACAATTCTAGCAATTTTTCATTTCTCAATTGGCTCCTGATTGTCACTCACTTGAATATTTTCCTCAGTCATGTGATCTTCATCCACTTCACTTATTGATGTTTCATCCTTAAATTTCCCCAGTTCTTCCTCGCATGTCCATTCCTCCCTTTTTAATCACTTTTCTCGCTTCGACATCCGTCTCAAATCCTTTTCTGCCGTCCATGACAATGCAAGCTCTCTCTCTTAGCTAGCTCGACTATGCACTTGCCTCTACTAGTAATACACTGTCCTAACATTAGCCTTAAACTTGTTAAAACCGACTTCTTCCAGACAAAATAGTTCCCATAGGTTCAGACTCGTTGCCAAAGTTTCATTATTTCTTGTGAGTTTCATAATAATGACACGGGAATCAATTTATCTAGAACATGCTCAGTCTCAACACATAAAGCCCCATGATGCTATGCGGCACAACCCCAATACACCACACTGCAGGAAACCTGAAAGATTGGCTTTGCTGAAAAGGAATCATGCTGAAATGTGAGTGAAAAGGACATAATAGTACAGCTGATTCAAATAGTCAACTCCTCATCAAGCTTTGATTATTTTAATCAGCTGGGTAACACTAGGATAACAAAACGTGCACCCCTTGGGGTCCCCAGGACCAAGTTTGGGAAACGCTGTAGTTGGTGACATGTAAGGATCATGATTAGGCTGTCATGACTGACTAATGCTGTCATTTCCCACTCTTTAGTTGAACTCTGACCTGCAGCCATTTGTGAAGAACAGTTCAGCAGGCCCAGTAACATTCAGTTTGAACTCTGCTCCCGTGGTTTTCCACCGGCAGATCGTGGGGCAGGAGAGATGGCGTCATCAGCTGCAACAGGTACTGAACCACTTATCCCGTGCCATTACTTTTCCCCTGACAGTTTAATTGGTGTGTGTGTGTGTGTGTGTGTGTGTGTACACACACACACACACACACACACACACACACACACACACACACGGTAAAGATCTACACCGAGTGTACAAAACATTATGAACACCTTCCTAATATTGAATTGCACCTCCTTTTGCCCTCAGAACAGCCTCAATTCGTCAGGGCATGGACTCTACAAGGTGTCAAAAGCATTCCACAGGGATGCTGGCCCATATTGTCTCCAATGCTTCCCACAGTTGTCAAGTTGGCTAGATGTCCTTTGGGTGGTGGACCATTCTTGAAACATACGGGAAACTGTTGAGTGTGAAAAACCCAGCAGCGTTGCAGTTCTTGAGACAAACCGGTGCGCCTGGCACCTACTAACATACCCTGTTCAAAGGCACTTCAATCTTTTGTTTTGCCCATTCACCCTCTGAATTGTACACTTACACAATCCATGTCTCAAGGCTTAAAAATCCTTCTTTAACCCATCTCCTCCCCTTCATCTACACTGTTGAAGTGGATGTAACAAGTGACATCATTAAGGGATCATAGCTTTCACCTGGTCAGTCTGTCATGGAAAGAGCATGTTTTATACTCACTGTAATGTCTTTCCCTTTTTCTCGCTCTGAACAGGCAAAAACTATTGGAACTATTGACTATACAAAGGTAAGCAGGGTGGATGTACATACATACAGTGGATGTTTTATTATTGTGGTATGGTGGCAAGGTTGGTTGCAAGACTAAGATGCTTAGAAACGGTTGACATCCGCTCTAACCAATCTTAAGTTTGAAATTTCCTTCCCAAAGTCAGTTGGAGGGAAAGGAGGGAACAGATGGGGCGCAGGAAGAAACAGAGGTGGTGGGGGGGGATCTCTGGTCACGTCTGAAACCAGATCGTGGGGGATTAGGTACCTAGGACTATTTGTGGAGGAGACAGCGACGGTGGCATTGTCAGAGTCTCCTTCATGAGGACAGGAGGGGGGATATGGGGAGAATGTATCCTCCTTAACGGCACCCCAGTTATTGTAGTTACTCTAACTTCCATTTCCATATAGATTAGTATTTAGAATAGAATACATTTGTTCTGCTTGCCTGGGCTTTTACTCTGAAATGTATATTGTGTCAAACACTAGGTGTACCCTGTGCACTGCTCCTCTTAGTCGTAAATGTAATGCAGTCTGAAACCCTGAAGATGGTCTCATTCAGACCATATTTTGGAAATATCTGCCACCTGTTGTTCGACATAAGAAAGTTGTGGACAGAGAAGGACAGGGCCTTTCTGGGAAGTAATGGAATGTGGAGAAGATCCTTGGAGTGTGCCGTGTCCCTGTTTTGAAACTGACGAGCGTGCAAACACATTAGCGCAGTGGAGCAATGCTCCCTGCCTGCTGTTTTTTTAAGCGAAGGCCCACAGGGGCTTTTCGGTCTCAGAATTCATTAGGTAGAACGCCCTGAGCAAAAAATATGTCCTGACAGAGCTAGAGCAGCAGGGGGGAAAGACACCTAAGATTACTCAGTGTGTCTGGGATGAGGGGTTCTAATGACCAATGTACAGTTTTGTTATGACCACTGCACGTTGCATCCTCCGCAGTCACAATAGGCTGCTCATTTCAACATTTGCTTACATTAAAAAAATGCTGTCGTCCTATGGTCTCTTCCTGCAACAGCTGCGGTCCACGATCAAGTTGGAGGAAGGTGTCACCTCGACAATGGACCTGTGTCGTTACCACGGCAACAAAGCTCTGGAGTCCATCCAGTGTTTCCCTTCCTCTGAGGCACGCTCAGCTTTGGAGAACATCGCGAGCACTGTCACAAAGTTCTGACCCCCCATTACCCTGTGGCCTCAGGATGAATTGCACCATCAATTGATGCTCAAATACACACAAAATAAAAACAATCTTTGTTCTATTTAAGCCAATCAGTGAGCAGAACTCAGTCCTATAGATGTTTACCAGAAATGAAACTACAGATTGCCCTTTTCAAAACGCCATTTAACTGTTTGCTATTAAAACAGTTCCTATCCAGTCATCTGAGTTATTTTATTGTGTTTGCTACTATTACAACTTTGCTATGTCACTGTGCAATAAAGAAATAAAATCTAGGTGGGGAAAAATGTCAAAGCTTTCCTTGGCCCTGCCACGAGAAGCACACTTGAAGCTCCGCAAGCAGTAATTATTAATGAGGTCCATTCCCGTGACCTGCAGCAAATGGACAGGAAATGCAAGGGTATTGATTGGGCCGCTGTGCGCTGCGGGCTGGCGCCAGGGTGGTGGCCTGTGGTTTCCCAGGCACTCTCGGCGGGGACAGCCAAGGTGTGAAACTGGGTAGAGGAGCGTCACCACTACCAACAGTGTCTGTCACATGCGGCCCGGCCTGAAGGGCACACGGCAAGGAGGGGGAAAGGACAGAGGCTGATCCAGGAATGCAGAGGGCATTTCAAATACAAATTTGGATCTCAGTCGATGGTAGTTTGTGTCCACTCCCGCTATGTTTTTGGCTCTGTTAGGTTCCTTCATTCAGTGTGTACAAGGGCAAGCCTCCAGCCAATGATTAAATATTCATCCATGCTGTGAGCAGTCAGGAGGAAAGAAACATGGGAAGTTAAAGGTACCTGCTTTGGGTCTTCTTCAAATAACTAAAACTAAGAACATCTTTGACTGAGAACATTTACCTGTTCTTGAGATCCTTGCCACAGGGCTACAGGGCCTGAATTACATGTGTGGATCTCTAGTTAGCACTAATCTGTAAGGACTCGATTCTAACTTCAAGGCAGGGAGGTTGCATTTTAGAAGGCTCCATACAGAGGCACAGCTCCATGTACAGTATCATACATCTGAAACTCAAGACTCTGGTATTATTCATAGAGATGATTTTTGTGGTTTGCCGTCTGTCACACCCAGACTGCTCGGCTGTCAAGAGGGCTGAGTTTACATAAATGTTGGAGGGGGCAGCAGGCATCAGCTACCCCCCGTGGGTGGGTGTCTGTGTGTTGTAATTACAGATGGGGCACAGTGGAGAGCTAGCCAGCGCAGCAAAACAGATTCCATTACAGCGTCCCCACATCATGCTCCTACAGACAGAGGACAATACCACTTCAAAGTCCACAAAACAGAGACTTCAGACTTCAATGAGTGTGTTTGAGGGGCAGAATCTTCAAATGCCACTCAAATGAAGATGAGTACTCTGGCCTTGTCTACTAACATCACAGCATATTTGAAGTAAACCTCTACTCTCTGACAGGAGTGTCCCAAAAAGGGGGGGACATCCATCCATTGGTTTGCCTGCATTCTAGACCAACTTAAGACCTAGGCTACCCCTTTGCCTTGCATTTATTATTATATTTTGTAGGCATTGAAAACATGATACGTAAAAAGAAATCTGATCCATAATAGTGGGATATTAGACTTAATTAGTATTTTTTTTACAAGTGAACACCTGTTAATAACATCACATGGCTGACTGATGGATGAAATCACTCAGTGCAATAGGAGCAATATGCTATTCTCTCTTCTACAGAAATGAGCATATTGTCCAAAAATGGCATTTTAACGAGCACTTCTCAGTGTTAAGTGCTGAATCCCAGACCCTCTTTGCAAGCCTTCGCTTCAGTGATCCCCGACTCGGCTTTCCAGCACAGGTCTCGCGCTTATTGGCTGACAGATCAGACTGCTGCGCCACACGCTGCCACTGAACCAGCTCATTACCCAAATAATGACTGTCGCACCATCTCAGTTGCAGTGTCTTGTTATATACCCAACAGACACATTTGTGACCAGTCAGTGCTAGAACATTGGGTACTAGAGTGTGCGTGGATGTTAGATATGTTCTCTACAGAAAGAGATCAAGTTGTGCTCCCTACATTGTGACGGCACCAATTAATTACATTGCTTTGTTAACTTGCAGAATCCATACGTAATGCCATGGAATTTGGGTCTGGGATTTGGAACCTGTCCAATAGGGTCATTTCTATACAATTATTTATATCCATTAGGTGACACATTTTGCCTCGAGCAACCCAGGAGCGATAGGTTCTTATGGGGAGATGAATTGGTATTGCTTGCCTCTTCATCTCGCCTCCTTTTGAAAAAGGTCAAAAGGTAATCGAGGGGAGGAGAGGAAACGTAGAAACAAAAGCACTTGTGCTTGTGTTAAATTACTCCTTGTCCACTAGCGCGTCATCAGGAAAATTACTTTTTTACAGAGAAGGAATCCCAAAATATGAGTTGTGGTCAAAATAAATGTAGCTAGTTGTGCCAGACATTTTATAGATTCAAAATGATAGGGTACTTATCTTTTTTAACTTGCTTTTCTAATCCGATATAACAACCGCTGTTTCAAGGGGGGTGAGGTTTGTACGTTTGCCCACTGACAAAGAAATGATCAGTCTATAATTTTAACGGTAGGTTTATTTGAACAGTGAGAGACAGAACAACAAAAAAATCCAGAAAAACGCATTTCAAAAATGTTATAAATTGATTTGCATTTTAATGAGGGAAATAAGTATTTGACCGCCTCTCAATCAGAAAGATTTCTTGCTCCCAGGTGTCTTTTATACAGGTAACAAGCTGAGATTAGGAGCACTCCCTTTAAGAGTGTGCTCCTAATCTCAGCTTGTTACCTGTATAAAAGACACCTGTCCACAGAATCAATCAGATTCCAAACTCTCCACCATGGCCAAGACCAAAGAGCTATCCAAGGATGTCAGGGACAAGATTGTAGACCTACACAAGGCTGGAATGGGCTACAAGACCATTGCCAAGCAGCTTGGTGAGAAGGTGACAACAGTTGGTGCGATTATTCGCAAATGGAAGAAACACAAAAGAACTGTCAAGCTCCCTCGGCCTGGGGCTCCATACAAGATCTCACCTCGTGGAGTTGCAATGATCATGAGAACGGTGAGGAATCAGCCCAGAACTACACGGGAGGATCTTGTCAATGATCTCAAGGCAGCTGGGACCATAGTCACCAAGAAAACAATTGGTAACACACTACGCCGTGAAGGACTGAAATCCTGCAGCGCCCGCAAGGTCCCCCTGCTCAAGAAAGCACATATATGTGCCCGTCTGAAGTTTGCCAATGAACATCAATGATTCAGAGGACAACTGGGTGAAAGTGTTGTGGTCAGATGAGACCAAAATGGAGCCCTTTGGCATCAATTCAACTTGCCGTGTTTGGAGGAGGAGGAATGCTGCCTATGACCCCAAGAACACCATCCCCACCGTCAAACATGGAGGTGGAAACATTATGCTTTGGGGGTGTTTTTCTGCTAAGGGGACAGGACAACTTCACCGCATCAAAGGGACGATGGACGGGGCCATGTACCGTCAAATCTTGGGTGAGAACCTCCTTCCCTCAGCCAGGGCATTGAAAATGGGTCGTGGATGGGTATTCCAGCATGACAATGACCCAAAACAGACGGCCAAGACAACAAAGGAGTGGCTCAAGAAGAAGCACATTAAGGTCCTGGAGTGGCCTAGCCAGTCTCCAGACCTTAATCCCATAGAAAATCTGTGGAGGGAGCTGAAAGTTCGAGTTGCCAAACGTCAGCCTCGAAACCTTAATGACTTGGAGAAGATCTGCAAAGAGGAGTGGGACAAAATCCCTCCTGAGATGTATGCAAACCTGGTGGCCAATTACAAGAAACGTCTGACCTCTGTGATTGCCAACAAGGGTTTTGCCACCAAGTACTAAGTCATGTTTTGCAGAGGAGTCAAATACTTATTTCCCTCATTAAAATGCAAATCATTTTATAACATTTTTTACATCCGTTTTTCTGGATTTTGTTGTTATTCTGTCTCTCACTGTTCAAATAAACCTACCATTAAAATTATAGACTGATCATTTCTTTGTCAGTGGGCAAATGTACAAAATCAGCAGGGGATCAAATACTTTTTTCCCCTCACTGTAGATTTCAAAACTCTTCCGCATAGGATACACTTGTGCATCCTCCGCCAGAGGAGGTAATCGAGGAGAGGAGCAAACTTCTCCGTTCGCCTATTAATGAATTTACACTTCTACATTTGGCTTTCAGTTTCTGGGTAACAGAGGATGGAGGAGTCTAGGAGGATGGACTTTTATCCAATTGAGAATCTCCCATTGCCTCCTCTTGTATAGCCTCTTTAGCTTAAAGGGCAGTTCAAATAATTTAAAATGGTAGAATAGTAGTTGCCTTTTGTCTACATAATGACTTAGGGCTCTATTTGATCTGAAGCGTTATAGATTCCGCTACAGAAAATTAAAGCCAGTGTTTACTGTGAATGCAGTCACCGCTAAAACAATTCACGGATTTAATAGATTAAAGCCTCTAGTCATCAGAGACAGGTTGCTGTCCACATGCATGAATGACCTTACAAAACTGGATTTGTATTGTTAGATGTTGACATATTCCTTAGATCAAAGGGTTATGATGTTGGATTTGGGGCATTTTAAGTGTGAAATAAATAAGTTAAAAAACATAGCACATATTATACATGTTAGGTCAGGGATAAGATATTTAATTAAGTTCGGCTGACTTAAAGGGCCATGGGAATCTAACGTGGACCCCATAGAACCATTTCATTACCTCCACCCTCTGTTGTAAATACAATTCTGTTTAAAACCACAGTAGGGTGACAAACCATATAGTAATGTTACTTTTTATGTTCAATTTGCAAGTGGAGCTGAAAAGGGGGTTGTTGATTGCAATGTGTATTAAAGGGGTTTATAAATCAATTTCATTGATGTTTTCATTGTCGTAGAATGGTTTATAAACAAATTATGCATTCAATCACAAATGTTTAGGTAGGCTATATAGTATCATGGAATGTCATTCCATAAGAACACTATAATTTACTTTGTGCAGGTGAAAATGTCATGGGATGCATTTTCTCCATTGTTTACATTTAGTTTGTGGCCCACTCTGTGAAGGAAATGGTGTTTAACAGTTTTTATAGACCCCCCCCCCCCCTTAAAAAAGAATAATAATCGAACACGTCAGCCACTCACATGGTATAGACTTCCGATCACTGTCCATGGTGCTGAAATTGCTACTTCTATGCGGCTGCTTATCGAATTGATGATAGGCTGTCTGTGGTGCCAGGGCATGTATCCTATAGCTTTTCTTTAGCAAATGGATAATTGTTTATTGGTAGGCCTATTTGGTTGTCATTTTCTCATGTTAAGCCTAACATTTCAAGAAGCTATTCACGGTGTCGTAATGCTGACATTTAGAATGCTGGCTGGCGGCAATAATGTAAATTACTTCTTCAGTAATTAAAGTTGGATTTTTGTTTCGTTTTTTTTACACCTTTTTACACCTTTTCCTCCCCAATTTTCGTGATATTCAAATTGGTAGTTACAGTTTTGTCCCATCGCTGCAACTCCTGTACGGACTAGGGAGAGGCGAAGGTCGAGAGCCATGTGTCCACCGAAACACGACCCTGCCAAGCCACACTGCTCGCTTAACCCAGCCGCACCAATGTGTCAGAGGGAAAACAGTATAACTGGTGACCGTGTCAGTGTGCATGCGCCCGGACGCTGGAGTGCGATGGGACAAGGACATCCCGGCTGGCCAAACCCTTCCCTAACCTGGATGACGCTGGGACAATTGTGCGTCGCCTCATGGGTCTCTCGGTCGTGGCCGGCTGCAACACAACCCGGGATCGAACCCGGATTTATGCGCCTCTCGGGAGGCCCATAAAGTTGGAAATTCAAACAATGTAGATCGTAAAATACATTTCATGCAACAGCATACTAATCAGCTACTGTACCAATTGTCCTGTATAGCATATCTGAACCTGCATGACATGAGCCGTCCTCGCACTCTCGCCCAGCTTCCATAGAAAGTTGTGGTGTGTAAAACCAGTCTAATGCCAACTAATAGTCAGTCCACCCTCAAAGCACTAGCTTGCTAGGGATTGTTTCATTATGCAGTGTAGCCTACTATATATATAGCTATATAAAGTATTAAGCTGCTATATAACAATTACACATCAAATAGCCTAACAATTCTCCTTAAGTGTTTCTTTTTTTGTGTTTCTTTCTCAGAAATACGTTTCTCTGTCTGTCCTCTTCTATTTTTTTTTCTACGTGGAGGGCTATAGTAGCTACAGTATGCGACTGCATTGCCTTGCATTTTTCTGTGCAAATGTTTTCACTACGGCCTGTAGGCCAAGTTGCGGTCCCAACTGTTTTCTATAACAAGTATTGATAATTCTTTCCTAAGACACTATGCATTATATTGTGCATGACTCTACAAGGTGTCAAGTGTTCCACAGGGTTGCTGGCCCATGTTGACTCAAATGCTTCCCACAGTTGTGTCAAGTTGGCTGGATGTCCTTTAGATGGTGGACCATTCTTGATACACATGAGAAACTGTTGAGCATGAAAAACGCAGCAGCGTCTGGTCAGGGGCGAAAATCTGATATCAACTTTGGAGGGGACAATGAGGGGGACACCAAAAGTAGTGCTGTAACACATAGCCTACATTGTAATATGGTAAATGTACATTGAGGAACCAAAGAAATAAGGCATTTGCCGTACCCAAATCTACACAACTAATCACAACAGCAATACCATTGCCTTTAACAAATCTTAGTTCAGTCACCAGTTTAAGTTGAGAGTGGGGGTATCCATGGCATTTTCCAATTATGTTCCTATTTTACAAGTCAAAAAAATTGAGAATCTTTCATAATGTTGCCAAACAAAGACTCAACAAACTTACCTGAGACTCCCTGTCTCTGCCAGTCTGTCCCTGCATATCTGTCCCCAACTCTGCTGTCTGTGTGCCATCTGTTGCCTGCTCTGCCTAATGACATCATTGTGAAACATTTCCATTAGAATTTCATTTCTTTCTTATGAACATTTTATCAACTAGTCTTTGAGATATTAGGCTACTAGGGTTCTTACTTTGCGTTTTGGTGTACTGAAAAATACTCTGATGTCCGTCTTTTATTTTTCTGCCATTTTTCTACCTGGCTGGCTGGCTACACACACACACAGTGTGTAGGTTATTTACAGTAGGAGATGGGCTTCTATCATCTTATCTTTTATCATTCTATTTGGGCTTCGATCTAAAAGGTAGCTAGCAAATGTGAAACGGATTAAAATGACAAGAGTTGACAGCTGTATGAGTTCACCATTTACACAACATATGCTGCAACCTTTTGTAATTTTAATAGTTTGTTTCATATTGGCTGGCTTCCAACAATAGCTGAATTTGCAAAGCTAGCGAGCACCAATTCCGTTTCAGTGGTGTTTGCTATAATCTTTGTTACCCGGGTTAAATAAAGGTGAAATAAAATAAATAAATAAAAGTTCCCTTGCGACAATTTAGCTTTTGCAACGAGACCATTAAATATGTTTAAGACAATGGTAGAAGAGAGTGTAGTTCTGTTCAGTTTGGACTTCAGTTTATCGCTAACCTTATCACAGGGACTTTGAAGCACTAACTTACATCATCTGCATGCTGATCTTGGAATAAATTGACGATAGCAAAGATTCCATCTTTGACGAGGCCACAAATGGAATAATTACTAGCTAGCTTAATAGTTAATATTTGCCCGCTAGCTCTGCATATTCAGCTAGTGTGTGTGCGCGATTGACTGGATTAACCTCACGTCAGTTACGTTCATTGAGTGCCTTTCAGACAGTGGATACCACCCCTCTGTTACCTTGCCAACTAAGGAACTGGCAGTGGATCAAACCATTGTGAGGCAAAGGGTGGGGGGGGGTCGCAATCTTTTGAAACTTAAAAACGCGCTATTAACCTCTTGGGGCTAGGTGGGACGCTAGCGTGCCACCCGTGGTGCACTCCATCAACAGCAGGTGCATTTCAAGAGCGGCAAATTTGAATCCAAATAAATGTCAAAATTCAAATTTTTCAAAAATACAACTATTTTACACCATTTGAAAGATAAACATCTCCTTAATCTAACCACGTTTTACGATTTCAAAAAGGTTTTACGGCGAAAGCATAAATTTAGAGTATGTTAGGACAGTACATTTACAAGAGTTGTGTGTAATGTTTTGTCAAGTCAAAGACAGGGTCACCAAAACCATAAAACCAGCTAAAATGATGCACTAACCTTTTACAATCTCCATCAGATGACACTCCTAGGACATTATGTTAGACAATGCATGCATTTTTAGTTCTATCAAGTTCATATTTATATCCAAAAACAGCGTTTTACTATGGCATTGATGTTGAGGAAATCGTTTCCCTCCAATAACCGGCAGTCAAGTCAGCGTCACAAATTAAATAATTAAAATTAGAAAACATTGGTAAAATATTATATTGTCATTTAAAGAATTATAGATTTACATCTCTTGAACTCAATCAACTTGCCAGATTTAAAAATAACCTTACTGGGAAATCACACTTTGCAATAATCTGAGCACTGCGCCCAGAAAAATACGCGTTGCGATACAGACTAGACGTCATGTTGGGGAGATCTAAAATCGAAAATACTATGTAAATAATCCATTACCTTTGATTCTCTTCATCAGATGTCACTTCCAGGTATCACAGGTCCATAACGAATGTAGTTTTGTTCAAAAAAGCTCATCATTTATGTCCAAAAATCTCCGTCTCGTTAGCACATGATGTAAGCCAGCCGGACTTCTCGTCATGAACGAGGGGAAAAAATATATTTCCGTTCGTTCAAACATGTCAAACGTTGTATAGCATAAATCATTAGGGCCTTTTTTAACCAGAACATGAATAATATTCAAGGTGGACGAATGCATACTCTTTTATAACGTATTGGAACGAGGGTACCCAACATGAACTCCCGCGCCAGGTGTCTAATGGGACATCATCGTTCCATGGCTCTTGTTCGGTCAGATCTCCCTCCAGAAGACTCAAAACACTTTGTAAAGGCTGGTGACATCTAGTGGAAGCAATAGGAAGTGCCAAAATATTCCTAAGCCCCTGTGTTTTTCAATGGGATAGGTTTAAAGTCAATACAACACATCAGGTATCCACTTCCTGTCAGAAAATGTCTCAGGGTTTTGCCTGCCAAATGAGTTCTGTTATACTCACAGACACCATTCAAACAGTTTTAGAAACTTTAGAGTGTTTTCTATCCATATATAATAAGTATATGCATATTCTAGTTACTGGGTAGGATTAGTAACCAGATTAAAATCGGGTACATTTTTTTTATCCAGACGTGCAAATGCTGCCCCCTAGACCCAACAGGTTAAGTGTCTATAATCAGCACAATTGCTTTCATTGCGTATTAATATTATTTAAATTACATAGTTAGGTTTCAGTGATATATTGGGGGGGAAAATCATATTTTTCCCAGGATGGGGGGGGTCGTGTCCCCCTCGTCCCCCCCGGGATTTCCGCCCCTGCGTCTGGCACCTACTACCGTACCCCGTTCAAAGGCACTTAAATCTTTTGTCTTGCCCATTCACCCTCAATGTCACATATACACAATCCATGCCTCAACTGTCTCAAGGCTTAACAATCTTTCTTTAACCTGTCTCCTCCCCTTCAGCTACACTGATTTAACAAGTGACATCAATAAGGGATCAAAGGTTTCACCAGGTCAGTCTGTCATGGAAAGAACAGGTGCTCATAAGGTTGTGTACTCAGTGCATGTCCATTGCGCTGCACACAATTTATGCATGCTAAGATATACCAGAGACTGTTGATATAGCAACCACACAACTCAAGCGCCGGTTCACCAGTATGAACGAAATCGGAAACCGCTTGTTTTGTTTCAACCCTCAAGAACTGTTGTCCGCTAAAGATGATCTGTTTGCATCTGCCACTTTATTGGCTGTCCAGTATCCAGACGACCTGTCCCCAGAGCTTCCTATACAGTTCATCGGTTTCTGTAACGTGTTGAGGCCGGCAATTAAGGATAATGAGAGGCTCAATTAAAGATGTTTCAGAACTGCTTATTTGAAGCACCACTCCCCTCTGCCAAGTTTCCCTGATGTTGCTATGGCAATCATGCTGTTTTTAACCATCCCTGTAACTTGCTTCGGCGGCGAGATCATTTTCTCAACAAAAACTTTTTAAGAACTAGGCCTACCTAAGAAGCATTAGGCTCTCGGTCTGATAAGCTCACGTTATTACGAAATAATTCTCATTATTATGAGAAATATAACATTATTTCGAGAAAGATGTCCGGTTGCATGTCAAGGTGAAATAGCCTTCTATGCTGAAACAGTAGCATTGGGTACTTGGCAAGCAAGGCATCCTCTCATGCACAGGTTGACATTATGGCTGGTGTGCTTGAGTTGATCAACTTTTATTTCCTCCTCCGTTTGAGGTATTGGGAGATATTCATGTCATTGAGCAATATAGATGGTGTTGTAATTAGTTTACGGAGAATTCTGAGTTCGAGGCTCTACAGCAGACGGAAAAAAACGAATCTGACCTCCTTGACCGATATGGGCAGCTTCATGGATACAAACTGATGCGGGATATATGGTTACCCAAAATTCAGTCTGGTGTTTACGTCATATTCTAGACCCCCATGGAGTGCGCATTTGGGCAGAAGTCTTACTTTCACAACCATGATGACATAGAGGTACATCTTAGGTAGGTTTCCTTTTTGTCATATAATTTCACATTTGGAAGGAGCATTGAAATAATTAGCTAGCATGATATAATTTCTAGAACAGACATATCTAGCTAGCAAGCTATATGAATGATGCACTGAAATTAACTACTCGAGGGGGATCACTATGATGGCTAATCTCAAGAACAAGCAAGCCCCTACCTGAGAAGCATGTCCTCAATGCATCCAGCATTCTACTCAATGCATTGTCAATGAGCGCTGATTATCAAAAGTGCATTTATAGTGGCTTGTAAATAAAATGACATTGCAAAAGGAAGCATAAAATTAGTAAGAAAACCTTTTGACATCGTCAGATTGACAGTATAACTAACCCAAGATTAGACCACAGCCTGTAAATTCCAATGTGAATAAATGGGTCATAGTGGACAGAACAAGCAAGGAGGGGGGGGGGGCAGAGACGTGCACGAGCTAGCGAGATCCTATTGGCGCATTCTAGCATGTACAGTATTTGCATATTTCTGTTAGGGAACACCTACTCTGAAGTGCGTGTGTGCATTAAATCAATTAACCCTTGCACTCCTAAACAACTTCAATTATTTTATTTTGGCAAAGGGTAAAATCTACAAAATACAGTCCACTCTGTAACAGATTCTAGTGTTGGGAAAGGAAAACGGTATTAAGATCAAATGTTTCATCAATGAGAACATTTGTATAATGCCTACCAAAATCCATCATGCTCCATCTTCTCCCACTGCCGCCCACTGGGCTTCCTCACCACCATATATGGCTGTATCACATCCGGACGTGATCGGGAGTCCCATAGGGCGGCGCACAATTGTCCCAGCGTCGTCCGGGTTTGGCCGGGGTAGGCAGTCATTGTAATTAAGAAATTGTTCTTAACTGACTTTCCTTATTTACATTACATTACATTACATTTAAGTCATTTAGCAGACGCTCTTATCCAGAGCGACTTACAAAATGGTGCATTCACCTTATGATATCCAGTGGAACAACCACTTTACAATAGTGCATCTAAATCTTTTAAGGGGGGGGGGTTAGAAGGATTACTTTATCCTATCCTAGGTATTCCTTAAAGAGGTGGGGTTTCAGGTGTCTCCGGAAGGTGGTGATTGACTCCGCTGTCCTGGCGTCGTGAGGGAGCTTGTTCCACCATTGGGGTGCCAGAGCAGCGAACAGTTTTGACTGGGCTGAGCGGGAACTGTGCTTCCTCAGAGGTAGGGGGGCCAGCAGGCCAGTGGTGGATGAACGCAGTGCCCTTGTTTGGGTGTAGGGCCTGATCAGAGCCTGAAGGTATGGAGGTGCCGTTCCCTTCACAGCTCCGTAGGCAATCACCATGGTCTTGTAGCGGATGCGAGCTTCAACTGGAAGCCAGTGGAGAGAGCGGAGGAGCGGGGTGACGTGAGAGAACTTGGGAAGGTTGAACACCAGACGGGCTGCGGCGTTCTGGATGAGTTGTAGGGGTTTAATGGCACAGGCAGGGAGCCCAGCCAACAGCGAGTTGCAGTAATCCAGACGGGAGATGACAAGTGCCTGGATTAGGACCTGCGCCGCTTCCTGTGTGAGGCAGGGTCGTACTCTGCGAATGTTGTAGAGCATGAACCTACAGGATCGGGTCACCGCCTTGATGTTAGTGGAGAACGACAGGGTGTTGTCCAGGATCACGCCAAGGTTCTTAGCACTCTGGGAGGAGGACACAAGGGAGTTGTCAACCGTGATGGCGAGATCATGGAACGGGCAGTCCTTCCCCGGGAGGAAGAGCAGCTCCGTCTTGCCGAGGTTTATTTAAATAAAGGTTAAATAAATTTTAAAAAGTGAGTGGAAACGCCAACCAGAAACGTCACACTTATACATCCGGTGAAATATCTGGCTCATTGTTCTATGTGGTATAACGTTTATAGCTAGCTAACATTGAGGGGACACCACCGGATGTTGGCTAGCTAACATTCCTAGCTATTTTTGACAAATTTGTCACCCCTCCCTAGGATGTCTGGAGAATTTTGTACTGCAAAAATGGGTTGAATGGCCTGCTGGGAGTGATTTTGATTGGATGTTACATTTAAAGAACCCTCCCCCACACACCCATAGAAGGTGTGCTGTGTGTTATATACAGTCGAAGTCAGAAGTTTACATACACCTTAGCAAAATGCATTTAAAAACTCAGTTTTTCACAATTCCTGACATTTAATCCTAGTAAAAATTGCCTGTCTTAGGTCAGTTAGGATCACCACTTTATTTTAAGAATGTAAAATGTCAGAATTTATGATTTATTTCAGCTTTTATTTCTTTCGTCACATTCCCAGGGGGTTAAAAGTTTACATACTCAATTATTATTTGGTAGCATTGCCTTTAAATTGTTTAACTTGGGTCAAACGTTTTGGGTAGCCTTCCACAATAAGTTGGGTGCATTTTGGCCCATTCCAACTGACAGACCTGGTGTAACTGAGTCAGGTTTGTAGGCCTCCTTGCTCGCACACGCTTTTTCAGTTCTGCCCTCAAATTTTCTATGGGATTGAGGTCAGGGCTTTGTGATGGCCACTCCAATACCTTAACTTTGTTGTCCTTAAGCCATTTTGCCACAACTTTGGAAGTATGCTTGGGGTCATTGTCCATTTGCGACCAAGCTTTAACTTCCTGACTGATGTCTTGAGATGTTGCTTAAATTATGTGGATATATTGTCCTTCCACATGATGCCATTTAATTTTGTGAAGTACACCAGTCCCTCCTGCAGCAAAGCACCCCCACAACATGATGCTGCCACCCCCGTGCTTCACGGTTGGGATGGTGTTCTTTGGCTTGCTTTCACATGCTTTGCTTGCTGTTTGGGGTTTTAGGCTGGGTTTCTGTACAGCACTTTGAGAATATCAGCTGATGTACGAAGGGCTATATAAAATAAATTTGATTTGATTTGATTTGATTTGATTTGATTTGCTTGCAAGCCTCCCCCTTTTTCCTCCAAACATAACGATGGTCATTATGGCCAAACAGTTCTATTTTTGTTTCATCAGACCAGAGGACATTTCTCCAAAAAGTATGATCTTTGTCCCCATGTGCAGTTACAGACCACAGTCTGGCTTTTTATGGCAGTTTTGGAGAAGTGGCTTCTTCCTTGCAGAGCGGTCTTTCAGGTTATGTCAATATAGGACTTATTTTACTGTGGATATAGATACTTTTATACCTGTTTCCTCCAGCATCTACACAAGGTCCTTTGCTGTTGTTCTGGGATTGATTTGCACTTTTCGCACCAAAGTACGTTCATCTTTAGGAGACCGAATATGTCTCCTTCCCGAGCGGTATGATGGCTGCGTGGTCCCATGGTGTTTATACTTGCGTACTATTGTTTGTACAGATGAACGTGGTACCTTCAGGCGTTTGGAAATTGCTACCAAGGATGAACCACACTTGGCTGATTTCTTTTGATTTTCCCATGATGTGAAGCAAAGAGGCAGTGAGTTTGAAGTTAGGCCTTGAAATACATCCACAGGTACACCTCCAATTGACTCAAAATATGACAAGTAGCCTATCAGAAGCTTCTAAAGCCATGACATCCTTTTCTGGAATTTTCAAAGCTGTTTAAAAGGCAGAGTCAATTTAGTGTATGTAAACTTCTGACCCACTGGAATTGTGATACAGTGAATTATAAGTTAAATTATCTGTCTGTAAACAATTGTTAGAAACATGACTTGTGTCATGCACAAAGTAGATGTCCTAACCGACTTGCCAAAACTATAGTTTGTTAACAAGAAATTTGTGGAGTGGTTGAAAAATGAGTTAACGCTCCATCCTAAGTGTACGTAAACGTCCGACTTCAACTGTAAGTCACCGTCCGGGTAGGACACATTTTGTAGAGAATTGATGCATTTGCTCATTTCAAGTTATCAAATGTGGCCGACAGTCTGCAATTCATATTTATTGAAAGTGGATTATGCTGGTGAAGTCAAACATCACAACAGGTTCTAAAACCGCTCTTGGTTCTATTTTTGACACGCTGCAAGTCCCACCTCTCCCATCTCCTCATTGGTTTTTAGAAGCACATACCCACGTGGGTGATTTTAAGATGAACTGAGGTCCACAGTCCAGTTGGTGGTGGTAATGCACCTTAAAGTTGGTTGCAACCGCCATATAAAGTCAAAGAAGAAGACCGAACGAGGAAAAATTACTAAAAACTAACTCGGTTTACCCTTTTATCTGTGGAGTAATTGTCAGAGTAGAGGACCTTGTGCATTTCAGGTAAAATAACAACCCAATGTTTAAATTCTATGAAAAATTAGCTAGCAGCAGCAAGCTAGCTAAATGGCCCTGAGTGTGTCATGTGTTTCGCTCTTTCCCCAAATTAATATAGTTGCTTCAGAGTTCGTTTCGATATTTCAACATGCGTGTCCTGATCGTGTCTGGTGTGAATGGCCAAAATCAACATGCACACGCGGATGCTCGCCCAGTCTAGTCTAGTCGGCATGTAATGAAGCCTGTTTCTTTGTTTTTTGTCCTCAGACATGGAAAGTTGTGAGACTGTTTGCAGCTGAAGAGAGGTCCCAATGAAAGATCTAATCAAACTATATGTCACATGCGCCGAATACAAGTGTAGACCTTACCATGAAATGCTTACTTACAAGCCCTTAACCAACAGTGCAGTTCAAGAAGAATTAAGAAAATATTTACCAAATATAATTTATTTTTAAACTTTTGCTTAAGTAACACAATAACATAATAACGAGGCTATATACAGGTGGTACCGGTACCGAGTCAGTGTGCGGGGGTACAGGTTAGTTGAGGTAATTTGTATATGTAGGTAGGGGTGAAGTGACTATGCATAGATAATAAACAGCTAGTAGCAGCAGTGTACAAAACAAATAGAGAGGGGGGCGGGTCAATGTAAATAGTCCGGTGGCCAGTTGATACATTTTTCAGCAGTCTTATGGCTTGGGGGTAGAAGCTGTTAAGGAGCCTTTTGGTCCTAGACTTGGCGCTTTGGTACTGCTTGCGGTGCGGTAGCAGAGAAAACAGTTGGGTGACTGGAGTCTCTGGCAATTTTATGTGCTGTCCTCTGACATCCTCTATTATATAGGTCCTGGATGGCAGGAAGCTTGGCCCCGGTTATGTACTGGGCTGTACGCACTACCCTCTGTAGCACCTTACGGTCAGATGCGGAGCAGTTGCCATACCAGGCGGTGATGCAACCGATCAGGATGCTCTCGATGGTGCAGCTGTAGAACCTTTTGAGGATCTGGGGACCCATGCCAAATCTTTTCAGTCTCCCGAGGGGGAAAAGGTTTTGTTGTGCCCTCTTCACAACTGTCTTGGTGTGTTTGGATCATGATAGTTCGTTGGTGATGTGGACACCAAGGAACTTGAAACTCTCGACCCGCTCCACTACAGTGCCACCGTGGAATCCAATGTCCCAGGAGACATTTCCATACAGGATTTACCCCAGTGTTTTACCCAACAGCTCAGACTTTTCTGTTTCCATCTACGCAGGCCGGCACACGCGTTTCACTAAGCCATGGATCCAGCGGACCTGCTCTCACTTGGGGCCAAAGCCAGGCCACTGGTACTTCTCGACTAGCATTTACATAACAATGGCTAACTGTGAACTAGAATACCTTCTCACAAAGCAACTGTGTATACCAGCAGTATTTTTGTATAAAACATTTACTAACATAGGTAGGCCTAACTATATGCCATGAGTTATATGTGGAGGCCTACCTATGTTAGCACATGTTGTATACACAAATACAGTTAAACAACACACACAATGTATAAACCTATTACAATTGGAGCACGCCAACCTTGCTGGATGTCAGCTGGGTGTGCAGGGCTCTGTCTCAGCCCAGCAATAACACACCTGATTCAACTTATGAAACCTAATGTGTTGATAATCAAGTGGGCTATTGCTGGGCTGGAATAGAAGTCTGCTCACCCAGTAGATCAGGGATCAGTGGAGCAAGGTTGGCTACCGCTGGTATAGAGTTTTTTTTGTTCACCTGAAATTATGCTCTAGTAATAATAGCATACGTGTTACTACTCAATTATCTATTGTTGTATAGACAAAGATGTCTAATCATTACATACAACATTTTGTAGATGAAGTGTTGAATCTTTGATGTGAAGTGTTTAAACTTGTTTAAATTGTTGAACTAGTGTCAATGTTGATTAATCACATTCCTGCAAAAAAGAGGGGAAGGGGTTCTGTGTCTGTTGTATTCTCAAATTAACATTTCCTTTTTGTCTATTTGTAAGAACTCCAAGCTGTTCCCTCCCCCCTCACTCTGTCAGCTATCTGAATCCATGTAGCAGCTTATCATAATATTATGGCATGCATTGCCATAGGCCTACAGCAGTGTTTCCCAAACTCGGTCCTTGGGACCCCGAGGGGTGCACGTTTTGGTTTGACCACGTCATTTGTTCACCAATATCCCCTTACTTTCAATCAGTAGAATTATGTATTTTTCAAGGCCTGAGGCACTTTGATCAGTCACATTCTTGAAGGTCAAAAAATTAACACTTAGCTTCCTAGTACATATGGAAATATTTATTGTTTTATTATATTTTCTTTTTAAATAGACATCGATGACAGGCACATGGGCCCCCAGAGCTGTGAGGGTGTCCAGTACTCCTGTGTGTGAAGGTACTAATTATGCACATTTACCCTGTTTTATAGTCTATGACATCTATAGAGAAGTGCAGTTGCAGCAACCTGTGGAAATGCAGAGACAATCTCTGGTTGGGCCATGTTCTGCCAGTAGGCCAGCTCACGTGGAATACCCTGCATAGCTATCAAGCCTCTGATATGGGAATTTGAGAATTATCCACTAATTTTGAAGCTAGTTACCTTCCAATGAATTATATTTGTACACAAGGAATTGTCATAAGAAATACCTGGTGTACCGAAGTTAAAAACATTGCAAGCTCCCGTTCACCCGACCTGGAGTTTCTGATGATAAAATGCCGACCCCACTATATGCTGAAGGAGGCAGACTTAATGCTGCAATCAAAAGATTGTTTTGAGAATACTGATCGACTTTGGTCACACATCTGAAAATATGGCGCCTTACTGGATGGCCGCCGTTTTGCTAGCTCAGACCCAAGTTCACTATTTTGTGATTATTTTGTCATTTATTTCATTCTTTATTTTTTCAATCTATCCGCTACTATTTCTTACAACCGATGTTAACTTTTGAAAATCAGATCAGCAGTTACCTCAATTCTGGCTTCAACTTCGACTCATCTGCCCTGGGCTCTTTCTGTAATTCCGACCCAAGAGGAAATTGGACGTTAGAGGCAGGAGAGGGGAGATTCTTGCAAGATTAAGGCGAAGGGAGAACCGTCCACCTCTTCCCTCCATTCTACTTGCCAATGTACAGTCACTTGATAATAAGATGGATGACCTCCGATTGCAAATTTGCTACCAACAGGACTCTCAACACTGCAATATTCTCTGCTTTTCTGAAACATGGCTCTTGGACAAGATATCCCCTATGGCTATCCAACTCAAATTCTTAATGAACCATTCTGACAGGACAGGAGTCTGGGAAATTGAGGGGAAGGGGTTTGCCTCTTCATCAACAACAACTGGTGTGCTGACTCGAGAACGGTGGAAGTGTCGCCCCATTGTTCACCCGTCTTGGAATACCTGATGGTCAAATGCAGACCCTTTTACCTCCTGAAGGATTCTTCAGCTGTTACCGTGACTATTGTACACATTCCATCTCAGGACAAGAAAAATAATGAACTGGCACTTAAACTGTACGAGGCTATAACTTTTCTGGTTGCCGGCAATTTTAATTCCACGTCATTAACTTTTTAGTGACAGGGGGCAGTATTCGGAAATTCAGATGAATGACGTGCCCAAATTAAACTGCCTGCTACTCGGGCCCAGAAGGTAGGATATGCATATTATTAGTAGATTTGGATAGAAAACACTCTGAAGTTTCTAAAACTGTTTGAATGATGTCTGTGAGTATAACACAACTCATATGGCAGGCAAAAACCTGAGAAAAATCCAACCAGGAAGTGTGGAAATCTGAGGTTTGTAGTTTTTCAAGTGATTCCCTATCCAGTATACAGTGACTTAAGGTTCAATTTGCACTTTCTAAGGCTTCCACTAGATGTCAACAGTCTTAAGAACGTTGTTTCATGCTCCTACTGTGACTGGGAAGAGAATAAGAGCTCCTGGAGTCAGATGACTGAGAGAATGACATGAGTTCAATGGCGCGCACTCCCGTGAGAGTTAGCTGTGTTCCTTTTCTTTTCTGAAGACATTGGAATTGTCCGGTTGGAATATTTTTGAAGATTTATGATAAAAACATCATAAAGATTGATGCTATACATCGTTTGACATGTTTCTACGAACGTAAATATAACTTTTTTCTTACATTTCGTTGTGACATTTTGCGCGCGCTTCCTGCATTTGGAGTAGTGGACTAAACGTGTGAACAAAAAGGAGATATTTGGACATAAATGATGGACTTCATCGAACAAAACAAACATTTGTGGAACTGGGATTCCTGGGAGTGCATTCTGATGAAGATCAAAGGTAAGTGAATATTTATAATGCTATTTCTGATTTTAGTTGACTCCAAAATGCGGGTATCTGTATTGCTTGTTGTTGTCTGAGCGCTGTACTCAGATTATTGCAAAGTGTGTTTTCGCTGTAAAGTTTTTTTAAAATCTGACAGCGGTTGCATTAAGGAGAAGTGTATCTATAATTCTTTGAATAACAGTTTAATATTTCATCAACGTTTATGATGGGTATTTCTGTAAATTGATGTGCTCATTCACCTGATGTTTTGGGAGGCAAAACATTTCTAAACATTACACGCCAATGTAATATGTGGTTTTTGGATATAAATATGAACTTTATCGAGCAAAACGTACATGTATTGTGTAACATGAAGTCCTATGAGTGCCATCTGATGAAGATCATCAAAGGTTAGTGATTCATTTTAGCTGTATTTCTGGTTTTTGTGACGCCTCTCCTTGCTTGGAAAATGGCTGTGTGGTTTTTCTTGTCTCGGCGCTGTCCTAACATAATCTAATGTTATGCTTTCGCCGTAAAGCCTTTTTGAAATCGGACAATGTGGTTGGATTAACCTGTTAGGGCTAGGGGGCAGTATTGACACGGCTGGATAAAAAACGTACCCGATTTAATCTGGTTACTACTCCTGCCCAGTAACTAGAATATGCATATAATGATTGGCTTTGGACAGAAAACACCCTAAAGTTTCTAAAACTGTTTGAATGGTGTCTGTGAGTATAACAGAACTCATATGGCAGGCCAAAACCTGAGAAGATTCCATGCAGGAAGTGGCCTGTCTGACAATTTCTTGCCCTTCTTGATTATCTCTATCCATTACAGAGGATCTCTGCTATTACGTGACACTTCCTACGGCTCCCATGGGCTCTCAGAAGGTGGCAAAAAGCTGAATCGTGGCTTTGCAGGCTCTGGCTGAAAAAAAGTAGCGCGTTTGGGTAGTGGCTGGTTACAGTACTGTGAGACTCAGGCTCGTGCCCGCGTCGACCTCATGCTTTGTTTTCTTTCCTCTGTTTACCTAAACGCAGATTCCCGGTCGGAATATTATCGCTTTTTTACGAGAAAAATGGCATAAAAATGGATTTTAAACAGCGGTTGACATGCTTTGAAGTACGGTAATGGAATATTTAGAATTTTTTTGTCACGAATTGCGCCATGCTCGTGACCCTTATTTACACTTCGGATAGTGTCTTGAACGCACGAACAAAACGCCGCTATTTGGATATAACGATGGATTATTTTGGACCAAACCAACATTTGTTATTGAAGTAGCAGTCCTGGGAGTGCATTCTGACGAAGAACATCAAAGGTAATCAAACTTTTGTAATAGTAAATCGGAGTTTGGTCAGGGCTAAACTTGGTGGGTGTCTAAATAGCTAGCCGTGATGGCTGGGCTATGTACTCAGAATATTGCAAAATGTGCTTTCACCGAAAAGCTATTTTAAAATCGGACACCTCGATTGCACAAAGGAGTTCTGTATCTATAATTCTTAAAATAATTATGTTTTTTGTGAACGTTTATCGTGAGTAATTTTGTAAATTCACCGGAGGTTTGCGGGGGGTATGCTAGTTCTGAACGTCACATGCTAATGTAAAAAGCTGGTTTTTGATATAAATATGAACTTGATTGAACAAAACATGCATGTATTGTATAACATAATGTCCTAAGATTTTCATCTGATGAAGATCATCAAAGGTTAGTGCTGCATTTAGGTTTATGTGACATTATATGCTAGCTTGAAAAATGGGTGTCTGATTATTTCTGGCTGGGTACTCTGCTGACATAATCTAATGTTTTGCTTTCGTTGTAAAGCCTTTTTGAAATCGGACAGTGTGGTTAGATTAACGAGAGTCTTGTCTTTAAAATGCTGTAAAATAGTAATATGTTTGAGAAATTGAAGTAATAGCATTTCTAAGGTATTTGAATAACGCGCCACAGGATTCCACTGGCTGTTACGTAGGTGGGACGATTTCGTCCCACCTTCCCTAGAGAGGTTAAGAAAATACCAAAAAAGTAAGAGAGAAGAAAAACAAATAATTAAAGAGCAGCAGCAAATAACAATAGCGGGGCTATATACATGGGGTACTGGTTCAGAGTCAATGTGCGGGGGAACCGATGTCGAGGTAGTTGAGGTAATTATATACATGCAGGTAGGGTTATTAAAGTGGCTATGCATAGATAACAGTGAGTAGCAGAGGGTGCAAATAGTGTGAGTAGCCATTTGATAAGCTGTTCAGGAGTCTAACGGCTTGGGGGTAGAAGCTGTTCAGAAGCCTCTTGAACCTAGACTTGGCACTTCAGTACCGCTTGCCGTGCGGTAGCAGAGAGAACAGTGTATGACTAGGGTGGCTGGAGTCTGACAATTTTTTGGGCCTTCCTCTGACACCGCCTGGTATAGACGTCCTGGATGGCAGGAAGCTTGGTACCGGTGATGTACTGGGCCGTACACACAACTCTCTGTAGTGTCTTGCAGTCAGAGGCCGAGCAGTTGCCATACCAGGCAGTGATGCAACCCATCAAGATACTCATGATGGTGCAGCTGTAAAACCTTTTTAGGATCTGAGGACCCATGCCAAATCTTTTCAGTCTCCTGAGGGGGAATAGGTTTTGTTGTACCCTCTTCACAACGGTCTTGGTGTGCTTGGACCATGTTAGTTTGTTGGTGATGTGGATGCCAAGGAACTTGACAAGCTCTCAACCTGCTCCACTACAGCCCCGTCGATGAGAATGGGGGCGTGCCGGTCCTCCTTTTCCTGAAGTCCACAATCCTCTCCTTTGTCTTGATCACGTTGAGGGAGAGGTTGTTGTCCTTGCACCAAACGGTCAGGTCTCCTCCCTATAGTCTGTCTCGTCGTTGACGGTGATCAGGCATACCACTGTTGTGTCATCAGCAACCTTAACCTGTTAGGGCTAGGGGGCAGTATTGACACGGCTGGATAAAAAACGTACCCGATTTAATCTGGTTACCACTCCTACCCAGTAACTAGAATATGCATATACTTATTACATATGGATAGAAAACACCCTAAAGTTTCTAAAACTGTTTGAATGGTGTCTGTGAGTATAACAGAACTCAAATGGCAGGTCAAAACCTGAGAGATTCCTTTACAGGAAGTGGCCTGTCTGACCATTTCTGGAACTTCTTTGCCATCTCTATCTTTTACTAAGGATCTCTGCTCTAACGTGACACTTCCTACGTCGTCCATAGGCGCTCAGAGCCCGGGAAAAACCTGAATGTCGTCATCCCAGCCCCAGGCTGAAACACATTATCGCCTTTCTCAAGTGGCCGATCAAGGGACTCTGGGCTTAGGCGCGTGACCTGACCGCCCCCGTCTTTGTGATTTTTTCCTCTGTTTGCCGAAAAGGAGATTCCCGGTCGGAATATTATCGCTTTTCTACGAGAAAAATGGCATAAAAATTGATTTTAAACAGCGGTTGACATGCTTCGAAGTACGGTAATGGAATATTTAGAATTTTTTTGTCACGAATTGCGCACGACCCTTCTTTACCATTTCGGATAGTGTCTGGAACGCACGAACAAAACGCCGCTATTCGGATATAACAATGGATTATTTTGGACCAAACCAACATTTGTTATTGAAGTAGCAGTCCTGGGAGTGCATTCTGAGGAAGACAACAAAAGGTAATCAAACTTTTATAATAGTAAATATGATTATGGTGAGTGCTAAACTTGCCGGGTGTCTAAATAGCTAGCCCGTGATGCCTGGGCTATGTACTTAGAATATTGCAAAATGTGCTTTCACCAAAAAGCTATTTTAAAATCGGACATATCGAGTGCATAGAGGAGGTCTGTATCTATAATTCTTAAAATAATTGTTATGCTTTTTGTGAACGTTTATCGTGAGTAATTTAGTAAAATGTTAGCGAATTCCCCGGAAGTTTGCGTATGCTAGTTCTGAACGTCACATGCTAATGTAAAAAGCTGGTTTTTGATATAAATATGAACTTGATTGAACAAAACATGCATGTATTGTATAACATAATGTCCTAGGGTTGTCATCTGATGAAGATCATCAAAGGTTAGTGTTGCATTTAGCTGTCTTCTGGGTTTTTGTGACATTATATGCTAGCTTGAAAAATGGGTGTCTGATTATTTCTGGCTTGGTACTCTGCTGACATAATCTAATGTTTTGCTTTCGTTGTAAAGCCTTTTTGAAATCGGACAGTGTGGTTAGATTAACGAGAGTCTTGTCTTTAAATAGCTGTAAAATAGTCATATGTTTGAGAAATTGAAGTAATAGGATTTTTAAGGTTTTGAAAATCGCGCCACAGGCTTCAAGTGGCTGTTACGTAGGTGGGACGAATTCGTCCCGCCTAGCCCATAGAGGTTAATGATGGTGTTGGAGTTGTGCCTGGCAGTGCAGTCATGAGTGAACAAGGAGTACAGGAGGAGACTGAGCACGCACCCCTGAGGGGCCCCTGTGTTGAGGATCAGCGTGGCGGATGTGTTGTTACTTACCCTTACCACCTGGGGGCGTCCCGTCAGGAAGTCTAGGATCCAGTTGCAGAGGGAGGTGTTTAGTCCCAGGTTCCTTAGCTTAGTGATGAGCTTTGAGGGCACTATGGTGTTGAACGATGAGCTGTAGTCAATGAATAGCATTCTCACATAGGTGTTCCTTTTGTCCAGGTGGGAAAGGGCAGTGTGGAGTGCAATCGAGATTGCATCATCTGTGGATCTGTTGGTGCTGTATGCACATTGAAGTGGGTCTAGGGTTTCTGGAATAATGGTGTTTATGTGAGCCATGACCAGCCTTTCAAAGCATTTCATGGCTACAGACGTGAGTGCTACGGGTTGGTAGTCATTTAGGCAGGTTGCCTTTGTGTTCTTGGGCACAGGGACTATGGTGGTCTGCTTAAAACAAATCCCACTGTGAATGTATAAGACTGCATAATTGCATTGGGGGCATGCATACAGTTATTCAATATACAACCTAGCCCTCAAACTCAAGGTGGCATTCTGCCTTACCCCTACAGTTTTCATCCATTAGCTTTTCCCACGACTACAATCCCAACACTGTGTTTTAACATTTAGAAATGCCAGTAATCGTTGCTTCCGATACGGCTTTAGAAACATATGGGCATCATCTTTCATCAGAAAGAATCCTTTAAATAAAAATGATGAACTTACTGTAGTAGTTTTGCACATATCCATAAAGCTATGGGTACCTCCATCCGACGAAACTACGCTTCTGATACACTTCCCGAGTTATGCTTACACACAGGTGTTCAGAGCATGCTAGATAGGTAGGTAATAGGTAATTAGCACAGGTGGTCGTTCGCCTCATGTTTTCCGTTAACAAGCATTGTAACATGAACATATGGCCGTGTGGGAACACTAATCCTATCAAGGTGTGTATCAATTTAATTTAAAAAAATTATCGCTGATATGAAATATAAGGTCCTTCCAAAACCGTACCGCAAGCGACAGTTGTTACTGTTCAGATTGAGCGTTGGGGCTCTTAACAAAACTCCCGGTACAGAAGACGCCTTTGTCCAATGACTCTTATGTGTAACGTAATGGAACTGAGTCATATCAAGGGCTATGTGCAGCCTTAACTATGGAAATTAAGTATCAGCCTTGTCAGTGACACACACAGATTACAATCCCAAAGAGTTTACACAAATATTGGCGTCATAGTTATTGCAGGATTTTGACCCTTGGAAATCACCTCACCAGTTAGTCTATTGTATTATTGAACATTAATATTGGACTGTACTATGGAGTGCACACCAATGAAATTGGGTTATCAGCCTACTCAGTGACACCCACAAAACACAACACAATTATGCAGTCTAATACACTTTGAAGGCAAATCGCAAATTCCTCTTTTGTGGGTAATCCTTATTGTCGCTAGCTTCACAGGCCACACCGCCACACAAGACACATCCACAGCTGTGCGGAAATGACACTGCAGGCGCGCGCCCCGACACGTCACGCGAGACGACACAGACCCCCCCCCCCCCCCCCCCCCCCCCCTTCCAAAAGGGAGAAACACGAACAGTGTGAAATTCCCACGGCAGAGATGTTGATCACCTCTTCCATTATTGCAAAGGACTACATTAAACCGTAAAGGTGAGTTCGAGCTAAAGCATCTGTGTTTTCATTTTGACAATTCCACGAAGAGTGGGGAAAACTCGTACAAGGATATACACTGACGCGTCACGAAATGATAAGCTAGCTGTAATGCGAAGTATAAATGTATATTATCGGTGTATTCAAATACATGTTATAGCGTTTTTTAATTGCCACGGAAGGCTGAAGTTTTTATTTCCAGTGGGAAAAGTAAAACAGTTGTGTGTGTGTTCCATGTTTTGGATCATGGGCTTCTAGTGTAGAAGAATGAGGAAGTGGATGGGACAGAAACCAAAGGGGGCGAGTGAAGCAAATCATATAAAGCCTCCACAGACTGAGTCCTCTTGCATCAGAGAACACAAAACTCACACACCGTTAGAAGTTAAACAATAGAGCACAAGTTAGTGTCTTATATTTAATTGTATAATGAGCGTAGCTTACTGCGGTGCTGTCCAATATTTTCGTTAAGTAAACATGCGCCCAAACTGCTGATCAAATAGCACGGGTTCAGAATATCATCCATGTATGCCTATAAACATATAAAGCGGTGCAGTAGACAAGGGCCTGATTGATTACAACAATATTACATCAAATGCTTTACTTTTTCTATGGAACAACAATCACAATTGTTGTTGAAGCATAGAATGTGACTTTTAATTTGAAAGATGAAGTCTAACAACATTAAGACAATGCAATCAAAGTAATGTGCCTATTTAGAGAAATTACAACAGTCAAGGTTACTTACCAGTGCAGTGACATTGGAATTCTGAAAATGGCATAAACAGAGATGTTGCAGATTTTATTTATTTTTGACTCTATTGTTTTACTATAGGATATGAATTCCTCTGACCATAGGGAACACTCAGATGGAGAAATGCTTGAGATAGGTAAGTATAAAGCATTTAATATTCTACTGTTATTGCAACTATTCACTTCCAAACTGTTTGGATTTAGCAACAGCTAAAGTGGGGAAATCTAATCAAGCTGTATATTGGAAATAACATAACAATGATTTGAAATGTTTATTTTCTGCAGAGCGAGAACCCATTCAAGACATCAAGACGGAGACAGATGAATGTACTATTAGTGAGACAACTGAAGGACCCCGAAGATGGTACCTTGGAACTAGTGAGGCCACCAGGAAACGTACTGCCAAGGACATGGGCTGTGACGCACACAATTCTGAATTGCTCCAGTCGACCAGCAGCAAAAGAGTCAGGGTCTCTAGTGAGGTAAATTAATGAAATGGCATAATCTATGATTATGACTAACTTAATTTGGTAAATAGACATAGGCTTGCTTATTCCTGTTTTTATTTACATGACATTAAAAATACATTGTTTTTTTAAATTTGAGATAAGAAATGCATAATGTTGTTGTTGTCTCTGTGTAGGCAGGGCGGCACTTTTTGAGGAGATTGTCTGAAGGGTCCACAAGGCCACAACCCCTCTGCCTGACATCTGCGGAGAAGGACCCTGACCAGGAGAAGACTATAGCCTCTTACAGGAAGCCTCTCTACAGCATCTCTCACAGAATCACAGAGAAGAAGCACACATCAAGCCTGGACCAGCAGCCTCAGCATGAGGGAGGAGTGCAGCTAAGCTACAGCAATCTCATTTCCCCTCAACTGGTCAATACAGGGGAGCACAGCCGAAGTGAACCCCTCTCTGTCCTGGGGGCAGCAGGGTCCATGTCTTCAACAGACTCTAATCTATACTCCCTCATTGAGAAGATGTTTTTCATCCTCAATACGCTCAACTCAAGCATGACCCAACTGCACAGCAAGGTGGATCTACTTTCCCTGGAGGTCACTCGCATCAAAAAACAGATCAAACCCTCAGAGATGGCAACTGAGTTCCAGCCTCCACCAGAATACCTGTTGACAAGTGAGGAGCTGAGTCAACTGATGGAGCAGACATCAAATGCTGGCGAGTTGGGTTGTCGACTGCTAGTACATCTCTTCCCAGAACTTTTTAAAGCCAAGGAGTGCACTCCTGGTTGTATCGCCAACAAGAGAACGTTGGATTCCCTACAGCTGCAGCTAATACGCAACTATGTGAAGGTGTGTTTTCCTCTGGTAAAGAATAACAACATTTGGCAGGATGAATGCCTATTACAGATTAATAACTTCTTTAACCGCTTCTGGGCTCAGAAGGATATGGAGAGCGGGCCACAGTCATGTGGGAAACAGACTATTACAGACTTTGGTTTAAAAGCTGAGCGGAACCAGCCCTGCCATTTTATAAATGAGGAGGGGCAAGAAGTGCACCTCGACTTAGACTCCAATAGTGACCACACCAACAATAAAGTAGTGGTGCCAGACCTTGTGTTTGACACTCAGGAGGTTGGAGAGGATCTTGATAAGCTCTCCTCCCCAGAAGACTTTATGTTTCTTGTAAACAGAGTTTTCCCAGAGGTTTTTGAGGAGGGGAAATTGCCAGAGGGTAGTGTGGGAAAGATGATCCTGGACTCAGACAGGATAGAGATTATCCGTAAGTACATGGAAGCTAATTTTCCTGACGTCCCGGAGGATAGTTGGCTGCATGTGTGTGTGCAGCGCATAGAAGATGCCATAGAGGGTTATCACAGTAACGGTAATTGCAGTGAGCCTGAGAACATGAACGATGAGAGCTATGACTCCACAAGCCTCCCTGATGATGTCTCTATCATCAAGATCAGTGACATGTGTGACTACGAGAGACCAGGTCGTAGGTCAAAAAAGTCATTGCTTGTGCCAGTCGATTTTGAACAACTTGAGATCCCCCTACCAGATTTCAGTGTGCCTCAAGAGTATCTGCTCTCTAGGGAGCAACTGAGGAACAACTATGACTGTAGCTTGTCAATTGGGAACTTTGCCTCTCGCCTCTTGGTACTTACATTCCCTGAGCTCTTCACCTACGAGAACACACGGAAGCATTACAACTGTAGTGGCTCTCTCGGGAAGAAACAGCTTGATCCTGTGCGGGTCAACCTTATTCGCCACTATGTACAGCTACTATATCCACAGGCCAAGAATGACAGAGTGTGGACCCTGGAATTTGTGGGTAAACTGGACGAGCGGTGCAGGCGACGAGACACGGAACAACGGCGGTCGTACCAGCAGCAACCCAAAGTCTATGCTCCTGAGTTCGAGCAAGGGCCTGTGGACTTTGTGGCTGCTTGCCAAGTGAACCAGCTCAACACAGAGCACTTGGAGGACTTTGAGATCCCTCCACTACCCCCTGAAAAAAGTAGCAAAGATTTCTGCATGATCCCCCTGGAGGAATTGACGGTGTCGATTCCAGACTTCCCAGTGCCTTTGGTCTACTTGCTCTCAGACACGGAGGTGCGAGAGATTGTCCAGCAGAGCCTTTCAGTGGGAAACTTTGCCGCCCGCCTACTGGTGCGCCTCTTCCCTGAGCTCTTCACTCAGGAGAACCTGCGGCTTCAGTATAACCACTCAGGCGCCTGCAACAAGAAGCAGCTGGATCCAGTGCGTCTCAGGCTCATCCGCCACTATGTAGAAGCCGTGTACCCAGTTGAGAAGATGGAGGAGGTCTGGCATTATGAATGTGTGCCAAGCATAGATGAGCGATGCCGGCGGCCCAACCGCAAGAAGTGTGACATACTAAAGAAGGCCAAGAGATCAAATACTGTGTCCTAGTAGCAAAGCTAAAGACAATTTGTATTTTTTATTCTAAATATTTGCACAAGGACAGAAGCTGAATAGCAGAGTGGAGCCTTTACAAGTTGGCCTTATCCTACATAGGACAGTGTGCAAAGGCTTTTCATTAGTACTCAATGTATTTGTAATATTGAACTACAGTATTAGACAGTTTAGTTTTTCATCATCTGCTTGTGTGAGATTATAGACTATGTATACAACAAAACAAGTGTCATAGCTCATCTAATTTACCCTGTATATAAGATGTGTAGCCTTAAAAACAATAACCATGTAAACATTACAAAGACAGATCACAGGCAAAGATGGATAAAAATGGTGATTGGGACAAATAAGCAATGGAAAAAACAGTGGCACCACTGGTCTTTTATAACAATGTTATACCTTCTTATAGAAGTTTGTATTATAAATATGTATTAAAATCATGGCAACAGATCCCATTAAGCCATTCGTAATCAAGTCAGTCGAATTCAGCATTTCACTTTATTAGCATTTAGCACTCCATAACTTATCCCACACATATCCCCTTGCATCTGATTCAAACCATGACCATCCATTTCATAATTACATAGTAATATTGAGAATGAGTCTTACTAATATTTGTTAATAGAAAATTGTGTCAAGGCCCAAGGCCATTTGAAACCAGATAAGCCAATGATGACACATACCAAGAAGACTATGTAAAAAATGCACCATTCACTTTGACGTAACATCATGCATAGACATAGATACTCCAAATCCCTTGTCAATGGGGAGTGGTATATTCAGTATTGTACACAAACTCATTGTTTAAAGGCGTTCTGCTTGGGAAGTTCTATGTTTTTCCAGCGCCTCAGAACAACTTTGTACCGGTCTCCATCCTTGGATTCACCCAATTCCTTCTTAATGATGACTCTCAAAAGCGTGACACTGTCTGTTTCTTTGTTCTCTGACAATACCAGGTCCAAGGTGTCCCCAACTTTAACCTGAAGAGAGAACCAAAGACGGGTACAATTAAGAAACTTAGGGTTTGATTCAATCCGTATTGCTGAAGATCTGCGTTATATACTGAACAAAAATATAAAACATGTAAAGTGTTGACCCCATGTTTCATGAGCTGAAATAAAAGATCCCAGAAATGTTTCATACGCACAAAACGCTTATCTCAAATTTTGACAAATGTTTACATCCCTGTTAGTGAGCATTTCTCCTTTACAAAGATAATCCAGGCACCTGAGGCATATCAAGAAGCTAATTAAACAAGTGCACTTTGTGCTGTGGACAAAAGGCCACTAAAATGTGCAGTTGTCACAACACCACACAGATGTCTAAAGTTGAGGGAGCGTGCAATTGGCATGCTGTCTGCAGGAACGTCCAGTGGTGTTGCCAGAGAAGTGAAAGTTAATTTCTTTACCATAAGCCCCCTCAAATGTAATTTTAGAGAATTTGGTAGTACGTTCAAATAGCCTCACAACCATGTGTAACCACGCCAGCCCAGGACCTCCACTTCCGGCTATTTCACCTGTCTGAGGGGGTGCCAAGGAGTATTTCTGTCTGTAATAAAGCCCTTTTGTGAGGAAAAACTAGAGTCTGATTGGCCGGGCCTGGCTCCCAAGTGGGTGGGCTTATGGCTGCACCCTTGCCCAGTCACGTGAAATTAATATATTTGGGCCTAATACATTTATTTAAATTGACTGATTTCCTTATATGAATTGTAACGAATAGAATCTTTGAAATTGGTGCATGTTGTGTTTTTATTTTAGTTCAGTATAGATTTTGTTTATATAGCGCTTATCATACAGAATCTCAGTCGATGGGAGCTGGCAGTTCATGGGAGATGGTCTTCTACAGCTGGATGGTGATGCAGTTCAGTAAAGGAGTAGCTTGGGTGGAGGTGGTGTCGATCGTCAGGGAGGGAGAAACATTAATCAGACAGGCAGGCCCGGAGCTGTTCATTAGGCACCTCTGTTTCTGAAGTTCACAGTTACTCCCCTTCTGTAGGTAGGCTTTAACAGATGCACCATGAAAAGTGTAGCGCCCATATGGGTGATGCGTCGGCTGCTATTACAAGCACAATTTAAATATTAAGGTTATTTACTGTAAATGCAGTGCCTGAACGAGGAAACATTGCCTTTAAATTTCAGTCGCGCTACAGTGCGGATATTCAGTGCTACGGATTGAATCGAGCCCTTAGACTTGTCCCTGACAATCCAGTTGGTTAGACTGCTCTACCACTTCAGTTCACGGGGGGTGGGTTTGGATCCTAACAGTCCTGTAAGATGTTGAAGGTTGACAGAAATATTGTTTATTTTATACATCATTACTAGGCACAAAAGTAACTCACCAATTTACTTTTCTTGACAAGTTTCTGTCCATTTAGCCAAAGCTTGTTGCCATAGAATGCATCCTCCACTTTGCTGAAATAAAGACAACAAAAAATCAGTTGGCCACTGAGGATAGGCCTAGATTAAAGCCTTTTAAGTAATTCCATATCAATCAAATAATTTGACCTCATCTCTTCATTCAAGCTTTCAGGAGGTGCGGAAAGTCGACCCATTTGGATTCCCTCAAATTGTTGTCATTATTGATGCCAAATATTAATGATACCATAACCCAACCCTCTTTTTATCTCATTGAGTGCATCCATTTGAAAACAAAGGCATATCTCTGTAACAACTCACTTGCGTGCTATGTCAAGGCCAGCTTTCATGATAACATCATATCGAAAGGACTGCACATATTTCTCTATGTCTTTGTAGTCTTTTGGCACACTGGGGTCATCCTCAGGTTCATCTTCATAGTCACTGTCCTCCAGGTCCTTTTCATCATCTTCTTCCTCTTCCTGTACAACCTTTGCGCCTCCTTTCTTCTTGCTGCTTTTGAACCTCACGTGATGAAGAACCAACCTGCTCTTAGCTGAATTCCAGCGTTTAGGAAGCTTGTGTGGCCCAAGGGTCAGGGAAGAGGGGGAACCACACAGCTGGCGGGTGTGTAGTGTCCTTGGGCACCATTCTGTCCAGTAAGGTCCCGGTCCAGGGTTCAGCAGCTTTCGGGTACTCAGCCTTCCCAACTGTCTCAGGGCCAGTGCCTGTATCAACAATCCCTGCATGCTGTAGCTCCTTCTTGTGACTTGAAAAAAGTAGACAGTCGTTTACAACAATAGAGCTATAAAGAGCAGTTGAATGTGGATTTTTGGTACAACATGCCTTTAGGAAATCAATAACTATATATGTAATATAGATAGGATACATTGTCAAGTTATGTTGGTGGCCCACTATGGTAATGGTATGCCTCCAGAGTCGTGCAGCGGTCTAAGGCACTGCATCTCAGTGATAGTGGCGTCACTACAGACCCTGATTAGATTCCAGGCTGTATCACAACCGGCCGTGATTGGGAGTCGCACAATTGGCTCAGCGTTGTCCGGGTTAGGCCGTCATTGTAAATAAGAATTTGTTCTTAACTGACATGCCTAGTTTAATAAAGGTTACATTTTTAAAACGTTTAATTTATGTGGGGGTGTGGCCATAAGAGCAGCACTCATTAGGGTTGAATAGCTTTAACTAACTAGTGCACAAGCTACCGTTACCTCGTTTGTTTTTAACTAAGGTTAACTAGTTGACATGCAGTAGCTAGCTAGCTACATAATCACATTGTTTATATTATGCAGTGTACTCAACCTCTTCTCGTCCACAGCTAGGGTACATGATGTATGTAGCTAGCTAACTTAAGTCTGTCTAAACGTTTTTTTTTTAATACTACAAATAATTGTTTTCTTCAACCTATGCTAAAGTGAGCTTACTTTGTAATGTGTCACATTAGTTCAGCTAACGTTACTAACTGAAATAAATACCTTGCTACAGAGATAAGCAATAAAGCTAGTAGCTAATAAACGTTGTTTCCCCTCATGATTACTGGTTGTAGCAAAGCCCATTCATGTCGTAGTTACCTTTATTTTGAGATGAGTCTCCTTCATTCAATTAGCTTGATAGCTAGCTAGGTACTTACACCATGACCCGTGTGCAGGTCAGCAACAGTAATATCACTTCCGCGTCAAGTTAGACAATCCTTCAAATTAAAAGTCCGCTGTATTTTTTTTAATTTAACCTTTATTTAAACTAGGCAAGTCAGTTAAGAACAAATTCTTATTTACAATGACGGCTCTTGCTTTTGTACAGATTGTATATTCCTCTATTATGTCTCGCAGAAATGTATGTGTTGGATTACTAGTCAGATAAAATGATTATTGTGCCAGTGGTCCATCTTTTTGCCTTCATAATTCATTTTCACTGTTTTACGTCTCTTGTCTTAGGTCTCTCTTTATGTAGTGTTGTGTTGTCTCTCTTGTCGTGATGTGTGTTTTGTCCTTTATTTGTATTTATTCATGTTTAATCCCAGCCCCCGTCCCCACAGCATGCCTTTTGGTAGACCGTCATTGTAAATAAGAATTTGTTCCTAACGGACTTGCCTAGTTAAATAAAGGGGGGAAAAAACAGGAGTTTGTTGCTTTTTTTATTGAAAAGACGGTGTACAGGTGGATTTACACCTCACGAAAACCATTATTGTTTGCGCCCTAACTTTTAAATTAATAATTTCCAGCATTTCAATGAAACAACCTTCATCAGTGTTTGTTAATGATGGTTTTTTAATAGTTCAAAGTATATGAGGTTCCTCAAAAACTGGTGACAATGTCACCTATTTATGCCTCCTGTACCACCTGTTGTTTTGTATACAGTGCCTTAAGAAAGTGTTCAGACCCCTTGACTTTTTCCACATTTTGTTACTTTACAGCCTTATTCTAAAATTGATTAAATCGTTTTTTACCCTCATCAATCTACACACAATACCCCATAATGACAAAGCAAAAGCAGGTTTTTAGAAATGTTTGCAAATTTATTATAAATAAAAAACGAAAATATACATTTACGTAGGTATTCAGATCCTTTACTCAGTACTTTGTTGAAGCACCTTTGGCAGTGATTACAGCCTCAAATCTTCTTGGGTATGACGCTACAAGCTTGGCACACCTGTATTCGGGGAGTTTCTCCCATTCTTCTTTGCAGATCCTCTCAAGCTCTGTCAAGTTTGATGGGGAGCGTCACTGCACAGCTATTTTCAGGTCTCCCAGAGATGTTAGATCGGGTTCAAGTCCAGGCTCTGACTGGGCCTCTCAAGGACATTCAGAGACTTGTCCCGAAGCCACTCCTGCATTGTCTTGGGCTGTGTGCTTAGGGTCTTGTCCTGTTGGAAGGTGAATCTTTGGCCCAGTCCAAGGTCCTGAACGCTCTGGAGCAGGTTTTCATCAAGGATCTCTCTGTACTTTGCTCCGTTCATCTTTTCTTCATTCCTGACGAGTCTCCCAGTCCCTGCCACTGAAAAACATCCCTTCAGCATGATGCTGCCACCACCATGCTTCACCGTAGAGATGGTGCCAAGTTTCCTCCAGATGTGATGCTTGGCATTCAGGCCAAAGAGTTCAATCTTGGTTTCACCAGATCAGAGAATCTTGTTTCTCATTGTCTGAGAGTCCTTTAGGTGCCTGTTGGCAACCTCCAAGCGGGCTGTCATGTGCCTTTTACTGAGGAATGGCTTCCGTCTGGCCACTCTACCATAAAGGCCTGATTGGTGGAGTGCTGCAGAGATGGTTGTCCTTCTGGAAGGTCCTCCCATCTCCACAGAGGAACTCTGGAGCTCTGTCAGAGTGACCATCGGCTTCTTAGTCACCTCCCTGAGCAAGGCCCTTCTCCCCCGATTGCTCCGTTTTGCCTGGCGGCCAGCTCTAGGAAGAGTTTTGGTGGTTCTAAACTTCTTCCATTTAAGAATGATGGAGGCCACTGTATTCCTGGGGACCTTCAATGCTGCAGAAATATTTTGGTACCTTTCCCCAGATCTGTGTCTCGACACAATCCTGTCTCGAACCTCATGGCTTGGTTTTTGCTCTGACATGCACTGTCAACTGTGGGACCTTATATAGACAGGTGTGTGCCTTCCCAAATCATGTCCAATCAATTGAATTTGCCACAGGTGGACTCTAATCCAGTTGTAGAAACATCCTCCAGCCTCCAGTATTTATGCTGCAATAGCTTATGTGTCGGGGGGCTAGGGTCAGTCTGTTATATCTGGAGTATTTCTCCTGTCTTATCCGGTGTCCTGTGTGAATTTAAGTATGCTCCCTCTAATTCTCTTTTTGGTAACATCTCCAAATTTTTGTGTTATCACGGCCAAAATGTAACCCCTAGAGATTACTAGTTAAAAGGTATTGAGGGACTAATCACCTAAGATTTACATATATACAGACCCATTAACAATCTTATGCCATGAGGTTTTCAGTAGTTGTTAGTTTCCTGCGGACATACATCTTTGTTCATACACAAAGTCATGGTATCTGTGAATACACTGCATTGTCATAGGGAGGTCTCCACATTGGAGCCATTCCTATGGAAGGACCTGCGATTGTGGTAGTTCTCCCTGCAGTGGACATGATTGTGGCAGTTCTCACTACAGTGGACAATGAGCACTGGGAAGCAGAGAGCATCCTGGTAATCCAGGGGGTCCTCGTCGTCAGTGCTTAGGCGTCCGGACAGGCAGCGGGCGTTCTCACTGGGACTCAACTGCTCATCCAAACTGTTTCTACTCCTCCAGAAACAGCTGCGCTGCGAGCCATAACGCCGGCCCAAGGAGAAGCGGCTGTCGCTGTAGGACACCCGGCCGACGCACGGGCTACTGCCGGTACATAAGCTGAGGGCACTGCTGGAGAAAACGGAGGAGCTGCTCATTGCCCAGTGACAGCTCTTGCAGTTCTGTTAGAAGCCACCAGAGGAGCACTGGGCCCTTTCCATGAGACAAGCCTCAGAGTAGCTAGGCACCAGCTGCTGGTTGGAACGGATGTGCCACCCCAGATCTGTTCTGTCGATTGTGTTAACCCGGGGGATCCGGTGGCTGTAAGGGCATTCGTCGAGAGGGGTCACAGGGACGTAATCCGCCCCGAAGAGCTTCTCCACACGGTAATGGACGTAGGCAGTGTGGTACTCTGTGACAACCCTCAGGGGCCATGAGAAGGTGAGAAAGGATGCTGCCCAGAACACATGATGAGACACCATATCATGGACGGTGGTCAGGGTGAGAAAACACAATCACACACTCCTTTAAGTTGACGTCCTTCAGGTGCATCCCCCTGTACCTCCATATAGTCATCTAGCTCCTCGTTGTGAAGAACCTTGCTCTTTGAGTGAGGTAGGAGTTCTCAGACTCCACATTAGCAAAACTAAAACACTCAGTGAACCTCAGTTTTGTGAGTGGGGCCATGCAGTTGTTTTGAGACGTCCTTCACCCCACAGGGAACGTTGTCATATTCTGCCTCAGCCACATGGGCATTTACCCATTATTGGTAGACCTGGGTGCTGGTGTAGGCGTCCCCATTACGGTAGTGTGTGACCTGCCGGGTCTGTCTAACATAGTGGTAGCTAATGGTCTTCCACCAGATGCAGGGTTTAGCTTGCTGCATCTTTTGAACACGTTCATAAATGCCTTCCACGTCCCATTTTATGCTGCAGCCCACTCTTGTCATGGTGCCAGCACTCCACTAGGTAGAGCAGTTAGAGCATGAGTAGGAAGGCCAGAGGGGTGTAGACGTAGCCATCAGAACAGGGGTTGTCATGGTAGATCATGGACTTCCCTTTAAAGGCACTGTCAAAGGTGAGGCGGGTCACCTTGGTGAAATGACACCACACCATGGCTCCTTTGCAGCCATACATGAGCATGGAGAGCAGCAGGCCTTTCCAGATGCTCTCTTTACACGGGGACTTGATCAGGGATTGTTTCAAGTGCTTCTGCTGTTAATTAAAAGCATGCAAAAAAGGGAGGATAGTGTAAGTAAATGTAAATGGACACAGCATTTTGAATTTCAAACCATTCAACATTTCATGACCATTGTTGAGGTCTTCTGACGTTTTATTCACAATGTTTATCCTTTTTCCCCCCACATCTATGAAGCTCCTATTTAATTCACTGCAAGGTTGCTTGACTCATATTTTTTATATATATATATATATGGGAAGCAGATTTGATATATATATATATCAAATATATATATATATATATCAAATCTGCCTAAACCTATAGGCAATTGAAACAATTTGCTTCGTTCTTGATAGGAAAATACTATAAAAAAAAAATACTATTAAATAACAGGATAAAAGGTATCTTCATACCTCCTTAATGTTTTTTTTTTAATATGGCTTTATTTCCACCTTGTTCATCCTAGGCTACACCTGAATACAGTAAGGTCTGAGTAAAAGCAGGCATCTGATGTACGAATATACATGTTGAATCTTTCGATTGCCATCAATATTCGACCATGTATTGCTTTTGTTATAGCAAGGCTTGTGGAAATTGTATGGCAGCATAATATGAGTGGTACCTCTTCTCTGGTGTCATCCTCGAAAACGGTGGTTGTACTGCTCTCACTCGCTGTCGCAGCCGAATTTCCGAATTGAGTTTACTTAGATTGCTTGCTCCAACGTAGAGATAGTTGCTTGTGTCTATCCAGTTTCCTTTGTTAATTTTGCACATAAAAAGCGTGATTTATTTGCTTATAATCTATAGGGTATGTATTTTAAATAAAGGCATTCAGCAGCCGAGAGAGCTGATGGCAGACATTTAATCGAATAAAACATACAGGTAACAGACTAAAATGTCGCGATCAAGAAAGCATTTACACCAGCGGCGTCTTACAAGAGATCAGGGTATTTAGAATCGTGTTTGAATTCTCCCTCACTCAGATTAAGGAACGTGACCTTGTCGGTATGCTGAAGTTATCCTCTCCACTAAGCATTTTATAGTCAACCTGAGCAAATTGGGTCGGTTCATACACACCTGTTATAAATACTTTATAATATGAACAACAACCTAACAATAATAGAATTACTAATTTCCTAGTAACAATACAACTGATTCAGCCTACTAGCCTAATACTTGCCCAGGCTCCTAATACCAATAGTATGTACTATAATTGTATTTATAAATAAACACTAAAGAATGGTAAGAAAACAAAAAGCAGACGGGCAAGACATGGTGAAATTGTTATGCGACATGTCTTGAGTTTCTTCAGGTTAAAAGATTGTTCTGAAATGCAAACCCTCAATGAAACGGCAGATGGCAATGTAGGCCTAGGCACGTACAATATGAGTAAAAAACGAAGGCAGTAAAAAGTGTTAATTTGTTGTGTAGGACTATTTTTTTTGAACATCCCTACTGAAAGTAGATCAGGGTCTTTATGGATAATTTCCTCTCCAATATGTCTCAGCATATGAATAACTAAAAATGGCTAACTGTTTACATTAAGGTATAGGACCTGCTTGAAATGATGTATAAAAGAGTTCACGTAGGTATACTGTAACGGTTAATTATTAGATTAATCCAATATAATTTATGCATCTATAAATTAACTAACACATTGATATGTGTCCTTGTCATTAGCTGCACGCATTGGCAATAATAACAGGCTAATTATCAATGGGCTACAGTAAAGTCACAAACTCACTATTTGGCAAGGAACAAAAAAACAAGCACACAATTTCTACCTATGTGTTTATTACAGATTCATAAACTATTCATAAACCCCATATACAATAATTTTTAACGGTTTATGAATAAATCCGATTAAGTAGACAAGTTACCGAAATATAAGTAGGCTAGCCTATACTTTGGCTGGGAAAGATGGTGAGACTCAAAGCATCTTGATTGAAAAAGTATCCTACAATTGTTGCTCCTCGCTAGGGGCGCTGGTTGAACACAGTGCAATAGAGAATACAATGTAGCCACTCAGTGTCAGCCAAATCCATGATATTAACACAATCTAAAGAGCAAGGGGAGTTTCCAAAGTCATCAAACCCGTCCAACTTTCTCATTTACAGCTATAGACCACTGAAAATGGATCCTATTAGGGCTGCTGTTCCTTTGCTATGGCTTTCCCTGTGCTTTGGGAATATTCTGGAGGCAGCGGTACTTGGATCATTGCAGCACCCCTCCGGTGCGGATGATAACGGGCTTGTTTCACATCTGGATGAGCGGAGTCGCAGAGAGCCGACAGCGGTGTCCAGGAAAGACCCTCCGATAAATGATACTATCGTCCCCCATGAGTATATGGTATCTCTATACAGGACACTATCTGAGATAGAGAGCAGAGGGCTTAACAGCAGTGTTCCTCGCACCGCAAGACACGCCAACACGGTGACCAGTTTCGTGGATCAAGGAAAAGGTGGGTGAAAGTGAAATCAGTAGGATTATTATTATCACTCAAGGTAGACTTAAACATGGTGGTTGCCATTTATTTGGGGTTTGAAAGCAATTCAAATAGCTGACTCTACTGGACGTAATACATTAATTGTGATTAATGGGTTACAATCAATCAGTTATCCAAATATCCATAGCCTACTGCAAATTGCTGTATTATAGGTCGACCTATTTGGACAAGTCTGTGTTGGAAAATGATATGGTAAATACGCGACAACTGGTTTGGGAACATTTAGAAAAATGTCTGTTATAGGATTTAAAAAAAAAAACCATGATTTCCCCTCATTAATTAAAAAAGAAACATTGAATTGCAATATCTTGAAAAACCTGATAACCTTACAGCGAATTGTTTGACAATTTCCTTCTCCAGCATTCATTATTTTAAGATGAATGCATTCATTTGAAATGCTCCCCTACGCCATATCCCGACATCTGTCAAGTTGGCAACAATGCGTTATTGAAAAGTATTAAGTAGGCTACCTACAACTGAAACATTAGTCTATTTGGGGAGGTAGGCTACATTTGTTTCACATTTATATGGGAGTTTTCTAAATACTCTAAATACTTCCAACGAAATATGAAGTCAAATGTCTCGTATTTCCAACATCTGTGATGTATAAACCTCACTGGCACCTTGAGCTAAACACTTCGAAAAGGCCTGCTTTCCCCGAGTCCAGGTGTTGCTGATAAAAACATACTTGTAATTTAAAACGGGTGTTCACATAGAATATTTGTTTGAATAAGTATACTCTGTCAGTAGGCCTATTCCATCAAATTAAATTGCTGGAATACAAGTACCTAAACTATGTCCAAAACGTTTTTTTTATTGGGCATAGTGCAATTTGTTAATCAGGATTTTTAAGGAATACATTTTCATGTAAATATAATAACAATTACACCGTTATAGGTTAATGTAAACCTATACATTACAACAACAACAATAATCATAACTATAATAACAACAATAACAATAACGACAATGATTATTCAACATTTTTGTTTGTAGACCTGTGGCAAGGAATTATTTCTCTACTTCCTCTCAAAACATGTAATAACTGTGTGTTATTCTTGTGTGTTATGAAATGTGTTATTATTTTCAAAGGACTATAGTCATTTTACATAATCTTTTTGAGGATTCCAAACTTGTTTTAAAGAACAAACACAATTAGAAGGTAAAAGTGAAGGTAATTAAAAATAATTTTAAACTAGATTCCAAAACAGACATTAACATCTTTTCGGTCTTTATGCATTTCATTTCCTTGCATTTTGGTTTCAAAGTCAGCAATTAGTAGTAGTCTTAATATTAGACAATATTATAGTTTTTTATTGATGTAATCTAGTTTTGCCAACAAAGTAATCTAGTCAATGTGCACCTGTGTGTGAGTTTAAATGTGTGCACTGACTTTCCTATTGACTTTCCCCCATAAAGGTCACAGAGCAAGTTCACCTCAGGTACATGTAGACACAAAATATATGAAAAGAATGCAGCTTTATCTTTTATTCACTGAGATTACAACATAGTCCGGGTTATGTCATTGCAAGCGGATATTTGCTAGGATAGTGCTGCTCCCTTCACCTTTCATTGTCTGGGTATTCCACTTAAGCCTGCCTGGCTGGTCTTTCTCAGAGGGGGACAAGGGGTAGAGATCATCTGCACTCAACAAAGGCTTGAATGCCCTTTTCCAGCAGGAGCCTCACTCTGCACAATTCCGTTTTATTTTGAGGTCTCTTCCATAATGCATCGATGACACGACACCACAATCTGGCCTTGGATTCTTATGCTACCCATCTGTATTGGAGAAGAAAGTCCCTTCATGTTTTAACCATGGAACTGCGGTTTCGTCCTCAGGTTGCACCGTATCCCAAGACCTCTTGCTTGGGTTGAATGTCAACATGAAAACTTTTGAAAGTTAGGCGATAGTCTGTTCCCTCTTAGCAAGCTTTCCCCCCTGCCAATTGCCACATCTCCGTCATGGTTGCAACTGTGGTATGGCTGATGCTGTGAATAGCTGTTACGTGCCAAACGGAATTCTCTGGGGAGGGAGGACGTAGACGTGACTAACATATCAGATGCATAGAAATTATTTAAATATTATTTTGTTTGTCTTTCTTTTTCATGTATGTGATACTTCAGGTGAGTGTCAGGTTTCTGTTTGTTTGTGGACTACAGCTGTATGTGCACCCATCACTATATGAAATCCAAACATTCTACAAAATATACATTACATCCCCATCTCTTTGGTGTGTTCAAATCTCTAAAGCCACCACTTTCTCTCTATGATAAATATGGACCGAAGGAGGAAGAAAGGAAGGGAGCTGAGGCCACTTCAGTTTCAGTTTCTCCAGTGTCTCGCCAAGCCCTCCTCTCACTCAATCAGTGTAATTAGCACATACTGCCAAGGACTTGAGCCTGCCTACAGGTCAGCCAAGTGCTTTCCTCCTGGCCTGCTCCTGCAGCTTTTGTCAGCTCTGTTGCTTGCATGTGGAAACGGTATTCCCACCGAGGGGGAGACACACAGACAGGGCTTCATGGCCACAGGCTTTCTGTCTAGCGTAGAGAGCCACTGCACTTGACCAAAGGGGAGTTCCTGCCAAACGTTGAAGACTTGTTTACATATGGCCGCAGACACTCAAAGAGATTTAAGTCAGCTGACGCCCAGTGCTTGGTTTGCGTTCTCCACCCTCTTTTGGAATAGGTGTGTTTTAATAACTGTGTATGTGTGTGTTAGTGTTAGATTCAAGTGACTAGCCTGTGTTTGATTCCACTACAGATCACTCCTCCTGGGGAAGTGGCCAGCGCTATCTCTTCGACCTCTCCAGTCTGTCCAGGACTGATGAGCTTGTGGAGGCAGAACTGAGGATCCTGAGAAAGCCACCGCTGGATCTCCTTCCTGTGCTGACATGGGGCAGGAATCTTTATCGCCTCCTCCTCTACACTTGTTCGTCTGAGGGGAACTCTGGGAGACGGCTGCTGGATTCCAGGACAGTCGACGTTCTGGATGGCGAGCCTCCCAAATGGGATGTATTTGACGTGTGGGCAAGCGTGAAGGCTCGACGAAGGAGCCACAGGACAGCAGCGGGCAACGACCTCCTTGTGGCCTGCTTTGACCTGCTGGTCGTTTCGGAGTTGACCAAAGAGGCAGCCAACCCTCTTACAGTAGGGCTGGGACGCCAGTCTCGGCAGCCACAGGAGAGGGCCTTGCTGGTGGCTTTTTCTCGCACCCGCAGGAAAGAGAACCTGTTCAAGGAGATCAGGGAGCAGATAAAGGCAGTGCGAGGAGACATGGGTTTTCTGGATCCTTTGGACCTCTCTGGTGACGTGGTTGGTCACCTATCCAGGCGTCGCAGACGCCGGACTGCCCTGACCAGCAGATCTATAGGTGGAGCTGGTGGGGGAGGAGGAGGCGTCGGTGCTGGAGGAGGTGGAGGAGGAAGGAGTGGTGGAGGCAGCGGGCGCAGGAAGACTCGATGCAGCCGCAGGCAGCTCCACGTCAACTTCAAGGAGTTGGGCTGGGACGACTGGATCATCGCACCGCTGGATTACGAGGCGCACCACTGTGAGGGCGTGTGTGACTTTCCGCTGCGCTCACACCTGGAGCCAACAAATCACGCCATCATTCAGACACTTATGAATTCTATGGACCCTGACTCCAGCCCGCCCAGCTGCTGTGTCCCCTCCAAACTCAGCCCCATCAGCATCCTCTACATTGACTCTGGCAACAATGTGGTCTACAAGCAGTATGAGGACATGGTGGTGGAGAGCTGTGGCTGCAGGTAGCATTGCGACAAGAGGGGGATGTCTGATTGTCTTGTCGGAAAATCAATTGGTGGTTTGATGCGCTTGTTAACGCAGGCCTCCCCTATCTCTTCCCCCTAAACCAACTGTATTTTGTGATTTGCTGAAAAAAAGTACCGACAAGTATGCTCATTACTGATCTGCCTTAACTTGAGTGAAACATAATCTAATTTGCTGCTTAATTTATTAGAATTTGTCATTGAGCTGCTATTTAATTTCATGAGCTCTTTAGCATTTCTTTACTCATAACATGCTCTGGCTCTCTCTCTCTCTCTCTGTCCCCTTGGCTCTGCATGTTGTTCGATGCTGTCAACTTTAGTAAATGTCCCATTCTTAAACAACCGCTATGCTTCTGACTTTGGTTCTATTACATTACTTTAGTAATCCATTTATGATCAGGTGTATAAAACATCAGCCCTAGCTTTTAATTTGCTGAACAGCAGACAGAATGAATTGAAATGAACAAAACCCCAGACTTCTAGCATTATGACAACAACGTTAGAGTACATTTGTGTGCCTATAAGAGATGCATGGGAGTAAATGATTTGATATCCTTAACTATCAGATCACATAGTAAGACAGTTTTTAGTTACACTGAACTGCTCCCACTGTGCTTGCTCTTAACTAAAACAACATTTCAATTGTATGGGAGGACACAATCAAAAAGGACTTTTGAATATTGCAATTTGCATCACAGAAGACCCTACCGTCATCTCTTGGACATGTTTTAGATAATGCTGCTGTCAGTATTGAGAAATATGGACATTGTTATGCATCTCTTTAGCAAGACAGAAAACGTCTCCCATTTATGTAGCTGTCTGCTGTAGAAACCTCTGTCTATCAGCCCAAGTTGGAGGAACAGTGATCTTTAGTTAGGGATATGCTATAGGACCAATTTACACAGTTAACTTAGAAAAATAGCTGTGTCACAATGCATTTGCTTATATCACTCTATATCATTACTATGCAAAGATCAGAGGTATATGATATGGAACATTTAAGGTATGAATGAAGGCGGTATGAATGAAGGGCGACAAGGTGAATTTGAAGCAGATTTTTATGGCATGACTCCGATTTATTATTGCTTGCAACTGAGAAATTTCGTTTTTTTGCAGAGTAGGCTTTCTACTACAGCTGGTAATGTACATGACTTAAACAAGCAGATCCCGTGCTAACTTTGATTGATATGGCGATTCATTTCCCTGTCAACAGCACAGAACCTATAGGCTATATAATGTCCATAGGAATTCCTTGTCAGGGAAATGCAACATTGGGATTCACTATTTAACACTCCAGGTACTGAATTATAAGAGCACATGATTTTGCTAAATACTATTGATCAAACAGCAACATGTGTTGGTCTCTGGATGTAATTTCCATTTATTCCATTTTATTTTAGAGTTCAGTCCAGAGTGGCATGTTAGCCTGCTGGTCCAAATACACTATATATACAAAAGTATGTGGACTTGGCTATTTCAGACACACCCATTGCTGACAGGTGTATAAAATTGAGCACACAGCCATGTAATCTCCAGACAAACATTGGCAGTAGAATGGCCTTACTGAAGAGCTCAGTGACTTTCAACACGGCACCGTCATAGGATGCCACCTTTCCAACAAGTCAGTTCGTCAAATTTCTGCCCTGCTAGAGCTGCCCCGGGTCAACTGTAAGTGCTGTTATTGTGAAGTGGAAATGTCTAGGAGCAACAACGGCTCAGCCGCGAAGTGGTAGGCCACAAAAGCTCACAGAACGGGACCGCTGAGTGCTGAAGCGCGAAGGAATCGTCTGTCCTTGGTTGTAACACTCACTACCGAGTTCCAAACTGCCTCTGGAAGCAACGTCAGCACACTAACTGTTTGTCTGGAGCTTCATGAAATGGGTTTCCATGGCAGAGCAGCAGCACACAAGCCTTAAATCACCATGCGCAATGCCAAGCGTCGGCCGGTGTGGTGTAAAGTTCGCCGCTATTGGACTATGGAGCAGTGGAAACAAGTTCTCTGGAGTGATGAATCACGCTTCACCATCTGGCAGTCCGACGGACGAATCTGGGTGTGGCAGATGCCAGGAGAATGCTACCTGCCCCAATGCATAGTGCCATCTATAAAGATTGGTGGAGGAGGAATAATGGTCTTGGCTGTTTTTCATGGTTCGGGCTAGGCCCCTTAGTTCCAGTGAAGGGAAATCTTAATGCTACATCCAACAATGCCATTCTAGATGATTCTGTGCTTCCAACTTTGCGGAAAAGCGAGGTCCATACAGAAATGGTTTGTCAAGATCGGTGTGGAAAAACTTGACTGGCCTGCACAGAGCCCTGACCTCAACCCCATTGAGCACCTTTGGGATGAATTGGAACGCTGACTGCGAGCCATGCCTAATAGCCCAACATCAGTGCCCGACCTCACTAATGCTCTTGTGGCTGAATGGAAGCAAGTCCTTGCAGCAATGTTCCAACATCTAGTAGAAAGCCTTCGCAGAAGAGTGGAGGCTGTTATAGCAGCAAAGGGGGTACCAACTCCAATTTAATGCCCAAGATTTTATAATGAGATGTTCCATGAGCAGGTGTCTACATACCTTTGGTCGTGTAGTGTATGTTTGTGCTTTAGCCAACTCTTCCCTGCCATGTTTGTTCATTGTCATTCCAAACATACAGGTATCACAGCAAGAAATAAGTTATTACCTGCTTTTCAAAGGTGGTAATTAAGTGTAAATTCCTCACTGTATATTATTTCACAAATCCCAGTGGAATCACATTAATACAAGGTAACTAAATATGCACAGTCAACACATAGGAAACAAAACCACTTGCAAAGTGTAAACTAGGCACAGATCATATGTGGTGTCGCTAGGAGAGAACTCCCTTGCAGATATTTCATAGTATTGGTGAAAGAGATCAGCCTTTTGCTTCACACTCTCTCTGTAATATATTTAACGGTGTTTGTGGTAACGTCATATCACTGAGTCTCAGTTTAAATGTAATTAAATGTAATTCCAAGTCAAATTCAAACAAAGATTCTCGAATTTGAAATGACCAAACCATTCTGTCAGCATTGAACCCCGTGTGGTGTATCAATATTTATGTACATTTAGTTTTATTTCTTCAAATAGATATATTCCCATGTTTTTGCACAAAAGGCAAATAGTTGATCATTTATGACTACAGACTAGTGCATTTCTAAGTACAGGAGTATTTGTACTGATATACAATATGTGAGTCAAATGTAATGTACTAATTATCATATTTCAGTGTTTGCTTCTTTTGTTTGGAATTCTGTTTGTTAAAATATTTCATTTAATTTCTAACCAAAATCCAAAGCAGCTTTCATGCATTTTGTTCCACATGTTTTTGTCCAAACCAGAGATTGTTTATTTTTTACGGTTTTCTTTTACGATTATGTTAAACCGATTTGGTTCTTTATGAATTAAAACAAAATCCTGCAAAACGGACTATAGTGGCATTTTGAACTAAGGACTACGCTCAAAAACAAACAAGAAATTCTCTGCTTGTGTTATAATTTCAAACAGCAGAAGACATTTTGTGGCACATAATTTACAGGAGGCCGATACATGGCTATAATGCAACTCCCCAAACATCATTGAATTCACTTAACATACATTGATCAATAGCAATGTTTGAATCAATTTTCCAGAGTTTTTATTTAAATGTAAACATGAAACTGCCCAAACATTAAGAAAAGGGGGGTGTAATGATACAACTTCCTGTAAATTCCTGTTGCACATATTTTCGATGGAAACATGATTACTATCAAAGTTACCCTCCTTTTTGAATATCTTTTCAACTGCAGTGACATTCTGCTCAGTGGAAAATAGTTACCATAAGAGCTTCTTGATTAGCGTGTATACCCTTTATCTAAATTACATCAATACGGCAAAGGATAATAAAACAAAAGTGGCAGGCAGAAAATAAACCCCAAAAGCTAATTTAGTCCAGAGAGTAGCTCCTCTGGTATGCTATGCCTTGATATTAGATACATTTGTATTTTTTCCACTTTGTTTGTGTGCGTGTCCTATTACAGCTACTTTGTATGACTGTTTTTTTTTCTGCTTCTTTGTGATCCATAATGCCAAACACATTTTCATGAAAATGGCAGGACAAGGAAGTGATTGGGCTGTTCCATACTTCATTGCATGTTTACTTCGGCAAGCTTGTCTTAGCATGTCCGTTGTCTTGAAATAGTATTCCCCCTGCACAGTTGTTACATTTTGTTGCACATTTTGCGACTCCACTCAACTTAAATCTGTTTGAAAATCTGTGGCAAGACAGAGTTTGCTGTAAATCAACGATCCCCATCCAACTTGACAAAGCTTGAGCAATTTTGCCAAGAACAATGGACACATGTTAGGATGTGGTGTTGAGTGTTGTAAAGCTCATTGGGGGAAAATGCCTCAAAATCCTAGACTCTAACGCAACAAAAGGTGAAAGCTGTGCAATGGTTAGGATGGATGTTGTTTCAAGACTCATGGATGCTTCAAGAGTGCAAAGTGTTGTTGTGAACATCTGACTGACTCCTGGGTCGGCTTATCCAAGGATGGTCTCTGTTACAAAGGCACTGTGGGAGGTATTCTGACTTGAGATCTGCATGCTTGATTCTAATTTAACAATATCATCAGTTGCGGTTTGACCTGGGCAATGTTAAAGTTAGTAGCTGTTAACACTGACAAAATATATTTAGAGTTTTGTTTGTGTAAGAGCATTGGTTCGTAATTGAATTGGGATTCTGATATGAAATTCCCAGTACTTAACAACATCTATGCAATGTGTATTTCCCCATAATTCTGCTTTAACCTATTCAAATATGATGTCTTCCCCATGCTTTTCAAGGGAAATTCAGATAAATGTAACCTTTTCCTTTTCATTCTCCTCCTTTTCACATTTATTGATTGGATTTATTGAATATTAGAGAGCATTTGATTTCTGTCAAGAAACAGAAATTGTATGAAAGTCCCCCACATATTTTTTAAAGACATGTAAGCTTCTGTATAAAGATCATTGTACAAGTAAAAGCTTGGTCAAGTTCATATTTTGTTGAGAAGGGAAATGTTTGAGATTTAACCGTTAGACGGCCATTAGTTTTATATGTGTTCATATAAAATGCACTGTGTGTATGTATGTATGTATGTATGTATGTATGTATGTATGTATGTATGTATGTATTCTATGGGTTATAAAGGTCTGTACATAATGTAATTGTAAATGAACTGTAAACAGCTCTTTTCTCTTTTGGAAATATTTTATAGTAGTATATATTTGAAAAAGTATATGTAAGCACACTTTTTATCCTCATTTTATGTTCACCAGGTTTTTTTGTAAAGATTATTTTATTAAATATTGTATTCATAATAATATGTATAATCTTCCTTTGAGTCTTCCTGTAAGTGACTTTGAGAGCCTTAGTAACACAGATAAGAGCAAAAACTGTGACAACCACGGTCTTCCCTGTATAGCACTAGCTAGATTTGAAACACAGACTTTTTGACCTTGGGAAAAAAGAACCCACCCACACAGTGCCTTCAGAAAGTATTCACACCCTTTGACTTTAAAAATGTTTTGTTGTCTTACAAAGTGGATTTAAAATGGATTTGTCCTTTTTTGTCAATGATCTACACAAAATACTCTAATGTCATAGTGGAAGAAAAATTATATAATTTGTCAAAAAATGCATGTAAAATAAAACACAAATGTATCTTGATTAGATGAGCATTCAACCCCCTGAGTCAATACATGTTAGAATCACCTTTGGCAGTGATTACAGCTCTGAGTCTTTCTGGGTAAGTCTCTAAGAGTTTTGCACACCTGGATTGTACAATATTTGCACATTATTCTTTTTAAAATTCTTCAAGCTCAGTTAAGTTGGTTGTTGATCATTGCTAAAGAGCCATTTTCAAGTCTTGCCATAGATTTTCAAGCCGATTTAAGTCAAAACTGTAAGTAGGCCACCCAGGAACATTCAACTCCAGTGTATATTTGGCCTTGTGTTTTAGGTTATTGTCCTGCTGAAAGGTGAATTCATCTCCCAGTGTCTTTTGGAAAGCAGACTGAACCAGGTTTTCCTCTAGGATTTTACCTGTGCTTAGCTCTATTACGTTTCTTTTTTATCCTAAAAACTCTCTAGTGCTTACTGATGACAAGCATACCCATAACATGATACAGCCACCACCATGCTTAAAAATATGAAGAGAGGTACTCAGTGATGTTTTGTGTTGGATTTGCCCCAAATAGAATGCTTTGAATTCAGGACATGAAGTTAATTTCTTTGCCACATTTTTTGCAGTTTTACTTTAGTGCCTTATTTGCAAATAGGATGCATGTTTTGGAATATTTGTATTCTGTACAGTCTTCCTTCTTTTCACTCTGTCATTTAAGTTAGTATTGTGGAGTAACTACAATGTTGTTGATCCATCCTCAGCTTTCTCTTATCACAGCCATTAAACTTTGTAACTGTTTTAAAATCACCATTGGCCTCATAATGAAATCCCTGAGTGGTTTCCTTCTTCTCCGGCAATTGAGTTAGGAAGGACACCTGTATCTCTGTAGTGACTGGGTGTATTGATACACCATCCAAATTGTAATTAATAACTTCACCATGCTCAAAGGGATATTCAATGTCTGCTTTTTTAATAGGTGTCCTACGTTGTGAGGCATTGGAAAACCTCCCTGGTCTTTGTGGTTGAATCTATGTTTGAAATACCCTGCTCGACTGAGGGACCGTACAGATAATTGTATGAGGTAGTCATAAAAAAAATCATGTTAAACACTATTATTGCACACAGTGTTCATGCAACTTATTATGTGACTTGTTAAGCACATTTTTACTCATTAACTTATTCAGGCTTGCCATAATAAAGAGGGTTGAATACTTATGGACTCAAGACAATTCAGCTTTTCATTTGAATTAATTTGTAAACATATCAAAAAACATAATTCCACTTTGACATTGTAGGCACAACATAATGTGGAAAATGTTGAGGAGTGTGAATACTTTCTTCAGGCACTGTAAATGTTGTTGTGGGATTTGGAAATGAAATGATGTAATTTTGTTATAAACATTTGAGGAAGGCTGAAAATAAGCTACTGTATCAATGTCAAAACAAAACATAACAAAGGGAAACAATAAAGGGACTTTGTAAAATTATGATTTGTTGCAGACGATGGTGGAACAGGAGAAATACAGAATATTTCTAGGTATTTTTTTGTCCCCGCAAGGGGACCTGCACCACTAAAGAGACATAACACAGTAATGCTTGTTTGATTTTGCCACAGTTTAAACCACCAGGGCAGGATTACTCCATTTCCCGCCACAAAATACCCTTGTCTCATGGTTTAAATCAAGGATAAGTTAATTAAGGGGTTTTGTCATTCCTTTTGATGGGGCCAAAGAGGGAGATTAAAGTAGGCTTGGTTTACACAGGGATTCTTTCTTCCAATGTCTCCACAATGCAGCTGGTGATGGTTTTCTCTAGGGAGATGTTTCCCTCTATGTTTTCCATAAGTAAAAACTAGCATGGGGTTTGGGTAGGGTAAGATATGACATCTACCTAAAGCAGATCTTTGATAGAGCATGCACAGGCACCTTGGCCGTCAGTCCATGGTCAATGCCAAGTCCATTCACAGAAAAATCGAAACGATGTCCACGAGGGATATAACAATGTGTAGCCAATGCTCAGACCAAGATTTAGTCCTCAGAACTTCAATGGAGTTCAATCCATTGGTGTCATTCCTGAGCTTGAGTTTATTTAAATCAAGCAAAAACTAAATATGAACTCCTTCAAAAAACATTTAGATTTTAGATGACTTTGCCCTAAGGCAAATTAAGAAACTTTTCTTTTTTACAGTCCTAGAATTTGAAAGCCTTCAGATGTCAGCAAGCTCAACCCATCCTTCCTGACCCAAAAAGGGCTGACAGCTTACTCTGACAAAAGCAAACTCTTACTTCCAAGATTAGTAGTTTTTTGTCAAATAATAGATTTTGGTTTTTGTATTCAAAACTCAAAGATATCGCCTTCACTTAAGCAGTCAATAAATTGTTAAATTCCAATCATTTTCCAAGTTCAGAAAAACTTACATTAAAGTACTGCAATTCTGACAACATTGATAAACTGTGAGAAACTCATATTTTGAGATCAGGTCCCCTCTGTCCATATAATCATATTAATTTATGATTTAAAAAGGCAAAACCGATCAGAACTCCTACTCTGAGACTCTTTATAGAGGCCCTGGAGTGTTTTTGGTGCCTGCCTCTGTTCAACATGACTGAGGGAAATGCCACTTCATCTTCAGAATGGGGATAATTGTCCTGAATCAGCTCTTGTGTGTTTTGGCTGCACATGTCTGTCTCTATTGCCATCTTGTTGTACTTTTATGGAAGAAATTGACTATTTAACCCCTCCTTCTAAGAGGCGGAAAAAAGTCACAGGATTTTCTGAACTGTGGGCAATTTGATATAAAGGGACCATGCCATGGCTTTAAAAGGGTATGCTGAAATGTCAGAGCAAATATTAACTCACACACCACTACATTGTCTTTCTTTGTGGAGCTGGGAAATAGAATTTAAAAACCCAATAGTTAGTCATCAATGATACATTACTTTGTCTCACAAATTCTATTTTTTTTTAAAAGGAAATGTGAAAGTAGAGGCACTGCAATCACAAAGCAAGACAATGGATATGAAAGAACATACATTCCCCAGATAAATACTTTTCCTTAATTTATTTCAATTCGAAATATTTACAAGGAACAAAAGCTGTCTCTTTTTAATAATTATATATATATATATATATATATTACACACATACATATATACATACATATATATATATATATATATATATATATATATATATATATATATATATATATATATATATTACACATACATACATACATACACACACACACAGTACCAGTCAAAAGTTTTGACACACCTACTCATTCCAGGGATTTTCTTCATTTTTTACATTGTAGAATAATAGTGAAGACATCAAAACTATGAAATAACACATATGGAATCATGTAGTTATCAAAAAAGTGTTAAACAAACCAAATACATTTTAGATTCTTCAAAGTAGCCACCCTTTGCATTGATGACAGCTTTACACACGCTTGGCATTCTCTCAACCAACTTCATGAGATAGTCACCTGGAATGCATTTCAATTAATATGTGTGCCTTGTTAAAAGTTAATTTGTGAAATTGATTTCCTTCTTAATGCATTTGAGCCAATCAGTTGTGTTTTGACAAGGTAGGGGTGGTATACCGAAGACAGCCCTATTTGGTAAAAGACCAAGTCCATATTATGGCAAGAACAGCTCAAATAAGCAAAGAGAAATGACAGATCATCATTACTTTAAGACATGAAGGTCAGCCATTCCGGAAAATTTCAAGAACTTTGAAAGTTTCTTCTAGTGCAGTCGCAAAAACGATCAAGCGCTATGATGAAACTGGCTCTCATGAGGACCGCCACAGGAAAGGAAGACCCAGAGTTACCTCTGCTGCAGAGGATAAGTTCATTAGAGTTAACTGCACCTCAGATTGCAGCCCAAAGAAATCCTTCACAGAGTTCAAGTAACATATAATATGCCAAGAGTGTGCAAAGCTGTCATCAAGGCAAAGGGTGGTTACTTTGAAGAATCTAAAATCTAAAATATATTTTTGGTTACTACATGATTCCATATGTGTTATTTCATAGTTTTGATGTATTCACTATTATTCTACAATGTAGAAAATAGTAAAAATAAAGAAAAACCCTGGAATAGGTGTGTCCAAACTTTTGACTAGTACTGTATATATATTTGATTTCATAATTTTCATGACAATTACAAAACATTTAGTTAATACAAGGTACATAATGATTAGTAATTTAAAGTAATATAATCTAAAGTAATGTAAAACCAAATTTACCCATGAGCACAACTCTCAAACATTTTTTGTAGAGGATCAACCACCAATTGCTTTGTTTAATGAATTTCTGTTAGTCTCTGTATCTGAAATCCTTTCTATTGCATTGCAGTCATGACAAGGATGAACGAAACCCCATCTAGTCTGTAACTCTCTCTCCCTCTCCGCCCAGATCTCATCCATCACACTGGTATAAACAACATTAGTCTCAGTGTGTATTCAACAGGAGCCTAAGCTTCAGATAACACTAAGCCTTCCATATTCATTTGCATTTTAAAATGGGCAGATATCAAATACATCCAGACAACTAATAAACCAAGATTCCCCATCAAACACATAAATTAAGGAAGGCTTTTTGAAGAGCTTCCCTGTAAATGGTTACATCACCAGTGGCTGGTGGCCAACAGTGGAAGGAGTGCTCGGTCAGAGGTTGGAAGTCAAAGATGAACACTAAATCTGCAGATACCTTTGTCAGAAATAGACTTTCTTCGATTTCCAAAATATAGGAAATCCAACTTTAGATGGAGTTAACATTTTGGAATGATGAGCATGCCTTTTTGTTATTTCATCACAGATTTATGGCTAAATTCAATCAAACATGCACTAAAAACACATTGTTCCGGCACTGCGCTGTAGGGCAGGAAATGGAGACAAGTTATCTGTATCAGGCTGTGTTGACAGAACACAGAAAAATATAAATCAAATAAAACCATTGAGTTGATCTGCCAACACATTTTGCCATGTGCAATCAAACATGTTCAACACGTGTCTGGGATAATTCAGAAACAGCATTCTTTCTTTCCGTGTATCTAGAAAGCATGTTTGAGTTAATATGCCTTTGAGTTTGTTTGACACTAATGTGCATTTTTGCAAAACAAAAAGGATGTTGTTTTTGATTGAATAGTGCCATATGTTACATTACATTACATTACAGTGTAATTAAGAACCTATGAACTAATCAAATGTATAAATAGATTCCAGCTGATTTCTCTTGGTCCTCTTCAGCAAACACATACCATTACTTTACAAAGTGAAGCATCACAATTTCCTGCCAACCCAACAGAAATTTGGCAACAACAAATACATATTTATATGATTGGTGGTCCAATAAAGATATAACGCAATATGCAAATCAATACAATTAGAATTAATAATCGTATCAAGGTTTTGGTCCTTATGCATTACTTTGCTATTCAGTATATTGAAATAAAAACTAATTTTAAAATTTAAAATCGGGAAAGAAAACAGACAGAACAAAGTTTGGGGTCCAATGTCAAAATACAAGTCAATTTTGGGATTTTCATAAAAACGATGTGGTTGTTGAAGCTTACCTGATATCTCTGTAACTATAAGGCAGTGATGGTACTGTAGGGGCTATAATCACACGTTATAGCATAGGGAACTAGTTTAGTGCTTAAAGAGCTTTGACAATGATTTGGACAAATATCTTCATTCTTTCATTTCACTACCAGATGTCATCACTCCTTAAAAGTTTTACATTAATTTAGGTAACATAAACCGATAATATCATTATCCAATTAATATTTCGATGACAATTTCTTTAAATCACGGTCGCACTGTCATGCTGCTTGGAGCGTATTTGAAACTAGCTCCATGTTTGCAAATCTTTGCGGATCCATTCAAAGATCATACCAGCCACTTCCTTTCCTGCGTCCAAGACGAAGGCATGACGAATTCCTCGACTACACAGTCTGATGTCTCCCTCTGGAAACTTCCTCTTGATCTCCTGATAATACTGCACAGGGCACCAGTGGTCAGTGGCTCCATAGTAAAACACAAGCTGAACAGAGGAATGACAAAATATCCATAACTAACACTTTTCATTATCAATTTACAACTCCATTTGATCTGTGGATACAATTGGCACTGGAAGATTCAAAGGTTTTCATTCACTTATTTTAGTTCTCCTTTTTATCCGACAATAGATGAAGTCCAAAGACTGTCAACCAGTGCAGATCCATCGCCTCCGCCCATCCTCTGTGAGGATGGGGATTCTGGTTAATATCACAGAGAGAGAAGGAGTACACTAGCGAGAACGCATACACGCATGCACACACACTGAAGGGGATACACATTATTCTCATTATTCTTCATGAAAAAATGGATAACAATAAAGTGGGAGAGAGAGAGAGAGAGAGAGAGAGAGAGAGAGAGAGAGAGAGAACGTTGGGCTCAATTCAGAATTTTGGAATTGACTCGCACTCACCTCATGAGTTGAAATCCAATTGAATTGGCCACACCACATGGGATGTAGAATTTTAATTTGAGTGAAAGGAAGTAGAATTTAATTCAATGCAATTCAAAGAAATTCTACTCAGTTATAAAACATGACTTTCATTGAATCTGACAGGTCACACTTCCAGATAGCAAAGAATACATCACTTTTCTCTGGAAACAAGGTTCATAATACTCCTTTAGCCTTAGTGCTAAAGAATTGTTTGGCTTTTTTTTGAAGGGTCCGTGCTATTTCCCTGAATTCAATTATATTTCCTTTAACAAAAACATAAATTCAAATTCAGTTCAAATACAATAATTGAATTAGAATATGTGAGGCATCCTCAATTTAATTCTGGTTTAAGCCCAACCCTGATAGAGAGATTGGAAGGGGGATCCTTACAGTGACACCTTCTATTATAATCTGACCACGCCCTCTGCACATCAACTATGAAGCAAGAGCTTATCTCCCTTTGATCAGCTTGAATGTGACACTCACCTCTCCACTCTCTTTGAAAAGGAAGAAAATAAGTATCTGCCATTTAATGTCTGGCTTTTGTCTTTACTGTGTATGTGTGTGTGTTCGAGAGAGAGAGAGAGAGAGAAAGAGAGAGTGTATGTGTGAGAACGTTATAGCTACAGAGTGTAACCCATAAAATATTCACATCTGCCAACAAGGAAACGTTAAAACGTGAGGGTATATGAACAGCAGATTTATGAGGCTAATAAAATGGATCAACTGAGACATCTCTTAACTGCAGTTTGTAAGTGTTCCACTGCATTTGGCCAAGAGTCCTCAGGAGTTCAACACCTCCCTGTGAATAGGTAACGGGAAGGTAAATGGATGGTGTGTAGGAGGATATGTTGCAGGTCCTCCAGTAGTTTAAATGGGTCAGAGAGGGTCTAACACTTTGAAGGACTGGCACATGGGAGAACTTCTGTCACTGTGTTTCAAACAACACCTTATATTAACATGCTGACTAGACCGGGCATGTGCGTGCGTCCGCATGTGCCATTAGGCGCATTTTGATTTTGTCCATCCCCAACAGACGTGATCAGGACACGCATGTTGAAATATCAAAATGAACTCTGAACCAACTATATTAATTTGGGGACAGGTGGAAACACATGAAACATTAATGAACATTTTGTTAGCTAGTTTGCTGTTGCTAGCTAATTTGTCCTGGGATATAAACATTGGGTTGTTATTTCACCTGAAATGCACAAGCTCCTTTTTTTTTTTGTAGAATCTTTTCCCATTTTGAGTCACAAAAAATGGTGAGTTCTCTACTCCAACTAATAATCCACAGATAAAAGGGGAAACCTAGTTAGCTTCTAGTAATCTTTTCTCATTCAGTCTTCTTATTCTTCTGTGGACTTTATATGGCGGTTAGACACCACCTTTGACTGGAGTGTGGACCTCATTTCATCTTTCAATCACCCATTTGGGTGGATATATGCTCCTAAAATCCAATGAGGAGAGGTGGGGTTTCAACATAAAACCAAGTTTTTTTTAGCGCCTGGCTATGCAGATGCTCGTTGGCGTGCGAGCAATTTGGATGAAATGTATGAATAACATGTATGTGTACATTTATTTCGCAACGCTCGCGCACGCACCGCTCACACACGCAATGCGGGTGGTGTGGTCAGCATGTAACATGTCAATCCATTTCTCAATATGTCCACCAGAGATGGTTTGTTTTACCGTCTGTATTCACCCTGTATCTATGGGTAAACTTTATCAAGCCAATATCGGGATGGAGTTATAGTGCATTCTTCAGACCCCTTCACTTTTTCCATATTTTGTTACGTTGCAGCCTTATTCTAAAATGGATTCAAAATCTTATTATTATTTTTTTTTACATTTTAGCAAATGTATTAAAAATAAAAACAGAAATATCACATTTACATAAGTATTCAGACACTTTACTCAGTACTTTGTTGAAGCACCTTTGGCAGCGATTACAGCCTCGAATCTTCTTGGGTATGATGCTACGAGCTTGGCACACCTGTATTTGGGGAGTTTCTCTCATTTTTCTCTGCAGATTCTCTCAAGCTCTGTCAGGTTGGATGGAGAGTGTCACTGCATAGCTATTTTCAGGTCTCTCCAGAGATGTTCGATCGGGTTCAAGTCCGGGCTTTGGCTGGCCACTCAAGGACATTCAGAGACTTGTCCCGAAGCCACTCCTATGTTGTCTTGGCTGTGTGCCTAGGGTCTTGTCCTGTTGGAAGGTGAACCTTCGCCCCAGTCGGAGGTCCTGAGAGCTCTGGAGCAGGATTTTATCAAGGATCTCTCTGTACTTTGTGCCATTCTTCTTTTCCTCGATCCTGAATAGTCTCCTAGTCCCTGCTGCTGAAAAACATCATGCTTCACTGTAGGGATGGTATTGGCCAGGTGATGAGTGGTGCCTGGTTTCCTCCAGAGGCCAAAGAGTTCAATCTTGGTTTCATCAGACCAGAGAATCTTGTTTCTCATGGTCTGAGAGTCCTTTAGGTGCCTTTTGGCAAACTCCAAGTGGGCTGTCATATGCCTTTTACTGAGGAGTGGCTTCCATCTGGCCACTCTACCATAAAGGCTTGATTGGTGGAGTGCTGCAGAGATGGTTCCATGACCAAGGCCCTTCTTCCCCGATTGCTCAGTTTGGCCGGGCGGCCAGCTCTAGGAAGAGTCATGGTGGTTACAAACTTCTTCCATTTAAGAATGATGGAGGCCACTGTGTTCTTGGGGACCTTCAATGCTGAATAATTTTTTTCGTACCCTTTCCCAGATCTGTTACCCGACACAACCCTGTCGCTGAGCTGTACGGACAATTCCTTCAACCTCATGGCTTGGTTTCTACTCTGACATGCACTGTCAACTGTGGGACCTTATATAGACAGGTGTGTGCCTTTCCAAATGTCCAATCATTTGAATTTACCACAGGTGGACTTTAATCAAGTTGTACAACATAATACCTGTTGTATTCGGCGCATGTGACTAATATATTGTTTTTGTTGTTGATTTAATCTCAAGGATGATCAATGGAAACAGGATGCACCTGAGCTCAATTTTGAGTCTCATAGCAAAGGGTCTGAATACCTATGTAAATAAGGTATTTCATTTTTTTTTTAATACATTTCTAAAAACCTCTTCGCTTTGTCATTATGGGGTATTGTGTGTAGATTGATGAGGGAAAAAATGTATTTAATCGATTTTAGAATAAGGCTGTAACGTAACGAAATGTGGAAAAAGTGAAGGGGTCTGAATACTTTCCGAATGCACTGTATATTCCAACAAGATCACAATGAATATTAAGTGTTTCCTACCTTGTGAAGGTTTTGATTGATGGTGAAGTTGTCTCTCTCCAGAACTTCCAACATCTCTTGACTCCCCATGTACATAGCATTGGCTGAAATAAAAGAGGAAAAACAAGCCATATAATTAAGCTGTTGTTATTACATTCGATGGCCAGTTTATTAGGTTAGTGTTAGGTTCATGAAACTAGGGCAATGCTCGCTATATAAAGCAGGCAGACAGGCATTAAAGCATTCAGTTACTGTTCGATTGAACGTTAAAATGGGCAAAACGAGTGACCTAGGAAACTTTGAGCATGGTATAATCGTTGGTGCCGGCCTCCTGGGCTTTTCACAAACGACAGTGTCTAGGGTTTACCGAGAATGGTGTGACAAACGTAAAACATCCAGTCAGCGGCAGTCCTGTGGGCGAAAACAGCTCGTTGACGAGAGAGGTTCCACTCCTATCAGCTGAAAACAAGAAGAAGCGGCTCCAGTGGGCAGGCGATCACCAACACTGGACAACTGAGGAGTGGAAAAACATTGCCTGGTCCGACGAATCCCGGTTCCTGTAGCATCATGCTGATGGCAGAGTCAGGATTTGACGTAAGCAGCATGAGTCCATGGCCCCATCCTGCCTGGTGTCAACGATACAGATGTTGTAATGGTGTGGGGAATGTTTTCCTGGCACACGTTAGGTCCCTTGATACCAATTGAGCAACATTTGAACGCCACAGCATATCTGAACATTGTTGCTGACCAGGTGCATCCCTTCATGCTACAGGGGTCCGACCGGGTACTAGATGGGTGTACCTAATAAACTGGCCACTGAGTATATAACACTGTAAAAACACACAGACAGACATGTAGTATCACACAGGCATGTGTAGTATCATTGTTTTAACATTCAACAAAAATTCAAAGGAAAGAGTACGAGGACTAAGAAATCAGAGATGAATGTATCTCACCCCCCCCCCCACTAACTCCCAATTATCCATCTCAATCTTACACAGCTGGAAAATATAATGGGGGAGAAGGGGGGACATGGATGGCTCATTGGATACCAGAAATGATAACGGTAAAAATGTGAGTGAAAGATGGGGAAAACCCTCCCCAGAGAGCAGTGTAACTCAATGCCTTTGATTCTACGTTCCATTACATTTCCCTTTCAGCAGCATGTACTTTTTATTAAAAACATTAGTCGAGGGACACTCTTTTTTTTTTAAAGCTGCACTCGCTGGAAAATATTGCTGCTATTTCAGAAGTTTTGAGAGTCCATCAATAATTCAGACACGCAAGCTGCACGCACACAAACACACACACACAAAATCATCGAACTGAATAGCTAATTTCTGCTCAACACAATGATTCAAGGAAATGTTCAGTGAGAGTTATCTCTAGGCTGTAGTCAGTGGGTGGTTGGGGAGGAATACATGGATGAGAAAACTGTTAATATCCTGTACGAATATCCTCCTGTCCTATGAGTGATCACTCACGCCTATCTCCTCACTGCCACGGTCCCTTTCTGGATGAGGTGGTGGCAGTGGGGGGTTTGTGTGTGTGTGTCTGTGTGAGTGTCTGTGTGTGGAAGGGGGAGGGGGGATTCAGGTCCCCATAGCTAGCCACTCATATTTCCATCTTTTGCTGTTCCGAGGAGGAGGAAGCGAGGGTCCGTTTGCAAATCTCCACCACTTGTGCGCATATTAATCATAATCTGTGAGCGGCGTCGCCTTGTATTGTGGAGTGCCGGCTTTGAAGTGCTTTGTACCTGGCACAGGACTGGAGCGAAAAAATACTTTTCTTACTCCAAAGGCCAAGGGTGAGAGGCAGAAAGAGTGAAAGACAAAAAGTTCCAAGTCTGTAAAGAGGGTGTGATTCTTTCATATAGCACTGGTTTGTTTAGTCTTTGAGGTAATTTCCTACATTTTGTGGGCTTAGCCCAGGGTTGTAAGGCAGCTTGTACGTCTCCCAGAGATCCCGGTGAGTTGGGGGTTTCAACAGCGTCACAGCAACAAGAGGGACACACTTAGCTCTATGATTTATGCTGCAGAGGGATGGCCAACGGGAGAGAACGGCCTAGTGAATGCAGGCATTGTGTGTGTGTCAATTTGTGCAAAAACTGTGCGACACACTGCAACCTGAAGGATCTCAACAGATGTGCTGCACATATGTTTCTAAAATACAGTCTCCCTTGAAAATGAAATCAAAATGTGATATTATATTACCATCTGGCTATTGAATAAGCAATTCAATTGTACATCCAAGATGAGTCAATCATAGCTTCTGTGAGACTGTGCTTTCAGACACTCAAAAGACAGGGGGGGGAAACTATTATATATCGAATGATAGGAAACATTGAAACCTCACCGTAACCCTGTCTCAATCAACATCTAGCTGTCTAGAAAAACTCAACCAGTAACTCCTGTTTGTGAGCCATCTTGAGGTGCTGCCCCGGGTCTTTATGAGCTACTTCCTACATTCCACACACATTTTTAACTATCTCCGTAAATCTTCACTCTCTGTAAAATCCAGCTTTTTCTGAGTGTGTAAATTACTTCATGATAGCATCCCCTTGGTTCCAAAGGTCTTTAACCTTGTCAAGCTGAATACTTTCTCTTCCCACCATTGTGTAATTACTCATAAATGGTTAATCTACTTCCATTTAGTTACACAGCCTTACTGTTGCCTATGGAGCAATACTACATCAAAATAAAGGTTTCCAGCTTATTCCTCTTTGATGGTATGCACATTTGACAGTGTGGCTTTAAGTAAAAAATGTATTGAGTATTACACCAAGGAGGTTCACCGAAACCAACTAGATCCTGTTTCAGGTAGATGTTTTACTATTTTGAGAGAATATATAGTACTGTATATGGTGATATAGGAAAAACCAACCTCAAAGCAAATACACCTTGATTTCAAAGCCTTTAGGCATTTGGGTTGGGTGATGTTTGATCTCTCACAAATGACCAGTTATCTGCGTATTATGACAGAAAACAAAATCTGTACCCCCTTCCTCCGTGCGTAACCATGGTGACTCATGTGTACCAGCCGATATCAGCAATATTATGTTTAAAATATTCTGTTTACCCCAGTCACTCACATGTCAAGTTTGAACATAGTAGCCTCTAGGCTACGTTCCTGGTCTTTCTGTAACACACGACTGAGGACAGAATCCTAACTTGAGGAAGTCAAGGTAAATCATGCATCAATGTCAATGGAAGACTTGTGATGCAGCTTGAGTTACATGTAAGTAAAGATGAATTAGAGCAGATGGGATGACAAAGAGAGTAAGAGTAATAGGAAGTTAGGAAGAGATAGATGTGAAGAAATTCATGTAAGGAACTTAGCAAGAGAGAGAGAAACAGAGTGAGAGAAAGAGAGAGAGAGAGTGTGTGTGTGTGTGTGTGTGTGTGGGGGGGGGGGGGGGTGAGAGCTAAGGGGAGGGAGAATCCAACCTGTCCATGAGATCTGTTGGAGGAGACATCCCCAGCTGTAGCAAGCTCCCTTATCTCTAGCAGTGGAGTTGGGGGGTGGATGGGGGGTTGTACTTGGTAGGGCATGGCATTCCAGCCCAATTTACAGATCCTCACACATGTGGCTCGTTAGCGACTGGCTGAGGAGATAAGACCAGAGAGAATCAGCAGCACAGATCCCAGATCAGATTGAAACCACTGTCTCACTGCTGCTGCCATGACTAATAAGTAGCTACAGTGCCTTACTATAGCGAAACACTCCCACCTGAAACAGGCTGAAACAGGCTATCATCTTGCTGTTTTTGTGAGGTTTTAATCTACCTGTAGCATAACATTGATTTTATAACGTAGAAAATCTCATGCAATCAGCAAAGACCAGTGCGATGAGGAAGTTGATAAGTCCAGTCACCTTTACCCTGTGTTTAGGTAATGATGGCAAAACATTACACATATCAAAGAAAGTTAGTGCAAGACTTTCTCTTCGTGCTGCATATCCCTCTTCCCAGTATGGAGTACGTGGAGAGGATATTGTTCACTGTGTTACTTGGACTTCCTTAAGAAGAAAAAAGGCCAGTCTCCCTCCAGCTGAGTGATGACATTGCTCTACCTGGGGCAAGGTTGCCTGCTTAGAGTAGTTTAATCCCCTTCCTGCTGTGCTCCTGATGTATGTGCTGCTAACTCTGTTCCACTTGGCCCCTGAGTCTGAAGAGACAGGCTGTGGAGTCAGTCTCTGACTAGATTGCCAACTCACCAGCAAACAGAGGATGAATACCAGCAACAAGCAAAGGCATGCAGGAATGAGAGAACAATGAGATGTTTTCAAATAAGCTGAAGAACAAACAAATATTGTATTCCAAGAGACAGATGGGTGGGATGGAGTGTCTGTGACACAGTTCAGCTAATAAGTGAGCTATACTTACTAAATAAATCAAATGAATACTTCAAACAATACAGTGTGAACAAAATTCTATATATTTCGTATTGTATAATAATTGGCATTAGGCTACAATTTATGGTCAACTCAATTGTCTAGAGCAGTACAAGCTAAGAAATGGGGTACAGACTATTGCTTTCCCTTCAAAGCCGTATAAGAATGGTGGCGGCCTGTGACTGCTACTGCTATTGAGCACCCAGAACCCTCCTTCAGCACCAAAACACCAACGTTCTCTGCTTCTTCTTCTTTAAAAAATAAAATAAACGCTGAAATTTATGCAGGAAATTCCATCTAATCGCAACATGTTTTGTTAATTAGGCCTGTCAACTGGCCATTTATTATATACTGTATTTAACACATGACAGAGAACCATCTGTAGCCAAGGGCCAATGTTCAATAGCGCAACACCAATAAGGAGCAACTCTATTCCACCTTGCCTTTAGAAATCAAAGAAAAATGATCTTCTCTTTTCGAAAAAAGGTGTAAAACTATTAAGAATTGAGGTTGTTTAAAGGCTTATTTAACTAGTCCGAATATAATTAATTGTGCAGGAAAACGCAAAGCATTTTGACCATGAGGGAATAAAAATTCCAAAAGAAAATGAAAGGGAAGTGCTAATGATTAAAAACATGCTCAGCAGAGGCAAGAAGAAGAAGAGGCTTTCTGACCTCACAGGAGAGACTGAGGGAATGGCTACTTGGCTGCAGAGACCTTTTTTGGCATAGGCCCTCAGGTCGCCACAACATCAATCTCTCCCCTCCCAGGACAGACGGTGGGGGAAAACACAGCGCACTTCAAATCCGAGGGAAAGAGAGAGTGAGCTTTCCTCCACTCTGTGCAGGAAGAAGGGATGGCTGGCTCTTCCCCTCCTCTAAGGAGCGGTCTTAATTACTCCCGCTCATACCCATACCCCAGCAATCATCTGGCAAATAAAGAGGAGGGGATATATTCTAGGAGTTCTTAATAAATAACATATAATCTCTGACAGTGAAATATGCCATCCTCCTCTTGGCAGCCACTCCCGGCTGGGATTATCTTTGCTTTATATAAACCTAATTACAAACATCGTATCTCCTGATGCTACAGTAATGTATGCCTTCGTTTGCCAAAACGGAGATACTTTCTTTCTTCTTTCAAAAGACTGGATAAAGCAACATGAGATTCACACGCAACGTTTTATGGGGGAAGTCACTACTGGATAAAAGAGAACACTGAAGGAGAATATACACATACAGTTGAAGTCGGAAGTTTACATACACTTAGGTTGGAGTCATTAAAACTCATTTTTCAACCACTCCACACATTTCTTGTTAACAAACTATAGTTTTGGCAAGTCGGTTAGAACATCTACTTTGTGCATGACACAAGTCATTTTTCCAACAATTGTGTACAGACAGATTATTTCACTTATAATTCACTGTATCACAATTTCAGTGGGTCTGAAGTTTACATACACTAAGTTGACTGTGCCTTTAAACAGCTTGGAAAATTCCAGAAAATTATGCCATGGCTTTAGAAGCTTCTGATAGGCTAATTGACATCATTTGAGTCAATTGGAGGTGTACCTGTGGATGTATTTCAAGGCCTACCTTCAAACTCAGTGCCTCTTTGCTTGATATCATGGGAAAATCTAAAGAAATCAGCCAAGACCTCAAACAATTCTAGACCTCCACAAGTCTGGTTCATCCTTGGGAGCAATTTCCAAATGCCTGAAGTTATCACGTTCATCTATACAAACAATAGTACGCAAGTATAAACACCATGGGACCACGAAGACATCATACCGCTCAGGAAGGAGATGTGTTCTGTCTCCTAGAGATGAACGTACTTTTGTGCGAAAAATGCTAATCAATCCCAGAACAACAGCAAAGGACCTTGTGAAGATGCTGGAGGAAACAGGTACAAAAGTATCTATATCCACAGTAAAACGAGTCCTATATCGACATAACCTGAAAGGCCGCTCAGAAAGGAAGAAGCCACTGCTCCAAAACAGCCATAAAAAAGCCAGACTACGGTTTGCACCTGCACATGGTGACAAAGATCATACTTTCTGGAGAAATGTCCTCTGGTCTGAGTAATCAAAAATAGAACTGTTTGGCCATAATGACCATCGTTATGTTTGGAGGAAAAAGGGGGAGGCTTGCAAGCCGAAGAACACCATCCCAACCGTGAAGCACGGGGGTGGCAGCATCATGTTGTGGGGGTGCTTTGCTGCAGGAGGGACTGGTGCACTTCACAACATAGATGGCATCATGAGGAAAGAAAATTATGTGGATATATTGAAGCAACCTCTCAAGACATCAGCCAGGAAGTTAAAGCTTGGTCACAAATGGGTCTTCCAAATGGACAATGACCTCAAGCATACTTCCAAAGTTGTGGCAACAAAGTCAAGGTATTTGAGAGGCCATCAAAAAGCCCTGATCTCAAACCTATAGAAAATCTGTGGGCAGAACTGAAAAAGTGTGTGCGAGCAAGGAGGCCTACAAACCTGACTCTGTTACACCAGCTCTGTCAAGAGGAATAGGCCAAAATTCACCCAACTTATTGTGGGAAGCTTGTGGAAGGCTACCTGAAACGTTTGACCCAACTTAAACAATTTAAAGGCAATGCTACCAAATACTAATTGAGTGTATGTAAACTTCTGACCCACTGGGAATGTTATGAATGAAATAAAAGCTGAAATAAATCATTCTCTCTACTATTATTCTGACATTTCACATTCTTAGAATAAAGTGGTGATCCTAACTGACCTAACACAGGACATTTTTACTGGGATTAAATGTCAGGAATTGTGAAAAACTGTGTATAAATGTATTTGGCTAAGGTGTATGTAAACTTCCGACTTCAACTGTAGTTGTGTGCATGTACAGACTATGGAAATGATAATATAGACAGACATGGACAGACCAAAGTTTGATTGTCTTTACATGGACAGGTTAATCATTGTAGTTTGACAAAGCTTGACTTCACTGGTTTCCCCTTCTTATTTGGCTCTGAAGTGAAATTAAACTGAATAGAACAGAGGGAGAGACTCACCAGCGGTGTCCACGTTAATGAGGCTAACAGTAGGCGGCACGGTCGAGTGGTCCAGTGAACGCAGCCCTCTGAAGACCAGCTTCACCATGAAGGCCTTGAGTACATCAGGTAGAAGAGAGAGGAGGAAGATGGGCAGGTAAGCCACATAGCGCAGGCGGCACAGCACCGGGGTCATGACCCTTCCCTGAGGGGTCGCCGCCATGCGCTCGATGGTGGGGAACAGCATCACTGACTTCACCACCTGCACAAGTACGTGTAGAAGAAAGGATGTTAGCAATACCCAACTTAAACCTTCTTCTATGCATTCATTCAGTCTGTGTGTCTTACAATAAATGTAGAAGCATAGATATTCCATGACATTCACAGACCTTCACCTGTCTTCAGCTTTTTATGGCTTCAGTTTTAAAGATGGACTATTGCACTTTTTGGGCATCATGTTTTAATAAATACGATGAATTTTTGACAATGTGCAGATATCTTATTGCAACATTCAGTCTAGAGTTAAAAGTTCTGTGCAACTCGAATGTTATGCTACACTAGTGCTGCCAGGGGGCACTATGTGAAGAAGGAGTTGCTTAAGTGGAGGAGCAAAGGCATAAAAGACAAAACAGATGGAGAGAAAGAGAGACAGAGACACAAAGAGAGAGAGATAGATAAATAAATAAATAAAGATATTATTGGTGAGAGCAAGTGTGTCGGAGTAGTAGAATGAAAGCGGTAAAAGCGATGAGAGGTCCAGGAAAAGAGAGGGCGTGACATGGGCAACGCATGTGCTTACATGAGCTGGAGAACAAATAAAGGAGAGGAGAGGGAAAAAGTGAAAGAGAGAGAGATAGATATATAGATAGATAAAAAGAGAGTCAAAGAGAGAAAAGACACCAGTCCTAGGAAACAGGAAGCACCTGCCCCTGTTTGGCCAGCAGCAGGCTGGAAGAGTGATAAACCTCAACATAACAGTCAGTCATCGACCCAGAGAGAGCAAGGATGTGAATATTATCCATCCTTTGTGGTTGATGTATTTCTCCTTCTCTTACCAGTTCAAAGCAGGGATTGATTAACTAGATCGAGAGATCCTTATGGGCGACCCGGGGGTTTAACTCCTTTTCAAGGACTGCACCAGGGACATAAGGGATGGATGGAAAGGTGGGCGGAAGGATAGGTTTAAATTTAGGGGTAAAAGGGGTGAAGAGGGGGAAAGAGAGAGACAAGGAGGGAGGAAGAGAGAAAGGCCATCCTCCAATGTCAGTGAAACACTAAAAGACTAAGGCATCCCCTTAAGACCAGGTTGGCTGTTTTTTTTTTACATGGGGAGGGGGGCAAGCAACCACATATTAAGAGATAACACAATAGCATGCTTTAACAGTGATCTACTACTGTGAAACCTGTGATGTTCATAGTTAACCACAGTATGAGTCATAATACCCATAAAACCTAGCGGTCAAACACGGAAATGGTTCCAAACGTTTTTCCACCATTCATTTTATCTATTGTGGATTTTACAAACACTTAAAATAAGCGCTGTGTTTCGTGTAGGCTTACCCTGGCATGACGTTTTGATAACCATGTAAATCTGACTCGGGCAAGGTGACTTTTATCAATATATTCGCCTATATTTACCACCACCAAAATGAAATGCTAATTAGCTGCTAATGTGGCTATCATACAGAAATAAAAATGAATGTCTCAAGCTTCACATCACTAGGCTGGACAATAGAACGAGTCAAAATTCACCCAAGGCTGAAAAACGGCAAAAGAACGTTGGCTAAGCTGGAACACTAGAGTGAGCGCGAGCCTGTTTTGACTGGAGTGATTCTTGGAATTCCATTTCGCCTAAATGGCACAAAAAAAATTATCCCTTTTTATTTGACCACTACTATCTGTTTGTCGGACGAAACTGGAAAAAAAGTACTTGTGTAGAAAGTAAACATCCGCACCTCTATGGTGTCAACTGTGCTTATGTCTGCATAATGAGAAAGTAGGGAAAAAATGAAAACTTCTGACTATTTCTGGTCTAGTGATTGATGACAACCGAGATCGCTGCCCAGACTTACATAATTACAAAGAGGAGATTCTCATGACTAAAATGATGCCCGACTTGAAAAAATCTAAATATACACAGTGAGATATTTGGTGAAATAGACCGGCATGCCTCTCCATAGGAAAACAATGGGGGGAACTCAGCGTTCCAAGGACAAAAAGTATTTTGGGGCTAGCATTTGATGACAACCAAGCTCGCTGCCCAGATTTACATAATTAGAAAGAGGAGATTCTCATGATTAAAATGGCGTCCGACTTGAAAAAAATCTAAATATACACATTGCGAGATATTTGGTGAAATAGACAGACATGCCTGTAATTCCCCTATAGGAAACAATGGGATGACCTCAAGAGTTCCATGAGTCATTTTTTGTTGTTATTTACATTTTAACTACCAACAACGTGAGCAGGTCTCACTGCCAACAATAGCGAAGCAGGCATTGTGACGTAGAACAATAAACTGGGAATAGAATGTTCGGAAGGCGAGTTGGTGCCACGGTGCTCAATAGAACTAATAGGAGCTGGCAGGGTGAAAAATGCCCTAAAATAAGGCCCGTTTTTTTTTGTGATTGCTTCAAAAAGACGGCAAGCAGCTGGGAAATATGGTCATATTAAGAAACTGGGCTCCACGGCAGATGCAATGAACTAGTTTTTATCCGAAAAAAGCGTTGTAATGTGTCCAGCCTAACATCACTCACTAGGCCATGATGATCTGGAAGAGACTGCCGAATAGAGGCAAACGTAAGAATCTTTGGATTAACTATCTAATGTTAGCTACATTTTATAATTAATAAATTGGCTAAAGATGTTTAAAGAGACAATTCTGTGAACTGTCTTAGGCAAGTTCTACATTGAAAATGCCTTTTATTTAGTTAGCTAGCTCATGGTTAGCTAGTTAGCAACATTAGCCTGGTTACATGACTACATTTACGTACAAAACAAGCTTTTTTTTGGAGCCAATGGGTGTGCCTAAGTCTTATCACCTCTCAACTAAACTGAACAAAAATATAAACGCAACACGTAAAGTGATGGTCCCATGTTTCATGAGCTGAAATAAAAGATCCAGAAATGTTCCATATGCACAAAAAGCTTATTTCTCCAAAATGTTGTGCAAAAATGTGTTTACATCCCTGTTAGTGAGCATTTATCCTTTGCCAAGATAATCCATCCACCTGACAGGTGTGGCATATCAAGAGGCTGATTAAACAGCATGATCATTACACAGGTGCACCTTGTGCTGAGGACAATAAAAGGGCACTCTAAAATGTGCAGTTTTTTCACAACACAATGATGTCTCAAGTTTTGAGGGCACATGCAATTGGCATTATGACTGCAGCAGAGCTGTTGCCACAGAATTGAATGTTCATTTCTTTACCATAAGCCGCCTCCAATGTTTTAGAGAATTTGGCAGTACGTCCAACCGGCTTCACAACTGCAGACCACGTGTAACCACGCCAGCCCAGGACCTCCACATCTGGCTACTTCACCTGCGGGATCGTCTTGAGACCAGCCACCTGGACTGCTGATGAAACTGTTTGTTTGCACAACCCAAAAAACTGTCTCAGGGAAGGAAGCTCATCTGCGTGCTCGTCCTCCTCACCAGGGTCTTGACCTGACTGCAGTTCGGCATCGTACCCTCCTTCAGTGGGTAAAAGTTTACCTTCGATGGCGACTGGCACGCTGGAGAAGTGTCCTCTTCACGGATGAATCCTGGTTTCAACTATACCGGGCAGATGGCAGCCAGCGTGTATGGCGTCATGTGGGCGAGCAGTTTGCTGATGTCAACGTTGTGAACAAAGTGCCCCATGGTGGCGGTGGGGTTATAGTACGAGCAGGCATAAGCTACAGTCAACAAACACAATTGCATTTTATCGATGGCAATTTGAATCCACAGAGATACTGTGATGAGATATTGAGGCCCATTGTCATGCCATTTGTCCACCGCCATCACCTCGTGTTTCAGCATGATAATGCACGGCCCCATGTCGCAAGGATCCGTACACAATTCCTGGAAGCTAAAAATGACCCAGTTCTTCCATGGCCTTCCCTGTGGCTCAGTTGGTAGAGCATGGTGTTTGCAACGCCAGCATGGTGTGTGCAACGCCAGGGTTGTGGGTTCGATTCCCACGGGGGGCCAGTACAAAATATATATATATATATATATATATATATTAAATATATATTTTTAATAAATCATTAAAAAAAATTAAGTATGAAATGTATGCATTCACTACTGTAAGTCGCTCTGGATAAGAGCGTCTGCTAAAATGACTAAAATGTAATGTAAATGTACTCACGAAACATGTCACCCATTGAGCTTGTTTGGGATATTCTGGATTGACGTGTTCGACAACGTGTTCCAGTTCCCACCAATATCCAGAAACTTTGTACAGCCATTGAAGACGAGTGGAACAACATTCCACAGGCCATAATCAATAGCCTGATAAAATCTATGCGAAGGAGATGTGTCACGCTGTATGAGGCAAATGATGGTCACACCAGATACTGACTGGTTTTCTGATCCACGCCCCTACCTTTTTTAAGGTATCTGTGACCAGCAGAAGCATATCTGTATTCCCAGTCATGTGAAATCCATAGATTAGGGCCTAATGAATTTATTTCAATTGACTGATTTCATTATATGAACTGTAACTCAGCAAAATCTTTGAAATTGTTGCATGTTGCTTTATATTTTTGTTCAATGTAGGTAAGCTCTTTCAACCTGAAATACAATTATATATAAATGCATGCTCCACTCTCAAGTTGGAGTTGAACTTGTTGACTGATGCCATGGCGGTGGCTGCTAAGAAGAAGGGAGCAGCTGCGAACCAGAAGGCTGCAGCCAAAGCAGCACTGGTCCACACCTGCCCTTTCTGTCAGTGAGTAGTATTGGTTGGTACTGTATGTGCCTTTAGGTTCCTCTCCATGTGCAGGCTATTGTACTGGCCTGTGTGGTACAGTCTTTCATATGGGTAGTAGTTTGTTGCAACGTATTGCTTAGTTTATCATTTGTGTCAACTTCAATCTAAGCCACAAATTGTTAACTTCCTCCATTTTGTATTTTAACTTTATAGATGCAGACCAGATGACATGCAAGCAGCACTTTGAGAGCAAGCATCCCTAAATGACCACACACACTCAAATGGACCTATAGCTGGGGTAAGATTCTTCCATCATTCACACATAGTAGACATAGTGTAAACCACCATGTTGTCAACAAAATGCTGTCCTCAAATATTAAGGTGTATTGTCTATGGCTCAATTTGTGGAAATACTGTAATCACTCATTGTAATTGTCTTTAATATTGTGATTCACAGACACACAATGACCACGATTTTAATGCTGCAACTGAGATGGAATGACGCAGAGGGACACACGCTGAGACCCCGAGTATGACTGGACATGAGCCGGATACTTGTGACAACAACCTAAAAGGGATGCAGAAGCACTCCAGCACCCCATTTTATGTTTATTCCATGGGAAACCATTGCTCTAGATACCCTTTATTCCACACTATGCCTTTATGCCCCATGGTCCCTCAACTTCAGACACTTTGGAACTCTCTATCTTATCTCTATTAGCCCCCCTACCTTCACCCATATTCCCTATGTTGCTTGTTTCACTTGTTCTTCTCCTGATTTGATAACATCACCAATCATCCACCAAATTTCACAGTGGGTGTGAGACACTGTGGCTTGTAGGCCTCTCCAGGTCTCGCATCCACTGTGAAATTTGGTGGAGGATCGGTGATGATCTGGGGGTGCTTCAGCAAGGCTGGAATCCGGCAGATTTGTCTTTGTGAAGGACGCATGAATCAAGCCACAAACAAGGTTGTCCTGGAAGAAAACTTGCTTCCTTCTGCTCTGACAATGTTCCCCAACTCCGCAGATTGTTTTTTCCAGCAGGACAATGCTCCATGCCACACAGCCAGGTCAACCAAGTTGTAGATGGAGGACCACCAGATCAAGACCCTGTCATGGCCAGCCCAATCTCCAGACCTGAACCCCATTGAAAACCCCTGGAATGTGATCAAGAGGAAGATGGATGGTCACAAGCCATCAAACAAAGCCAAGCTGCTTGAATTTTTCGCCAGGAGTGGCATAAAGTCACCAAACATCAATGTGAAAGAATGGTGGAGAGCATGCCAAGGCGCATAAAATCTGTGATTGAAAATCAGGGTTATTCCACCAAATATTGATTTCTGAACTCTTCCTAAGTTAAAACACTAGTATTGTGATGTTTAAAAATGAATATGAACTTAGTTTCTTTGCATTATTCGAGGTCTGACAACACTGCATCTTTTTTGTTATTTTGACCAGTTGTCATTTTCTGCAAATAAACGCAATATATTTTTATTTGGAATTTCGGAGAAATGTTGTCAATAGTTTATAGAATAAAACAAACATTTTCATTTTACCCAAACACATACCTATAAATAGTAAAACTAGAGAAACTGATCATTTTGCAGTGGTCTCTTAATTTTTTCCAGAGCTGTATATGCATTGTTTACAATTTTGATTTCCTTAAAACAATGTAATTGTTTGACTTCAGGTGTTTGACGAATTGATGGGTGACTAGGTGCATTCTTGTCAAATAAATATGCTTATTCATTCATGATTATAGATACATTCTGCAATGAGTTAATTTGGCTTTGAATCTGCAACAGAACATGTCAAAACGTTAGTTCTGAATTGCTTTAATACAGCAGTGCATTTTGACACCATGAATTGAAATAGATTTCACCTTGTTCATATAGTTGGCAGAAATTATAAGGGATTAAATAAAGACTTCCACCGGCTGAAGAAGAGGATCTAGTAAAATAATGGTATGTTGCTAATATCATCTAGGTAGGTAGCTAGCTAGCTATATAGCTTCTTTAAAAAAAAAAATGTGTATAGTATTCATGGCACATTATAAATATCTTCACTGCTACTAGGATAGTATTCTGTACAGGACACAAGACCAAATGCATAAATAAGACAACAAATATTACTTTGTAAAATAGTTAGTTTGTAAAATAAAATATGGAAGAGTAAATAAAAACAAAATCAATATATCTTTCATTTTAGATCAAGGTAGAAAGTAGCTAGCTAGCTGACAGCAAATGTGTCAGCTAGAGATGGCTTGCAGGGGGTTGCAGGGATTTGCAGTCTTATGCTAATTAGCATTTTCTAATCTGAAAGTAAATAGAGACGAATGTATTGATAAAAAAGTCACCTTGTCCAAGAGAGATTTACAAAGTTATCAAAAATTCACACCAGGGTAAGTTTACACAAAACACAGCCCTTATTTAAAAGTCTTTCTAAAATCCACATTGGATAAATGAATGGTGAAAAAACAGTTGTAACCATTTCGGTGTTTGACCGCTATGTTTTATGGGTATTATGACGTGTCCACTGTGGGGCTCAATCAGAGGCTCTCCCTTTTAAAACAATCAATGCTGCTTCATCATTAATCTTCCAATTTCATGGCCCGCTTTGGCAATACTTCAACATTAAGTACCAATGTAGCCTTGTAACTATAGATTAATGGAGATGTTGAAAGATACCAATATGTGGTGGTGTGAGTGTGAGCGTGAGAGAAAATGTAGTATGTTTGAGAGCAAAAGAGAGACAGAGAGAAAGAGGGTGGGCAGAGGGACACAGGTGAGCTTTGATGTGTAAAGCGGTAGTTTTGATGGGAAGCAGCTCCTCTTCCAGTGGAACAGAGGAATGTTCTAAAGACTGTAGAAAGAAGAGGCTGGTGCTTAAACACGGAACAAACTGCATAGGCTCAGACACACCCTATGAATGAATAATACTAACTAACCAATATAATAACTAATAACACAAACACACACAAAACACACCCAGACAACCACACACATGCACAGACAAACACACTTTATTCTTCGGTCTCTTCCTCTCCCTCTAACACACCTAAAGTGCCTTCAGAAAGTAGTCATAACCCTTGACGTATTCAGCATTTTGTTGTGTTACAGCCTGAATTCAAAATGGATTAAGTGGATTATTATTCTCAACCATCCACACCCCATAATGACAAAGTGAAAACATGTTTTAGAAATCTTTGCTAATTTCTTGAAAATGAAATACATAAATATCTAATTGACATAAGTATTCACAAGACTGAGTCAATACATGTTAGAATCACTTTTGGCAGCGACTACAGCTGAGTATTTCTGGGTACGTCTCTAAGAGCTTTGCACACCTGGATTGTACAATATTTGCCACATTATTCTTTTCAAAATTCTTCAAGCTCTGTCAAGTTGGTTGTTCATCTTTGCTAGACAGCCATTTTCTAGTCTTGCAAAAGATTTCCAAGCCGATTAAAATCAAATCTGTAAGTAGGCCACTCAGGAACATTCAATGTGATCTTGGTAAGCAACTCCAGTGTATATTTGGTCTTACCTTTTAGGTTATTGTCTTGCTGAAAGGTGAATTTGGAAAGCAGACTGAACCAGGTTTTCCTCTAGGATTTTGCCTCTGCTTAGCTCTATTCCTTTTCTTTTTATCCTAAAAAACGTCCTAGTCCTTGCCAATGACAAGCATACACATAACACGATGCAGCCACCACTATGCTTGAAAATTAGAGTGGTACTCAGTGATGTGTTGTGTTGAATTTGCCCCACACATAACGCTTTGTATTCAGGACATAATGTTAATTCCTTTTCCACATTTTTTGCAGTTTTACTTAAGTACCTTATTGCAATCAGGATGTATGTTATGGAATATTTTTTATTCTGTACAGGCTTCCAACTTTTCACTCTGTCATTTAGGTTAGTATTACGGAGTAACTACAATGCTGTTGAGCCATCCTCAGTTTTCTCCCATCACAGCCATTAAACTCTAACTGTTTTAACAGTGACCGTATTTCCGCCACACCGGCGGTCACGAGTCATGATGGCAGTCAAATTCCAGGTGACCGTTTAGTAACAGTTATCAGGCTTCTCCAAGCTCTAATGCTGCTGATGGCCATTATACCAAACTTGCTAACTGCCTGGTACTTAGCACTCTATTGTCCCTCTAATGACTCTGACATCAATACAAATGTAATCAAAAATCAAATCAAGCTCATGTTGCACAACATTTCTATAGGCTATGCAATTGCGTGAGAAAACAGAGTGATGGCCTCTATTAAAAAGAGGAAGATCCCATCAGCTTTCTATAGGCTAGGCCTACTATATTTATTTCTCAACTTTCCTAATATTAAGCAGATTGCTTCTCTTTACAACAGGAGTATAGACTACCTGGCTGGCATGAAAAGGAACCACGGGAAAAGTGTCCTCCATTCGCTATTGAAGTGCATAGATGACATGTATTTTATTTCTTTCGCTGCCCCCCATGCTTTTTATGCAACTTTTTCAAATCATAGTCGCACACCTCATGTAGCCTAGCCCATAGGCCTATATGTTTTGATAAGGTTTGTATCACAACTAAAGTGGCCAAATAACTACTTAAAACTAAGCACATTAATCCGCTTTACAACGGGTGGGGAAGACAAAGGTGCATTTTTATGGTGAACATTATAATAAAAGCATTACATGCACAGTCGCATTTGTGGTCACTTTTGAGAATGGTGTTTTCCTGCTAATGGAATATTTGCGCTTATAGCCCATTGCCGTGTGAGCATTGCTGCGCTTATAATATGAAGCCATTTTAAGCTAAACATTCTCATCTGTTGCGTCAGGCTCGTTGCTTAAAACTGGGTTTTAATGCTAGTGGTTGTATTCACTTGGGATCTATCGCATCCCATAACTGTCCCAGACTTTGTTTGGAATATTTATTTCTCACACGGAATAGAATAGGTCAACCTTTGTACTATGGGGGATAGTAGATTGACATAGGCTAGTGCTTTTACTGTTCTTTAGGCCTACTCATCTTGTTGGCTGACGTAAAAAAAAGTAAATGTGGACAGTTCTTCCAACATCTTCAATATGCGCCTCGGAAATGGATGAGGACGTGCGCAGTTGCGTGCCCGATGTGTCTGTCTTCACTTGTAGCCTGTGAAAAAGACCCAATCACATGACAGAGAGCCATGTGAGTGAGAGGTGCTTCGGCACACATCCGGGAAAAGGGAACTATAATTATTATATTCAGCCCAAGCGCACAATGGCTACTGGCCGCAAAAGGCATGGATTTTTTTAGGGGGCGTTACGGCCACACAGAGGGGATGCAGCCAGGAAATTTGAGGCATTATCAAGTGCTTGTCAAATTGTGAATGAGAGACTGATGAAGTGTGTACAGCCTGTGCAAAAAAACAAAGCAGAGCTCATGCCTTTCATGTGACTTTTTTAAAATCATCATTAGTCGTATCATGCAGCCTTAAAATGTATTACAAATCAAAACATATAGACCAACATTTGTATCACGACTAAAGTTAAATAAATAACTCTAAATTAAGCATATAGGAGTACCTGTTTTTTTGTTAACGCTCAACACAGAATAGCTGCATGTGCGCACTCCCTCAAATCGTTTGGAGAAAATATCCTATTTTGTTCAGCTATGTTCAATTGTATTCTTCATACTATAAAATAATATAAAATAATGCCACGAAATTCTAAGCAAATCTTGTCTGCTTAATGAACTATGAACTAGCACACAGTCATATGGCATAGCCAGATCAGGACCTAACATAAGGACAACTCAAAGTATGCTATTCTGTTCTTCTGAAATAGACTACATTTTCTTCATATCATGTTTCTTTAGACCTGTCTAAAATAAATAATGGATTTATTGTGATAGTGTAGGCTATATTAGATGGATTTATTAGACTTTTTAAAATGTAGATGTTCCAAAGGTCTGCATCAGTGGGTTGTAGGCTATGGGTGGAAGCCAGGAGATGCTAAATGTGTTTATGTTAATTAACGGTCAATTACCGTGAGACCGGCAGTGATTTGCTTGAGAATCACCGGCTGACAAAATTTCATGACCGCCACAGCCCAAGTCTCATGGTGAAATCTCTGAGCAGTTTCCGTCCTCTCCAGCAAATGTTAGGAAGGATGCCTGTATATTTGTAATGACAGGTGTATTGATACACCATCTAAAATGTAATGAATAACTTCACCATGCTCAAAGGGGTATTAAATGTCTGCTTTCTTCTTACCCATCTACCAATACATGAACTTCTTTGCGAGGCATTGGAAAACCTCCATGTCTTTGTGGTTGAACCTGTGTTTGAAATTCACTGCTCGACTGAGGGACATTACAGATAATTGTGTGTTAAATACTATTATTGCACAGAGTGTGTCAATGCAACTTATGATATGACTTGTTAAGCACATTTTTACCCCTGAACTTATTTTGGCTTGCCATAACAAAGGGTTGAATACTTATTGACTCAAGATATTTCAGCTTTTCATTTTTAAATAACTGTGTACAAATGTCTAAAAACATAATTCCACTTTGACATTATGGGGTATTGTGTGTAGGCCAGTGACACAAAATTTCAATTTAATACATTTTAAATTCAGGTTGTAACACCAAAATGTGAACCGTTCCAGGAAGCTAGGCATATGTCACACATCACTACTACACAGGAGAGGCATTTGAACATTTTGGCAGAAATTCCTTCTGGAACAAGAACTGCGAACTTTAATGTGCCTTAATAACAAACTTGCATGCCATCTGTAAATACGAATACAATTGTTAAGCCACAGAAAAAGACAGGAACCTTCCCGCTAGCCATGATTGACTGAGATAATGGATTGGCTGGACATGCCGAGAGATGAGTTTGGATAGGTCTGCCATGTAGCATGCTTCTGTCTATAACATGAGCTGCTCAATATGTGTAGATAATCCATTCTACCGCAGATGTTTTGAAAGATATCCCGAAGAACTGCAAAAGTGTTGCTACTACTCACAACTGAATTTAAAAGGCGCTATCAACAACGATTTTGTGGGAAAAGTTCTGATGGACTATTCTGGAGGATGATCGTGCAATGCTGACTCTCTCTGGCTCTGAAAATGAACTAGACATTGTAGAGTCTTCTCATGAAAGTGATGGGGAAGATACTGCGATTATCAGTGTTGTTGTCACGGAAGAGGTTGACCGAGTTTTGAAATCAGTGGAATGTCCGGTGGAAGCAGAGTATGATTGCAAATGCGGTGGGAGTCGAAAAAAGAACAAGGATAGCTGTTGTATAAAACACCTGTCTCTGGATTACATCTTCAAACTAAGGGCAACCATGGCATCCATGACAGAGAGGGAGAAGCGTTCAGTCATGTATACGGGTAAGAGTATAGCTACATTTTCAGCTATTATAAGTTTGACATTTTGTCAGAAAGTCGTTTTCATTGCAAGTTAAAGCATACTGTTAGCTAACTAGCTAACATTAGCTGGCTGGCTCACTAGCTAATGTTAGCTGGCTGGCTCGCTAGCTAACATTATGTGTATGAGCTGTGTAGTAATATTATTTGCATTTCAGAAAGCCATTTGCATTGCTAGTTATAGCCTAATGTTAGCTAGCTGACATTGAACATAGTTGGTTAGCTAAGGGCAACCAGGGAGAGGGAGAAGCGTTCATCCATGTATACGGGTAAAAGTCTAGCTACATTTTCATATATTATGGTGCTTTCAAGACAACTGGGAACTCAGCAAAATACGAGGTCAAATCATGGCGTCAGTGATCTTCAGGTCGGAAAGTGGGAGCTCTAGAATGAGGCACGAGTTCCAGAGTTGGAATTAAGATGACAGTTCAAAACGACTTTTCCCAGTCGGGGCTCATTTTTGGCCAAGTTCCCAGTTGTCTTGAATGCGGAATAATACATTCCTAATTTTGTCAGAAAGCCATTTGCATTGCAAGTTAAAGCGTACTGTTAGCTAGCTAGCTAAGGTTAGCTGGCTGGCTCACTAGCTAACGTTACGTGTATGAGCTGTTTCATATCTCAGAAATCCATTTGCATCTCTACTTATAGCCTAATGTTAGCTAGCTAGCTAACACTGAACCTAGTTGGTTAGCTTTAGCTACCTGCAGATTCATGCATTGTGCGTGGTACTACATGACACCTGCTCATTCCAAAATCATGGGCATTATTGTGGAGTTTGTACCAACCTTTTCTGCTATAGCAGCATCCACTCTTCTGGGAAGGCTTTCCACTAGATGTTGGAACTTTGCTGCGGGGACTTGCTTCCATTCAGCCACAAGAGCATTAGTGATGTCAGGCACTGATGTTGGGAGATTAGGCCTAGCTCGCTGTCGGCGTTCCAATTAATCCCAAAGGTGTTTGATGGGGTTATGGTCAGGGCTCTGTGCAGACCAGTCAAGTTCTTCCACACCGATCTCGACAAACCATTCCTGTATGAACCTCACTTTGTGCATGGGGGCATTGTCATGCTGAAACAGGAAAGGGCATTCCCCAAACTGTTGCCACAAAGTTGGAAGCACAGAATGGTCTAGAATTTCATTGTATGCTGTAGCGTTAAGATTTCTCTTCACTGGAACTAAGGGACCTAGCCCGAACTATGAAAAACAGCCCCAGACCATTATTCCTCCTCCACCGAACTTTACAGTTGGCAATATGCATTTGGGCGGCGAGCTTTACACCACTCCAGCCGACGTGTGGCATTGTGCATGGTGATCTTAGGCTTGTGTGCGGCTGCTCGGCCATGGAAACCCATTTCATGGAGCTCCTGACGAACAGTTCTTGTGCTGACATTGCTTCCAGAGGCAGTTTGGAACTCGATAGTGAGTGTTGCAACCGAGGATAGACAAATTTTACGTGTTACGCACTTCAGCACTCAGCGGTCCCGTTCTGTGAGCTTGTGTGGCCTACCACTTCGCAGCTGAGCCGTTGTTGCTCCTAGACGTTTCCACTTCCCAGTAACACTAACAGTTGACCGGGCCAGTCTAGCAGGGCAGAAATTTGATTAACTGACTTGTTGGAAAGGTGGCATCCTATGACGGTGCCACATTGAAAGCCACTGAGCTCTTCAGTAAGTCCATTCTATTGCCAATATTAGTCTATTGAGATTGCATGGCTGTGTGCTCGATTTTATACACCTGTCAACAACAGGTGTGGCTGAAATAGCTGAATCCACTAATTTGAAGGGGTGTGCACATACTTTTGTATATATAGTGTAGTATGGGTTGGGATTACAGGTCTAAACTGTAGTGTTTACACCTTTGGAATCCTGTGCATGTGACAAATAAACTTTGATTTTATTTGATATAGTGTGTGTTTACCAGAGACGGTAATGTGAAGAACAACATGACCTGCACCAAAGTCAGATTAGGATATAGGCCAAGGACTAGATAAAGACTATTTTTACTATTACTTTCAGCACTTTTAGTCTTAATCTTTGATTGTTTACTACACTACCGTACTCTGTTTAGCACATGGCCTCAAATGTGAATCCTAAAAGACATGAGTGGGGCTAAGGCTTAAGATGGTGTGAGCAATGCTGAATGGGTGTAGACAAAGAAGAGCTCTCCAGTAGGTGTACCAAAACATTCACGGGCCAAGTTTATCAACTTTCAAAGAATAATTACTTTCCCATTGTTCCTTAACTGCAGTGTTTGATATAACATTTTCTAGCTCTGAGTCTATACTTTCATCCAATGTAAAAAAAACACCATTTAAAATGTTGCTACATACGACTGAATCAAGGTGTTGGGTCACAAATGTAGAAAAAGTCAAGGGGTGTGAATACTTTCTGTAAGCACTGTACACAAGCTTCATGTCTTCCCTTCAATTACTGCTTGTTTTCTTAGGACACACACGACCAGTCCCTGTGGCCGGGCCAGAAGAGTCCTTGAACCTGCAACAGCATCTGGCTGTACTGTGCTGGACAGAGGATGGACGAACGGAGTGGACTTAAGATGTCCCAGTGAAAAGGGCTGATTTCTAAAGACCTGAGCTCTAAATGTGACAGAGCAGGAATGTTAATGTTTTACAGATGCACCAGAGCTGCAGCCAACAGGACACGTACATTTCACTTGGGTGTATGTTCAGTCTGTTTCGTGAAATAAAACACGCACGCATGCACACGTACTTACTGTTTACTGAAGTCAACTCCTGAAGTCAAACTCCTGAGACAGTGAAACATTTGTAAAGAACACACAAGCTCAGAGAGGTACAGCTTTACCCAGGAACTAAGGAAAGCAAATGGTTTTCCCGAAATGGGAACAATTTGTCAACGACTAAACCTTCCAGCATTAGTTGTTTTATAGATATATTACCTTCCTTTTTTTATTGTTACTGAGTTGAGAAATGAAAGGAGTAGGAAAGAGAGAAGGAAAGTTAACAGAAGGTTCTGGGAACAGCATGGAACGTTGGTCAGGGGCTTTCAGCCCGCCCTAACACACTCTGTAACGAGGTCCAATGGACCGACAGGCCACGCAGTGCCAGGCCAGACCCAGCGCACTGTTAGACAGCAGGTGTTCCTCTGGTCGTAAAACATTAGTGTACAGGCCACCTGGCCATGGAGCGTGCGGAAGGCCTTGTGCAGCCCATGTGCAGCCGCTGCTAAGTGACAGAGTGTGGGTTAAGGGCTGCACTAAAGCTCTCCTCGCGTACCTCTCTCGCACCTCATAAGAGAGAAGTAGCCTGGGGACTGCTCAGGCTCCATTGATATGCCCAAACTCCCTGCTATAGGCCTGCTTCGTGGATTTTCTGACTAGGAAAGAGGAGGGAGCTGGAGACAGGGAAGGATGGAGTTGACCTAAGGGCTCACTCTCCAGTCTCCATGGCGTATGATGTGGTGTCTACGTGTGTCAGCTGTCTCGGCTGGTAAGTGACATCAGGTGGAAAGTACAGTTATGGAAAGCTGGACCAGAGAACGTATGTGGGGATGACAGGTAGATTTGTGACGACACACTTATGGTGAAGGTCATAATTTAACGAATAATCCTGATCACAGAGAAAGGTAATGAGAGGTCAACCTTTTTCTTGCTCTATAGAAACGCCTTCATTATCAAGATGAAAGACGAAAGCAGATTAAAATGTTTCAATATGTATTCATTTATTTATCATTTGTAGATGTAATATTCCCATCTGGCTGATGAAAATGATCCAGTTTGTAAAACTTGCCAGAGCCCACCCAAACAGTTAACAAGCCATCAATATTCTCCATTACACTATTAGACTCCATTACACTATATAGGGTGTGTACATTGTATATAGAACCTCTAGAGCAGGGGTCAAACATGAGGCTCAGGGGACATTTTAGGACCCCACTTGTTTAAACTGCTTGTTAATGCAGTCAAGGCAATTGCCAGATTATGGTGTTAAGTAAGTATATAGGCTACATAAGTGTGTAACAATGTACTTTTTTGTCGTCACCAATATGCAGCCCTCCTGAAATGTGGCTTTACAGAAATGGCCCCATTGGCAAAATTACTTTGACACTCCTGCTGTAAGGCACTGAACAGCTACAGAGCTGCATTAATGATACACATATCTCCATTAAAAGGCATTGAAAACATTTCTATCCATGTCCAACTCATGTCTCCAGTCACTCAACATTTGAGGCGTGGTACACTACCTTGGCCATTACTCTCTTAGTTTCAGCCTCCACCCCAAAACAGTGACAAAGACTTCATAGGGCTACTACGGTACTGATGATAACTCAGTCCCATAGGAAAGTACATTTCCATTTCTAACTACCGCCTCACATTCCCATGTGAAAGATGTTCTGAGCCTGGTGGAGATGTAGAGCCTGGCTTTGCGAAGTCAAAACCATGAATAATGGGTGTGATAAAATGTTGCCATTCAACAGAAACAGCTGGGGCAGTTTGAGCACCTAGGAAAAAGTGAGATTTTAAGGGCCTCCCAGATCTGACGTCTTTCCAGAGGCTTGTGTTTTGAGGCCTTGTCACCATTTGTCATCACATCATAGTTTCTAGAAGAAATTCTGAAGATTCGTTTTTCCCATCATTATACGTGTTAACTAATATTTGTTACTCGTTTCAGGAAACTAGGCGCATGTCGCACGTCACTACTTCTCAGGAGAGACATTTAAACATAAACTTTTTGAAATTAAAAGTTTTTTTTTGGCAAAGATGCCTTCTGGAACATGTGAAGTTTCATGTGCCTTAATAACAGACTTGTATGCCATCTGTAAATACAAATAAAATTGTTAAATTACGAGCCTACTTGGTTTAGCCACAGAAAAAGTCAGCAACCTTCCCGCTAGCCATGATAGGCTGAGATAATGAGCAGGCTGTCACGTCCTGACCAGTAGAGGGTGTAGTTGGGTCAGTATGTGGCAGAAGGGAGTGTGTGTTTTTTATTGTTTCATTGATTTTGGCCGTGTGACTTCCAATCAGGCACAGCTGTAGAGGGTTGTGGTTGATTGGGAGTCACACATAAGTTGCCTACGTTTCCTTTGTGTTTCGTGGGTAATTGTTCTTGTCATTGTGGTTGCACCTGACAGGACTGTGTTGCCTGTCAGTTTTGTTGTTTTGTAAATTGCATAGTGTTCGTTTAATTAAATATGACGAACCCTAACTCCGCCGCATTTTGGTCCACTTCTTCCTCAGACAGCCGTTACACAGGCTGGACATGCCGAGAGATGAGTTCGGATTGGTCTGCCATATAGCACATTTCTGTCTATTTGAGCTGATCAGTATGTGTACAATAGGTTATCCTGTCTAACGCAGGTTTAAAAAAAATAAAAAGTATCACGTAGTAGAACTGCATAAGTGTTGCTCTCTACTTTCTGGAGGACCGAGGTTTGAAATCAGTGGAATTAGAGTATGATAGCTAAGGAGATGGAGAAAACACCTGTATCCGGATTACATCTTCAAACTAAGGGCAACCATGGCATCTGTGACAGGGAGAGGAATACATCCATGATATTACACGTTTCTAATTTTGACAGAAAGTCATTTTCATTTCAAGTTAAAGTGTACTGTTAGCTAGCAAGCTAACGTTAGCTGGCTGGCTCGCTAGCTAACGTTACGTGTATGATCTTATTATTCGTATCTCAGAGCCATTTGCTTTGCTAGTTATAGCCTAATGTTAGCTAGCTAACATTGAACCTGGTTGGTTAGCTACCTGCAGATTCATGTAGGGTAGAAACATCATGAGTTGGGATTATGGTTCATTGTTTACCTAGCTAGCTAGCTACATGTCTTAACAAAAGACTCCACTATACAACTGTTGATAGACGTAGCTGGTAAATTCGCTCTGGCTATCTACTCTGATTTCAGAGCACTCTCGTCTGAGTGTGCCAGAGCGCAAAATAACTGACACATTTACGAACGCTCAACACCTTTTGAATATGGCTGGTGTCGGTAAACTTTGGCAAAAAAGCATAAATTGTTGCCAGCAGCACAGTTGCAGTCACCAAAGCTCTGGATAACATAAAAACAGCTTAACCTGCTCTACTAGGGCGAGTAAAATTGTCAGTGAACGGTTCTCTCACGTTAGCCAGTTAGCTTGAGTGCTTGACTGTTGTTGTTAGGACAGAATGCTCGGATCAAAACATTCAAAGGCCATTTTCTCAAAAGTGAAGTTACAAGTTTATCGATTTTCAAAGCAGAATTACTTTCCCATTGTTCTTCAAATGCAGTGTATGAAATACCATTTTGTAGCTCTGTGTCTCTGCTTTTAACCAATGTAAAAAACACAATATCAAGTTTTGCTACATAAGACTGAATCAAGGTGGTCGGTCACATTTATCATAACACAAGATTTATCATGTTAGGCTATCACAGGCATTCTCAACCTTTTTCATATCAAGTAATTTGACTGCCATTTGAGAATGGCCTGAGACTGCTTGTTAATGTGTTAATGTGTAACGTCCTGAACTAAACTAGACACATGCATGGGGAAGTGTAGGCTACTGGCTGTTGTTATAATATTTATGATATTAGTGGTTATCGAGTTTGTGGCAGCTCAATTCTATGTGGCTATGGCTGGGTCGTGATAGCAGTCTCTCCTTATGGCAGGATGCACTGCGATCCCAATGTTATAGTGTCGGGTGCAGGTCGGGGGAACTACTAAGCTATATGGAATTGTTTTAAGAAGGTCAAACCAGATTCAAATTTTAAGACCCCTTGAAGTATCAATAATACATATGAAAAATATATTTTTGCCATTACTGCTATTAGCCCACTACAGTACCTTGCAAAAGTATTCACCCCCCTTGGCGTTTTTTTTTTTTTTTTTACATGTATTTAACCCTTTATTTTTTACTGTCTAAGCCAGGGGAGGGGGGGGCTACTAAGCTATATGGAATTGTTTTAAGAAGGTCATACCAAGGATAATTTTGCTATTTGATTTAGAATATTAAGACCCCTTGATTTATAAGTATATAAGAAAGATCAGGAAACATTTACAAAAATGTTTTATGTCTTTAACCCCTTATTTTTGTCACTGAATACACATTACATTTTTTTCAACTGGTACCGGGGGATCTTCAGATGAGTCTTGTGAGGCCTGTGGGCATCCTAGAGCTTGTACAGTACCAGTTAAAAGTTTGGACACATCTACTCATTCAAGGTTTTTTTTAAACTATTTTCTACATTGTAGAATAATAGTGAAGACATCAAAACTATGAAATAACCCATACTGTATTGAATCATGTAGTAACCAAAAAAGTGCTAAACAAATCAAAATATATTTAAATTTGAGATTCTTTGCTTTGATGACAGCTTTGCACAATCTTGGCATTCTCTCAACCAGCTTAATGAGGAATGCTTTTACAACAGTCTTGAAGGAGTTCCCAAATATGCTCATCCAACTCATCCCAAACCATCTCAATTGGGTTGAGGTCGGGTGGTTGTGGAGGCCAGGTCATTTGATGCAGCACTCCATCACTCTCCTTCTTGGTCAAATAGCCCTTACACAGCCTGGAGGTGTGTTTTGGGTCATTGTCCCGTTGAAAAATAAATGATAGTCCCACTAAGCGCAAAGCAGATGGGATGGCGTATTGTTGCAGAATGCTGTGGTAGCCATGCTGGTTAAATAAATCACTGACAGTGTCACCAGCAAAGCACCCCCACACATCACACCTCCTCCTCCATGCTTCACGGTGGGAACCACATGTGGAGATCATCCGTTTACCTACTCTGCATCTCAAAGACACGGCTGTTGGAACCAAAAATACAACTTTTTGGCTCATCAGACCAAAGGACAGATTTACACCAGTCTAATGTCCATTGGTCATGTTTTTTGGCCCAAGCAAGACTCTTCTTCTCATTGGTGTCCTTTAGTAGTGGGTTCTTTGCAGCAATTCAACCAGGCCTGATTCACCAGTCTCCTCTGAACAGTTGATGTTGAGCTGTGTCTGTTACTTGAACTCTGTGCTCTGTGAAGCATTTATTTGGGCTGCAATCTGAGGTGCAATTAACTCTAATGAACTTACCCTCTGCAGCAGAGGTAACTCTAGGTCTTCTTTTCCTGTGGCGGTCCTCATGAGAGCCAGTTTCATCATAGCGCTTGATGGTTTTTGCGACTGCACTGGAAGAAACTTTCAAAGTTCTTGAAATATTCTGTATTGACGGACTTTCATGTCTTAACGTAATGATAGACTGTCCTTTCTCTTTGCTTATTTGAGCTATTCTTGCCATAATATGGACTTGGTCTTTTACCAAATAAGGCTATCTTCTGTATACCACCCCTACCATGTCAAAACACAACTGATTGGCTCAAACGCATTAAGGAAATAAATTCCACAAATTAACTTCTAACGGGCACACCTGTTAATTGAAATGCATTCCAGTTGACTACCTCATGAAGCTGGTTGAGAGAATGCCAAGAGTGTGCAAAGCTGTCATCAAGGCAAATGGTGGCTACTTTGAAAAATCTTAAATATATTTTGATTTGTTTAACACTTTTTTGGTTACTACATGATTCCATAAGGGTTATTTCATAGTTTCATGTCTTCACTATTATTCCACAATGTAGAGCATTAAAATAAAGAAAAACCCTTGTGTCCAAACTTATGACTGGTACTGTACGTGTTCACCTTTACACAGAGGGGTCCTATTAAAGTGTAGCCCAAACTACAGACAGAAGCTGGCAGATCGGCTGTACCGACTTCACACGAGTCCAAAGAAGCTTGTGCGAGAACACCATCGTGTTCATGAGATTCTCATCTTCCCATAGAGGGGTCATAATCGTTTTTAGGCCAAACCATTCGTACGCTACAGAAAATGTTAAGAGAAGACCGATTTTCGGGGTCTCATGGTCTGACAAACATCGCGTTTAGCTCTGTCACTTTTCACTGCAAATGTGGCAATGTTACACAGGCGGATGTGGTGGATTGAGACGCATCCAATGCAAAAATAAACAGATCTCTCTAGTTTAAATTGACGGATTCCTTGTGGATTTTTGTATTATGCTAATTAGATCAGGGGGTTTTAATGCCCCCCCCTAGCAATAAAGGTTTTCTATAAGCAATGTGGTTAATAACATCATTATTGTTATTCACTGTATATTTATTCCTTGTGTCATAATTTCAATTTTTTATTTTATCTTTAACTCTGCATTGTTGGAAAAGGACCCGTAAGTAAGTATTTCACTGTTAGTCTACATCTGTTGTTTACGAAGCATGTGACAAATACAATTTGATTACATTTTTGATTTAAGAGGCTGTAAAATATAAAACGTTTCTTTAAGAAGAAACTCTACACTGCAGTTAGAAACGTTGATTACACGCTGGATTTTTTGTCTTTGCCTTTTCATGCCGTCGTTCAAAGCAGGGTGCTAAAAGAGAGAGCGTGGACCAGCAGACCAGCGTGATCATCGCCTCAGGTTAGGGCCCAGCACTGAAGAGAAAAGGATGTTTCATTTTGTGTGGACCGGAGTATCAACTTCCTCGTAACTGGAGCCTCACTTCACCAGAACTTGGGAATCTTGCCTGTTTCTGGAAATGTATGACTTTAGTATAGTGATTCAAGTCATCAGGAAAGGTATTATTAAAAAGGGAAGCAGCAGCTTCCTAATTTTGTGCTTTGGGGACTGGCAGAATGTGACTGCAGAATGGGTGTTGTATGTGGAGGATGAGGGTTGCAGTAGGTATCTCAGACTGGGGGTAGTGAGGCCTAATAGCGTGTTATAAATAAGCATCAACCAGTTGGTCTTGCGCCACGTATACAGAGATGGACCGTTTACAGAGGAGTATAGAGTGCAGTGATGTGTCCTATAAGGAGCATTGGTGGCAAATCTGATGGACGAATAGTAAAGAACATCTGGCCGCTCGAGAGCACCCTTACCTGCCGATCTATAAATTACATCTACGTAATCTAGCATGGGTAGGATGGTCATCTGAATTAGGGTTAGTTTGGCAGCTGGGGTGAAAGAGGAGCGAATTACGATAGAGGAAACCAAGTCTATACTCCCAAGTTCTTGTATGAGGTGAGGGGGGCATTCTTCTTACCAAACCGCATGACCTTTGTTTTGGAGGTGTTCAGAACAAGGTTAAGATACAGAAGATGAAACTGAAGGCTGTTGGGTCAGTTACCCTGCTTGACAACACATAGGCTCTATAGGCTAGATGCCATACATATTCTTCCTCTAGACATAAACAACCTGGTCCAGATATCCAACAATCACTTTTCCACTCTGTCTTTATTTCTCTGCCAATCTGCTTCTGTCTGTCTGGCCTGATAACGATCCCCTAGAGATTAACATAAACAAGTCAGCGGGGGTTACCAGTGAAATCACTGTTTTGGCATATCATATCCAATGTTCTTCCAAACAGTGCTAAATATACAATCACAACGTAGCCTACTAAAAAGTACTGTTTATCGGGCGGCGCACAATTGGCCCAGCGTCGTCCGGGTTAGGGTTTGGCCTGGGTAGGCCGTCATTGTAAATAAGAATTTGTTCTTAACTGACTTGCCTAGTTAAATAAAGTTTCAATAAATAAAATAAAATACAATTAGTGTGGACAGAATTTAGAATTTATCTATATACTGTAAGCACAAACTCAGAACACATAGTATTGATCTATTGCGGTTAATAGCCCACATAAACATAGACAGGCTCAAATATAAACTCCCCTGAACTGCGTGCGACCATTGTTTTCACAGCTTCCAGCACCCCCTGTTGCAGTGGGTTGTGAGGCTACATTCCTGCGGCATATTTCTCCTGACCCCTCAGGCTATCAGCTCTTCATGCCTGCACTCCAGCAGTGTTCCAGCTATCCCCTGCTACTGGACCCCAATGTCTGCTTCTGAAGTTTGGGCAACAAAAACCCCAGTAGTATTTGCACAGTAGCATAAACATTAGACATGGGGGTAGGCAGCAAACAAATGCATAAATGTTCAACATGCTGGTTTGAATCTAGCCTTCCCCTGCCATTCAAAGATGGCGTCTCCATAGTGTAGTCTCCCACTTAAGACCACTCTTGGCAGCTGTGCTCTTAATCTTGGCCTTAGACAATGATCTCGGGGGAGACAGATGTCAATGTATATCATAGATCATTGTCTTCTGACAGGTGGCGTCATTCTAATGTGAATCACAGCATTTACTCAGTGATGGGCAGCCAGAAAACTCCAGCATAAGCCTCACTCAAGCCACACTCCATTGAACCAAAGTGCCATTGTGGAAACAGTGTGAGGATTTCCATTTGAAATAAGACAGACTTGGCTCCTTGTAGCCTGCTGTGCTGTGCCCAGTATCAGGGTATCACCCTCTCCATTACTACAACAAGCCTTGTGGTGAAAGGCGGTAGTAAGAGAGAGCTGCCACGCTAAATATATTTTGAGGCAGCTGGTTTCCTTAAAGTCATATTGGATGTATACAATATGATCTGATGGCTATCTCGCGCCAGCATGGTCTAACCTATCATTTCACATTAATTGGATTCCAGTTCGAACTGCCAGCCTCAAAGCTGAAAATGATTTAGAACGCTCCTCTGACCAGAGAATCCCCAGAGACACCTTTCTTACGTACTAACTGTATGAGCAAGATGGAAAGCCATCTGTTGTCGAGTCAACGGGAGATGGTGTTTGTGTGTAAATGACAGGTACGGAGATTGAAAAGGGATAGGTTAAGTGAGTTGGCTTCTAAAGAGCTTTTTGTTTGACTCAGTTCTCTGTACTGGTAAGGAAAACCTGATGGTGCTGCCAGGAAGATCAGACAGATTTTTTAACCAATATACACAGACTATACCAAACATTAGGAAAACCTTCCTAATATTGAGTTGCATCCTCCTCTTTTGCACTCAGAACAGCCTTAATTTGTGGACTCCACAAGGTGTCAAAAGGGTTCCACAGGGAAGCTAGCCCATGCTTCCCACAGTTGTGTCAAGTTGGCTGGATGTCCTTTGGGGGATGGACCAATATGATACCCAGCAGCATTGCAGTTCTTTTATTTCTTTTTTATTTACCCCCTTTTCTCCCCAATTTTGTGGTATCCAATTGGTAGATACTCCCATAGAGACTCGGGAGAAGCGAAGGTCGAGAGCTGTGTGTTCCCCATAAACACAACCCAGCCAAGCCGCACTGCTTCTTGACACAATACCAGCTTAACCCGGAAGCCAGCCGCACCAATGTGTCGAAGGAAACACCGTGCACCTGGCGACCGTGTCAGCGTGCATTGCGCCCGGCCGCCACAGGAGTCGCTAGTGCGCGATGGGACAAGAACATCCCTGCCGGCCAAACCCTCCCCTAACCCGGACGACGCTGTGCGCCACCCCATTGGTCTCCCGGTCGCGGCCGGCTGCGACAGAGCCTGGACTCGAACCAGGATCTCTAGTGGCACAGCTAGCACTGCGATGCAGTGCCTTAAACCACTGTGCCACTCGGGTGCCCTTGTGTTGCAGTTCTTGACACACCGGTGCATCTGGCACCTACTACCATACCCTGTTCAAAGGCACTTAAATAATGTGTCTTCACCCTTTGAATGGCAGACATACACAATCCTTGTCTCAAGGCTTAAAAATCCTTCTTGAACCTGTCACCTTCCCTTCATCTACACTGATCGAAGTGGATTTAACAAGTGACATCCATAAGGGATCATAGCTTTCAGCTGTATCCACATGGTCAGTCTATGTCCTGAAAAGAGCAGGTGTTCATAATGTTTTGTATACTAAGTATATGATACCTTGTACACACACACACACACACACACACACACACACACACACACACACACACACACACACACCAACTTCTCTCCAAATTGTGTCAGATGCAAAGCAAAGCTTGTAGTATTGTATGAACATGGTGTTAGAAAGACCAGGCCAAACATAAAGTCTTCATAATGCACCTGGAGAAAACTCTGGGCATAACCTAGACATTCTCATCAGGCTTTCCTCCCAAATCAAATTTTCAGGGGCAGGCAGCGTGCCAGATGCTTTGCTCTGGAAGTGTGCTAACTCAGCCCAGTCTGGTCCCTGCTACAAGCTGAACTCGGACTCCTTTTCTGTCTGTAAGTATACTAAAAGCCCCGCCACCGCTTACCTAGGCCTCGTCGGTGTCCCAACCCATAAGGCGAGCCATTATTCCAACACAAATACCTGAGACCCAAAGGAACAGGAGTTTCTGATTATCACACATCATATGTTACAGGACATAATCGCTTGTGTTTTCTTCTTGGCAGCCTGCAATCTTCAGTGGGAAAGGAAGTATTTTTCTCCTCATTCTTTTTTTACCGACAAGAATATGGCAGAGCCGGCTGGACCACAGAATGGGCTTTGCCAAATCTCAGGAGGAGATACCAGCTCAAGGAGAAACAGAGAGGGAGAGTGACGCAGCTCAAGGTTGATGCATAAACGTGTAGCCTATTTAAGTGGTCGTGGGGTAATTGGGTAACACTACTTAAAGTCAACTGGTTGTTTAAGTTTTTTACTTGAAAACATGAGATCCAATAAAATAACCTGATAGAATTAGCTATTTTTATGTACTTCATGTTTTCAGACTAAGCACTTTATTATTCATTCCTTGACTATTCCAGATCTGTATATCTATAAAGGCCTACATACAGTTGGAAGTCGGAAGTCATTAAAACTCGTTTTTGAACCACTTCACACATTTCTTATTAACAAACCATTGTTTTGGCAAGTCGGTTAGGACATCTACTTTGTGCATGACACAAGTAATTTTTCCAACAATTGTTTATAGACAGATTACTTCACTTATCATTCACTGTATCACAATTCCAGTGGGTCTGAAGTTTACATACACTAAGTTGACTGTGCCTTTAAACAGCTTGGAAAATTCCAGAAAATGATGTCATGGCTTTAGAAGCTTCTGATAGGCTAATTGACATCATTTGAGTCAATTGGAGGTGTACCTGTGGATGTATTTCAAGGCCTACCTTCAAACTCAGTGCCTCTTTGCTTGACATCATGGGAAAATCAAAAGAAATCAGCCAAGACCTCAAACAATTCTAGACCTCCACAAGTCTGGTTCATCCTTGGGAGCAATTTCCAAATGCCTGAAGTTACCACGTTCATCTATACAAACAATAGTACGCAAGTATAAACACCATGGGACCACGCAGCCGTCATACCGCTCAGGAAGGAGACGCGTTCTGTCTCCAAGAGATGAACGTACTTTGGTGCGAAAAATGCAAATCAATCCCAGAACAACACCAAAGGACCTTGTGAAGATGCTGGAGGAAACAGGTACAAAAGTATCTATATCCACAGTAAAATGAGTACGAGTCCTATATCGACATAACCTGAAAGGTCGCTCAGCAAGGAGGAAGCCACTGCTCCAAAACCGCCATAAAAAAAGCCAGACTACGGTTTGCAACTGCACATGGGGACAAAGATCGAACTTTTTGGAGACATGTCCTCTGGTCTGATGAAACAAAAATAGAACTGTTTGGCCATAATGACCATCGTTGTGTTTGGAGGAAAAAGGGGGAGGCTTGCAAGCCGAAAAACACCATCCCAACCGTGAAGGACAGGGGTGGCAGCATCATGTTGTGGGGGTGCTTTGCTGCAGGAGGGACTGGTGCACTTCACAAAATACAGGCCATCATGAGGAAGGAAAATTACGTGGATATATTGAAGCAACATCTCAAGACATCAGTCAGGAAGTTAAAGCTTGGTCGCAAATGGTCTTCCAAATGGACAATGACCCCAAGCATACTTCCAAAGATGTGGCAAAATAGCTTAAGGACAACAAAGTCAAGGTATTGGAGTGGCCATAACAAAGCCCTGACCTCAATCCTATAGAAAGGAGGCCTACAAAGAGGCCTACAAACCTGACTCAGTTACACCAGATCGGTCAGGAGGAATGGGCCAAAATTCACCCAACTTATTGTGGGAAGCGTGTGGAAGAAAACGTTTGACCCAAGTTAAACAATTTAAAGGCAATGCTAACAAATACTAATTGAGTGTATGTAAACTTCTGACCCACTGGGAACATGATGAAAGAAATAAAAGCTGAAATAAATAATTCTCTCTACTATTATTGTGACATTTCACATTCTTAAAATAAAGTGGTGATCCTAACTGAGCTAAGGCAGGGAATTTTTACTAGGATTAAATGTCAGGAATTGTGAAAAACTGAGTTTAAATGTATTTGGCTAAGGTGTATGTAAACTTCCGACTTCAACTGTATCACTAAGAACTATTTGCTTGAGGAAATGTTAAAGATAGCACGATTAAGATTAGACAGAGCAGTTAACAAAGTTTCTACATTTTGGTCTCCTCAACACATAGGACATAGGAAAAAGCCCCACAGAGAAGGGAAATTACAGACAAGTAGAGAAACAAGACAAAAACAACCTGTGAAAAGGCTCTGTCTGAAATAAGAGCTGGAATGCCCCCCAGAAAAAAAGACGATTTCTTGTTATTCAATCCATTAACCTTTAACGTTGCGAGCGGAGTGGAAAGGTTACAGGGGGTGTCCTATCTCGGCCTCGGATGTTTTCACAGGCCGTCTCTAACATGTACCTCTCCCATGCTGAGGCAGTGTTTTCACTGCACTTCGCAATGTGCCATGCTCCCACCCTGGAACCAGCCTAACCCATCACTGGACAGAGTGCCATGAAGCAGAGGCAGCTATATGGGAATCAATGCTCAGAGGCCCACATGCACCAATTTGGCTAACAAATTTAGGCAGCCTAAAGACATCCTTTATCATGGTGGTAAAAAAAATGGCATAATTCTCAAAAATGAATGCAGTAATTCTAACGTATGAACATTAAAACTGGGTCAAGAAGGTTGTAGAGATCTATGAAAACCTTCCTAGATCACTTAAAGCTTGGCAAATTACACTACAACTTCACTTCTACAGTAGTACTTGAATCAAAGTGGGGTCTCACCTGCAGCTCAGGATCCCTCTTCATCATCTCTAGGATGAGGTAGCAGCCAATGGAGTGGCCCACCAGGACCAGGCGAAAGTCCCTTGGAACGTGCTCCGTGAGGAAGGCCAGCTTGTGCTCTATCTGCCCGTTCAAACCAAACACGTCCCCCGCTGCCATCACGGTTGGGTCTGCAAAGAGCAAGGTTCATCATTAGTATTCAGTATTACATCTGTATGACATCATCTATTTCACCATCACCCAAATCATTCTGATCAAGGACATGAGCCAGCATCATTCATCAATATCTCTGTACACAAGATAGTCTGTATTTACATTTGGCACATGGATCACCCCAACATAGGCCCAGGGACATCATGTTATGGTAATGTTCACTGTTTCATTCACTGAAGTCCTCTCATTAGTAGTACTCAGGACCCTTTGATAACAAAATTAAAACAAGAACATCCAAAGGGCAATCGAAGTTAAGAAGTATTCCAGAAACATCTTGATTTCATTTCTGTAATCTTTTTGGAAAGATATTTAACGATATTTTATCATATAATGCTGTAAATCTAGGGACAGAACAAAGCTTTGAAGGAAGCAGTTAACAATTCCCTACCTGTGCAGAGCAGTCAAATCCAAGACAATGTTACGATTAGAGTGAGGGATGATGAAAGAGAAGGTAAGAAAGACCGAAAGGAAGAATAGAATGTGTCTATGGTAATTTAGCGGACGGGAAAAGACAAATTCTAAATTAATTTCATAACGAAAAAAATCAATCCCCATAGAATTGAACATAATTGGTGAGGGACTTGATGTTTGATTCTTTCAGAGTGGAATTTGGAGCAGCCGTTCTGTGCAGACAGCATAAGGATCGGGTGGGGAAGGTTGTGGGGGTTGGGGATATGCTTACTGTATAATGGAAAAACAAAATGAGTGCAAATTGTGATTAATGGATCAATAAAGAATAACATATGGCAAAGACAAATTCCCCCACACAACATAATGATCCTCTTGGCAAGAGAAAGAACATCCCAGGCTGGGCCGGCCCGTTAAGCGATTAAAGCCTTCTCACAAATGTGCAATAAATGTGTGCTGCATTTTTTCTTCTAGGGAAAAGGTAACTGATTTCCTATGTGTCAAAAGAAACCTAACTTGTGGTATTACTGATTGCAACATGGGAGGTGTTTTTTATTCTCTCCTCTGTAATTGGGTGTGGTTGCACCATTAATGAAGCTGACGAGGATACGGAGAAAGAGATGAGGAGATTAGCAACAGCCTCGGTCCTGTACTGCATTGTGCATACTTCCTCTCAGATTACAAACTTCCTTCTCAAAAGGGTTTGTGAAGCTGGGTTCAACATCTGTACCACAGTGGTAGCCCACAGTTGTCATCCTTGCATAAAAAACGAGAGATCAAGAAACAAGATAAAGTGAAGGTTGTCTTGAAATTATTTGATCAGATTGAAAAGCTGGGCATCAGACCAAAATGTCATAAAGTGGTGGTAAACAAAAAGGTTTAAGTCATTATTGCAAATTTCTACTGCTTTGTGCCATTTCTCTCCAACACTTATTTTCAAAAGATATGCTCAAACAATCAACCAACCAATATCCATGGCACAAATCACATGGAGTTGTAGACGTGACCGACGATAGCGGTGGGAGGTGGGAGCATAATTGGAATCAGAAAGACTCCATAAAAACCTCTCGTGATATTAGACCTTGGCTGGTGTAGCATTTTTTGGGGGGATTACATTTTCTGAATGCATGTTTTAGTACTCTGGACATTAATAGTGTGCAATTTAGCCATATCAAAGTGAGAAAGTTGCTGGTGAAAAGTAGCGTTGCAAACTCATTCTGACAAAATGAATGAGATCTGAGGCCCCTGGAGGATCCCGTGACCCAGGAATGGATTATTGATGCTGGCACAGGGAGAATGTTCCCTGTGTTTGCATTAACAGATATTTTTACAGTCATCAAAACCATCAAGCAAAACTTGCCTTGCCACAGGAACACTTCTACCACTGGAAGATTTGGAATAGAACCTTTAATGCTGCACCTTTTTTTTTTTACTCTGTTTGTTTTTCCAAAACCGGAAAACTTTTTTTCAACTTCATCAAGTATGCATTAGCTGTTAATAATAATAACTGGCAGTCTTTAATTTGCACAAGTCACTGGAAAGTCAGAGGAGGCCCAATCAATGCTGTATGGGTTTCTCTGTATCGGCGAGACCTTTCCTTGGACGTCCCAGAGGTTTTAGAAGCTGCTGCTCTACGATGCCACCCTATCCCTTAGCAAACTGAATGCTCTTTGACGAGTTGTAAATCAATGGCAAGCATTCAAGGGGTTGACCAGGGTGGTAAATCCCCAAAGGCTTGGATTGAAGCCGCAAGAAGAGAGGTGAAAAGGAAGCTGATATGTCAGACATGTTTGTGTTTCCGTGTTGGATGTGTGTAATAGTCGAGTGGATATGGAAAGTGCCATCCAAAGAATGAACACCTAGTTAGTAATGCTGGACTAATACTGCATGATAACCACATGAGCGCGCAGGTCTAGCCTGGCTATCATAGCCACAAGCAGATAAATTATTTAATAGTATTTACAGTAAATCCTAATCATAGTGAGCAGATTTCCCTGGATAAGGGCATCTCACCAAATGGAAAGACATGATGAAGGGCTATTGAGATGAACACAGGACTTGCTGCTAGACAATTTGATCCTTTCTCTGGTCTTAATCAGGGCCGTTGTTGAGGTTTTGGGATAAAAGATGAGTCCTTCCCTGCCCATCTTGAGATAGGGCTGCTGCTCATTGTCACCCCCTGGAACACCAGGCTGAACAGAGTGGTTTTCATTTATTCTCTCTGATGATCGGATGACATGCTACGAATTGGCAGGGTTGTCTGATTTTATTTTTACTGTATCTATTGACTATCTCCAGACTTTGCCTTGTGTGTTCCATGAATCATTTATGAGTTGGAAGTTTCGACAAGTGTGTGCCATGTGTTCACAATAAAAGAGGAACTGTTCAATGCTTCACTTTGTTACATGAATGTCTATTTAATCTAGACCAACTCTACCAAACCTCTGGAAAAGACTAAGTATTACATCATTATTTCTCATTATAATAAAAAAAATATATATTGTGTCATGACCATAATCATCTGACATCTGCAAATTCAACCTTGGTATCTATATGGTCAAAATAGGTTGTCTGATTACGTGACTTTGTCATGTCAGTCTCCAGGCTTTTGAGCTACGTAAAAAGAAGCCTGGAAATCAAGGCTTCCGTCAAGTTATCATCAGAACTCATGCTAGTTATCGCACATCCCAAATGAGGCTACCTACCAGGGTACACATTGACAGAATGTTAACTTACACCTACACACTTATCTGTCCTTTACAAGATGGATATATTTGTCCTTTGTCCTTCTCAAGGTGGACAGATCCAAACTGTATCATCCAATGTATCTCATGAGCCCTCAGAAAAGGGATTTAACTTCCTACATGTGAGGGCTTGGTAATGTCTTTCCCATGTATCAGGCACAATAAAAACGTCCTCACTGCTTTATGAATGAATATTACAGGGCTCATATGGTGGTGCTGGCTAGAGAGGGAGAGGGAGAGGCCCCTTGGCTCAGGCTAACTCGTCCAGCTCAGCTAACATTCCTCTTCTCCTGCGCCATCCTTAGCATCTACTTTAGTATTGGAGAGTGAGCTAACAAGGATCTGCCCATTTCAAAGCTAGCTAATCAGTCATTAGTGTTCAGATGTGCTGTTGATGTGGATAAGTGGAAGTGGATCAGTGTGGATACACCAGCAATAAGGACTCATAGAGAGTCCAGCTGCACAAAGCACTCTCAATAAGAGATATGAATTAGTTATGTACCTTCAATCATGTCCATAGTATCAGGAGGCACACAGTGTCCAGCATGGCTCACTGCCCACACAGGGTAGCGCCGCCCCAATGTCTGGTGAAGCGTCTGCATGAAGGTCTTGTAGAAGCCAACCACACCTGGGTTACCTGCAAAGATGCCGAAAACACTATAAACATTATAAAGTGCTCTGCAAATGTAACACCACATGATAAAAACTAGGGATGTAACAATTCACAGATTCACAAGTTGGGGGGGCAGGTAGCCTAGTGGTTAGAGTGTTAGACTAGTAACCGAAAGATTCCAAGATCGAATTCCCGAGCTGACAAGGTAAAAATCTGTTGTTCTGCCTCTGTTCCTAGGCTGTCATTGAAAATAAGAATTTGTTCTAAACTGACTTGCCTAGTTAAATAAAGGTAAAAAACACAACAAAAAAGATATGACTGCATCTGTCTGTGGACCACAAACTGCAGTGTTGTAGTACTCGAGACTGGTCTTGGTCTCCAGACCACATATTCAGTGTCTTGGTGTTGGATACATAGACAAAAAACATAGGCTACATTGCCCTCCCCTAATCTGATAGTGGTAGCGGGGTGGTAGATCACTTTGATTCGTTCTCTAATCAAACCGAATCATACTCAAACATATCATTCCTGTATTGTATCGGAGCCCATGTCTCCAGATATGTATCAAATCACCTTGAAAGGAAAAGATGCACATCCATAACAAAAACATAAACTACACTTTATGGAGGTAGGCTACATGACTAAATGCCATAAAACAAACCATATAAAAAATATATTGACAGCCAACCTTACCAACTTCTTAGTATGTTAATAATTTTCTTCTCTACTCTTGAAGATGTCACGCATGACGAGTGTTGGCCATGTAATGGTTGTCATTCCCTGGACTTTGCCATCAATCTCATCAGCCCCCATACAGCAGCATATCATAGGTAGCACTTTCATCTCAGCTGCTAGCTAAGGACTTTATTTAGCTCATGGTACTGATGTCTTTACACAGAACAAAGAGGGACTTTTATTCCATAGGTAAAAAAGGAGAGTTTATCCTGGGTGGGGTTTTATTTCGGACTATCAGGGTGTGATAAAAGTGCAAAAAAACTGTATAGCAGCTGCTAAAGAACAATGGCTACTCTGTGTGGTCTGTCTTTTTTTGTCCAACAGGACAAATGTTCGTCGATGTTTTGTATAGTGCTTGTTTGAGTTGCTTGTATGCATATATATGCTACTTTGATGTATACTGTAAGTGTGAGTGCGTATTATCCGGATGTGTGTTAACTGCATTATTTTGGAATCTTTGTTATGATGATTTTGCCTGTATGTGTCATTTCATGAGCTTTCAATGTATAACTGCCTCCGTGAGAGGGTGCTGAGAGAGAGCCACAGGTGCAATCTTTGGAAGAATTGAGTGTTACAACAACCCTGGGGCGGCAGGGTAGCCTAGTGGTTAGAGCGTTGGACTAGTAACTGAAAACTGAAAAGTCTGTCATTCTGCCCCTGAACAAGGCAGTTAACCCACTGTTCCTAGGCCGGCATTGAAAATAAGAATTTGTTCTTAACTGACTTGCCTAGTTAAATAAAGGTAAAATAAGAACATACCACATTTAGGCTAAAGCATGTGGAACAATTAGTTAAAGCAATCTAACACTTTGGATAAAATTCACCTGGGTGATTTGTTTGTTAAAATGGTGTTGAGTTGTTTTGTTGGTTGGATAGATCTTATGCCACTGTTAAAAATTGAATGTTGGAACATTTCTTGGTGGGAGAAAATACGGTCAATGAGTGAACACATTGCTTCTGTTACATTAATTTTAGTTTATTATCCCCAAAATACATCCAATTAGTTTTATGCATATTGGGTGTGTATAAAACGCATAAGAAATAACTGGCAACACGCAGACCCCATACTTTCCCCCCTGGTATGTTCTTTATGAAGTAAACCCATTGCAACACACAGATGTGAATCTAGATGTTTTTGCATTTAAGAGCTCTACCGTCTTGGATTTGAACCCACATGTATTGCATTCTGAAAGCAGCTAACCACATGCTCCCATCAAGCTAACAAGCTAATAAGTAACAATCACACATAGTTAATATCATCAAAATAATTAACTTGTCTTATTTTGCAGAAGGGCTTGGATTCCTTGTGAAAGCTGATGCAATCTTGAAACAATCATAAACATTTACTATGAGTTCAACTCAATTCTTCTAGGGTGGGTGACGGCAACCATAAAGTACATGGACCTACCATAGATGAGGCTTTTGTGGGAAATAATGATAAACAGTGGTTTGAGGGTGAGGGATATGGGATAAAACCTGTAGTCTGAGTCTGAACTCTCAATACAGTGGGCCCGAGTTCAAAACACTTGCCGCAGTTCTCGGTAGTGTTTTCATATTTTCATTCACATATCCTGAGTCATTAATCAAGAGCCAAATGCAGCTGAAGATGTTGCACAACACTTTGTGTGAGAGCAAGCAAGCTTCTCTGCTGAGCCGAGTGTACAAAAATAAATATGGGAGGCAAATAGACTTAGAAGAGTACAGATACAGTGCCTTCAGAAATAATTAATTCCCCTTGACTTATTCCACATTTTGTGTTACAGCCTGGATTCAAAATGGATTAAATATTTTTTTTTCTCACCCATCTACACACACCATAATGACAAAGTGAAAACATGTTTTTAGACATTTTGGCAAATTTATTGAAAATGAAATATAGAAATATCTCATTTACATAAGTTCACACCCTTGAGTCAATAATTTGTTGAAGCACCTTTGGCAGCAATTTCAGCTGCAAGTCTTTCTGGGTAAGTCGCTAAGAGCTTTCCACACCTGAATTGTGCAACATTTGCCCATTATTCTTTTCAAAATTCTTCAAACTTTTTCAAATTGGTTGCTAATCACTGCTAGGCAACCATTTTAAGGTGTTGCCATAGATTTTCTTTCAAGCAGATTTAGGTCAAAACTGTAACTTACCCACTCACGAACATTCACTGTCTTCTTGGTAAGCAACTTGGCCTTGCGTTTTATGTTATTGTCCTGCTGAAAGGTGAATTCATCTCACAGTATCTGGTGGAAATCAGACTGAACCAAACTTTCCTCTAGGATTTTTCCTGTGCTTAGCTCCATTCCGTTTCTTTTTTATCCTGAAGGTGCCCTTCTTTGCAAGGCATTGGAAAACCTCCCTGGTCTTTGTGATTGAATCTGTGTTTGAAATTCACTGCTTGACTGAGGGACCTTACAGATAATTGTATGTGTGAGGTACAGAAATGAGGCAGTCATTCAAAAATCATATGAAACACAATAATTGCACACAGAGAGTCCATGCAACTTATTATGTGACTTGTACACATTTTTTCTCCTGAACTTATTTAGGCTTGCCATAGCAAAGGGGCCGAATACTTATTGACTCAAGACATTTCAGCTTTTCATTTTTTATGAATTTGTTAAAAATTTGCAGAACCTAATTCCACTTTGACATTAAGGAGTATTGTGTGTAGGCCAGTGACAGAAAAGTTTTATTTAAGAAATTTTAAATTGAGGCTGTAACACAACAAAATGTGGAAAAAGTCAAGGGATGTGAATACTTTCTGAAGGCACTGTATTTATGAAGCACAAGTTATTAGAAGGACAATTCCCCCTAGTAATAGTTCAGGGAGGTGGAAACTTATTCAGTCTTATTCATTTAATTGACAGGAGTAAGCCTAGGTTGTGATGATCAGTGAAAAAACAACTCACTTGAATCTCATGAAAGCTCATGCCTCCACTGTAGTAGATTCAGCTAGAATGGACACCATCACTTTGTTTTGACCTTTTTGAACGTGAAATCCAACTTTCCCCTTTAACCGACCATGACAGATAAGGCCCCCTCTTTTCTCTCATCGCTGGGCAACCTTTCTCCAGGCTCCCGCAGTTGAACATTGTGTCGACTCTCTCCTGCTCTCCACAAGCTGAGTAAACAGTCAACTCCCTCTTTCTCCCAGACAGTGGGGAGTGTGCAGGGGATGGGCTTTCCTTAAATGCAGCACCCTTTTCTAGACTCCGTCCACAGCCCCTCCTAGCCTGCTGATTAAATACATTTGTATGTTTTTATTCACGCTGGGTTTCCAAATCTCTCCCAGATGGCCCTAGACATGCTCAAGAAGCAGGTTTGCAGAAACCTAGCCCATACCAGAGATGTGCCATTGGAAATGACAGTGCTATTTTTGCTAGGCACCACAATAGACGCCCCCCCCCCCCCGCTTGTGGCTTGCACTCCCAAGAGAAGTAATGAAGGCCCCCTGAATCCCACTGTCACACAGCTTGAATCAGTTTTAACTCGAGGCAAGTGTAGAAAAGAAAACAGCTTTATACTGTAGCAGTCTGGGACCACACCTCAGACCGCGCTTTTGTAAGAAGTAGACAGGTACCCGAATCTGAACACATAATTGGGATGTGAACAGATGAACTTTCAACTGATTCTTGGTCTTTATGAACATAAGCTTCAGTATTTGTATGAGTTTTGGGCCCAACATCTGTCTCTATCAGCAAAGCTGAGTTTGGAATGTGAATCGCTGGAGGTTACATCTGTCTGGTGTTCACAGCCAATTGATGGACCAGGGGCGGATTACGCGGGTTCTATGTTGCGACGAGTGTACCTCTCACTAAAGAGAGGTCATGAAGGAGATTGCAGAAGTCCCCTTTTGTGAAAAAATAGAACAAAAACAAATGAATAGAACAAATGACATTAGTACACAATGTTAAGTCTGTGGGCTGAAAGAGAGACAGAGCACACAGTAAGAAACCTGAACTAACAATGGGTTACAAATGAGTTGATGGAGAGAGATGGCTGAGGTCTCACAGGGTCATGAGTCAGTGGTTGAGAGGGAAAAGCCTGAATACTTAACTCCACAATAAGACTCTTCAGAATAGGTGGTCTTAGTAAACACCTGAGTACTGAATGATCCATGACAGAGGTAAGAGGGTTTCCGATTGTTGTACTCAGATACTGTAGGTAAAGCACAATAGCAGGACGAAATTCAGATGTCATTGTTTTCGATGAGACAGCGATGGGAAATTCCGACGAAGTTACACCATCTACCACAACAGCAAAGGCCACACCAGATGTCGGTTAGCTATCAAACAAGTCATAACTAATTTAGACTACAATGAGGACTTCACAAGCACACTGTACCCATATGCACCTAAAGAAATTGGGAAATGTAAAACATTTTTGATTTCAGCAACTGGTACCAAAAATGTAACTGATACAATAAATATTACAGACTACAGGGAGATAAAGGATATACAGGGAGATGAAGGTTAAGCAGCATGCTAGTCTTCACTGGTTAGGCCATTCTTCATAGCTGTCTGTGACGACGCTGCACATTGCAGGCAAGGGGTCTTGACTTGATAGTCATCATTCACTCTCTCTTTATTACTCAATCTCCTCTCACACCCTGCTCTCTTGGGGTTCTCACAGATGGCCTTCTTAAAATGTATTTTAAATACATAATTCTAACTCTTGACCAAAAAAATGTGAGAGAAAAACTTGAAAGGGTGAGCAGCCAGTTAGTAATGTAATGTCTTACTACATATAAATAATATCTGTTTATTTAACCAGTCAGAGTGAACTACATGCTACTTAAGTCTGCAGGGTCGACCCAGACAAATTATGAGGCTATAATGGTATTTCATTCAACCTAAGGAAGAAGGTGTTTACTTTATAATGCTTTAAAGAGATCTGTGGGTCAAAGTATCAAATACCAGGGGAGGTCCTGCATCTGTTCAAACTGCAGACAATGGGTAGAGAGAGAGCTGTCAGGCTTGAATCCACACTTTAATATGTTTCCCTTCCCCAACTAGCACTGTGTGACAGTAACACCACTCCCTCTATAGGAGGAACGAAGCAGACATCCTATAGAAGGAAAGACAAGTCAGACGTCTTCTTGATTAGGGAATAAGTTAGTAAGAGATTACAGTTAGTAAAACAGTTATTTCATTATTATTATTATTATATGTTACATTGTTGGAAATATCCATTATTTAATCAAATATCCTTTGTTTCTAAGATATAATAACGCAATACATGTACATTCTTATTGTTTTAGTGTGTCTGTCGATTTAAAGCTGCAATATGTAACTATTTGGGTGACCAGACCAAATTCACATAGACATGAGTTATAGATCTGTCATTCTCATTGAAAGCAAGTCTAAGAAGTGATGCATCTGTTCTATGTGCACTATTTCTATGCTTCCCATTGTAAAGTTTTGTTTTTGCGTCTTTTACTTTCAGTTTTGTACACCAGCTACAGATATTTTTGGTTATGGAAAATATATTTCACAGCGGTTTAGATGGTACAATGACTCTACACTATACTTGCTTGCTTTGTCACGTAAACTGAAATTAGGCGATCAATAAAAATGTTAGCAACCAGGAAATGGCAGAGCAATTTCTGAATTGTGCACCTTAACAGAATTCCCTGTTAGCCACAGTTCAGGTCCTAAATCACCTTATTAATGGCGGCAACAGCAGTTAACAAGTGCGCAAGTGCTTCTTGAGGTATATAGCAGACACTGCCAATAAGAGAGTGACACATGATGATGCACTATTAATGTAGTGACATACTGTAACTACCTTAATATGAGACTGACTCATTACACAATAGTCCATTGGGTATCTATTAGGCCTAATTCTTTAAATACAGATGTCTCATGACCAAATGTATCAGTTTTTGAAGAGCACAACTCCTGAATCCCTCCAAGCTTGAGTAATTCAAGGAAAAGTCAAACCAACCCCTCCCAGTCTTTCCCACTTGTTATCTTTCCTCCCTTCTTCCCTCACCAGAAAGGTCGCTTTTCCAGTGCCGATAAATTTGGGCCTGCTGAGCTGAACACTGTGCAGACCTCCCTCCCTAGCGTCTTTGACCTCTCGGCTTGGTGCCAGAAGTACCACAGCAATGACGTAGTCCCGCACCTGCAGTGCACTTAGAGCTTCCACATCACTTCCAAAGATTGAGTTATACTTCCAAAAACACATTTGCCTTGTAGGCTTATTCTGCGAAAATCAAGCAGTTTAAGTTATCAATGAGCAGTGGTAAATCTTACAGACTGCAGTCACTGCACCTTAAAATATGTATTTTAACTCACTTTAATCACGGTGGTACTACAGGGGCACAATTCAGACGTTTATCTAATAGTGACATGCCTGGTACTGCTAATAGCATTGTGGCATGTGGATTGAGGGCTAGCACTGGAATGTCAGCCAAAGTTATTGGTTTTGCTTTTTTCATACATTGCTGAAATATTTGTTGGAATGATTTTGGAATGTAACCTGGAGGTAACATTTGATTGCCATTCCCTCTCTTGATCTTGCTGACCTTTTTAACTCTCCTCCATCTGTTGAGAATGGAGGGATGCCTGGAGGGAGGGTGGAGGGATATATCGATGGAGGGTGGCCGATGAGGGTGGCCTTATGTATCAAGTAGGCTATCCTATCCATTTACCCTTGAGGCTACTTTTTTTATCCGTTTTATTTCATTTAACTTTATTGATCCTCAGGAGGAAATCAAGACGTCAGAGGCACACACACAACACAATCACACAGAATACAGAACATTTGCCTGCACATTACATAACATATTAGGTGCTGGTATTAAAAGTTTTCAAACTTTTTACGAACAAACTTTTCATGTAAACATTTCACAAGGAATATACACTACATGACCAAAAGTATGTGGATACCTGCTCGTCAAACATATAATTCCAAAATCCTGGGTATTAATATGGAGTTGGTCCCCTCTTTGCTGCTATAACAGCCTCCACTCATCTGGGAAGTCTTTCAACAAGATCAAAATCAAATGTTTTATTGGTCACATACCCATATTTAGCAGATGTTATTGCGGGTGCATGCTGGAATGCTTGTTGGATGTTGGAACATTGCTGCGGGGACTTGCTTCCATTCAGCCACAAGAGCATTAGTGAGGTCGGGCACTGATGTTGGGAGATTAGGCCTGGCTCGCAGTCGGCGTTTCAATTCATCCCAAAGGTGTTCGATGGCGGTTGAGGTCAGGACTCTGTATAGGCCAGTCAAGTTCTTCCACACCGATCTCAACAAACCATTTCTGTATGGACCTTACATTGTGTACGGGGGCATTGTCATGCTGAAACAGGAAAGGGCTTTCCCCAAACTGTTGCCACAAAGATGGAAGCAAAGAATCGTCTAGAATGTCATTGTATGCTGTAGCGTAAAGATTTCCCTTCACTGAAACTAAGGGGACTGAAAAACAGCCCGAGACCATTATTCCTCCTCCACCAAACTTTACAAATCAAATCAAATGTTATTGGTTACATACACATATTTAGCAGATGTTATTGCGGGTGTAGCGAAATGCTTGTGTTCCTAGCTCCAAAAGTGCATTAATATCTAACAATTCACAACAATACACAAATCTAAAAGTAAAAGAATGGAATAAAGAAATATATAAATATTAGGACTTGCAATATCGGAGTGGCATTGACTAAAATACCGTAGAAAAGAATACAGTATATACAGTTGAAGTCGGAAGTTTACATACACCTTAGCAAAATACATTTAAACTCAGTTTTTCACAATTCCTGACATTTAATCCTAGTAAAAATTCCCTGTCTTAGGTCAGTTAGGATCACCATTTTACTTTAAGAATGTGAAATGTCAAAAAAGTAGTAGAGAATGATTTTTCCTCCAAATATACTGCAAAAAAAAAAAAAGGGAACACTTAAACAACACAATGTAACTCCAAGTCAATCACACTTCTGTGAAATCAAACTGTCCACTTAGGAAGCAACACTGATTGGCAATACATTTCACATGCTGTTGTGCAAATGGAATAGACAACAGGTGGAAATTATAGGCAATTAGCAAGACACCCCCAATAAAGGAGTGGTTCTGCAGGTGGTAACCACAGACCACTTCTCAGTTCCTATGCTTCCTGGCTGATGTTTTGGTCACTTTTGAATGCTGGCGGTGCTTTCACTCTAGTGGTAGCATGAGACGGAGTCTACAACCTACACAAGTGGCTCAGGTAGTGCAGCTCATCCAGGATGGCACATCAATGCGAGCTGTGGCAAGAAGGTTTGCTGTGTCTGTCAGCGTAGTGTCCAGAGCATGGAGGCACTACCAGGAGACAGGCCAGTACATCAGGAGACGTGGAGGAGGCCGTAGGAGGGCAACAACCCAGCAGCAGGACCGCTACCTCCGCCTTTGTGCAAGGAGGAGCACTGCCAGAGCCCTGCAAAATGACCTCCAGCAGGCCACAAATGCGCATGTGTCTGCTCAAACGGTCAGAAACAGACTCCATGAGGGTGGTATGAGGGCCCGACGTCCACAGGTGGGGGTTGTGCTTCCAGCCCAACACCGTGCAGGACGTTTGGCATTTGCCAGAGAACACCAAGATTGGCAAATTCGCCACTGGCGCCCTGTGCTCTTCACAGATGAAAGCAGGTTCACACTGAGCACATGTGACAGACGTGAAAGAGTCTGGAGACGCCGTGGAGAACGTTCTGCTGCCTGCAACATCCTCCAGCATGACCGGTTTGGCAGTGGGTCAGTCATGGTGTGGGGTGGCATTTCTTTGGGGGGCCGCACAGCCCTCCATGTGCTCGCCAGAGGTAGCCTGACTGCCATTAGGTACCGAGATGAGATCCTCAGACCCCTTGTGAGACCATATGCTGGTGCGGTTGGCCCTGGGTTCCTCCTAATGCAAGACAATGCTAGACCTCATGTGGCTGGAGTATGTCAGCAGTTCCTGCAAGAGGAAGGCATTGATGCTATGGACTGGCCCGCCCGTTCCCCAGACCTGAATCCAATTGAGCACATCTGGGACATCATGTCTCGCTCCATCCACCAACGCCACGTTGCACCACAGACTGTCCAGGAGTTGGCGGATGCTTTAGTCCAGGTCTGGGAGGAGATCCCTCAGGAGACCATCCGCCACCTCATCAGGAGCATGCCCAGGCGTTGTAGGGAGGCCACACACACTACTGAGCCTCATTTTGACTTGTTTTAAGGACATTACATCAAAGTTGGATCAGCCTGTAGTGTGGTTTTCCACTTTAATTTTGAGTGCGACTCCAAATACAGACCTCCATGGGTTGATAAATTGGATTTCCATTGATTATTTTTGTGTGATTTTGTTGTCAGCACATTCAACTATGTAAAGATAAAAGTATTTAATAAGATTATTTCATTCATTCAGATCAAGGATGTGTTATTTTTGTGTTCCCTTTATTTTTTTGAGCAGTGTATAATGATGGTCATTAAGGCCAAACAGTTCTATTTTTGTTTCATCAGACCAGAGGACATTTCTCCAAAAACTATGATCTTTGTCCCCATGTGCAGGTGCAAACCGTAGTCTGGCTTTTTTTATGGCTATTTTGGAGCAGTGGCTTCTTCCTTGCTGAGCGACCTTTCAGGTTATGTCGATATAGGACTCGTTTTACTGTGGATATAGATACTTTTGTACCTGTTTCCTCCAGCATCTTCACAAGGTCCTTTGCTGTTGTTCTGGGATTGATTTGCACTTTTCGCACCAAAGAACATTCATCTCTACGAGACAGAACGCGTCTCCTTCCTGAGTGGTATGACGGCTGCATGGTCCCATGGTGTTTATGCTCGCAAACTATTGTTTGTACAGATGAACGTGGTACTTTCAGGCGTTTGGAAATTGCTCCCAAGGATGAACCAGACTTGTGGAGGTCTACAATTTGTTTTCTGAGATCTTGGCTGATTTCTTTTGATTTTCCCATGTCAAGCAAAGAGGCACTGAGTTTGAAGCTAGGCCTTGAAATACATCCACAGGTACACCTCCAATTGAGTCAAATGATGTTAATTAGCCTATCAGAAGCTTCTAAAGCCATGACATCATTTTCTGGAATTTTCCAAGCTGTTTAAAGGCAAAGTCAACTTAGTGTATGTAAACTTCTGACCCACTGGAATTGTGATACAATGAATTATAAGTTAAATAATCTGTCTGGAAACAATTGTTGGAAAAATTACTTGTGTCATGCATAAAGTAGATGTCCTAACCGTGGTTGAAAAACACGTTTTAATGACTCCAACCTAAGTGTATGTAAACTTCCGACTTCAACTGTACATATGAGATGAGTAAAGCAGTATGTCAACATTAGTAAAGTGACTAGTGTTCCATTATTAAAGTGGCCAGTGATTCCATGTCTATGTACACAGGGCAGCAGCCTCTCAGGCTAGTGATGGCTATTTAACAGTCATATGGCCTTGAGATAGAAGCTGTTTTTCAGTCTCTCAGTCCCAGCTTTGATGCACCTGTGCTGACTTTGCCTTCTGGATCATAGTGGGGTGATGTCCTTGATTATCTTTTTGGCCTTCCTGTGACATCGGGTGCTGTATGTATCCTGGAGGGCAGACAGTGTGCCCCCGGTGATGTGTTGGGAAGACAGTACCACCCTCTGGAAAGCCCTGCGGTTGTGGGCTGTGCAGTTGCCGTACCAGGCGGTAATATATCCCAACAGGATGCTCTCAATTCAAATCAAATAATAATTCAAATATAATAATTATATTTGTCACATTCGCCGAATACCTTACAGTGAAATGCTTACTTACGGCCCCTAATCAACAATGCAGTTTAAAAAATACGAATAAGAATAAGAAATAAAAGTAACAAGTAATTAAAGAGCAGCAGTAAAATAACAATAGCAAGACTTTATACAGGAGGGTACCGGTACAGAGTCGATGTGCGGGGGCACCTGTTAGTTAAGGTAATATGTACATGTAGGTAGAGTTATTAAAGTGACTACGCATAGATGATAACAACAGAAAGTAGCAGCAGTGTAAAAGAGAGTGGGACAATGCAAATAGTCTGGGTAGCACTTTGATTAGGTGTTCAGGAGTGTTACGGCTTGGGGTTAGAAGCTGTTTAGAAGCCTCTTGGACCTAGACTTGGCACTCCGGTACCGCTTGCCTGTGCGGTAGAAGAGAGAGCAGTCTATCAAATCAAATCAAAAGTTTATTTGTCACGTACGTCGAATACAACAGGTGTAGACCTTACAGTGAAATGCTTACTTAAAGGTTCTAACTAATAGTGCAAAAAATGTATTAGGTGAACAATAAGTAAGTAAAGAAATAAGTTACAAATAACGTGGGAAAAAACACATAAGAGAGAACAGTCTATGACTAGGGTGGCTGGAGTCTTTGACAATTTTTAGGGCCTTCCTCTGACACCACCTGGTATAGAGGTCCTTGATGGCAGGAAGCTTGGCCCCAATGATGTACTGGGCCGTTCGCACTACCCTTTGTAGCGCCTTGCGGTCGGAGGCCAAGCAGTTGCCATACCAGGCAGTGATGCAACCAGTCAGGATGCTCTCGATGGTGCAGCTGTGGAACCTTTTGAGGATCTGAGGACCCATGCCAAATCTTTTCAGTATCCTGAGGGGGAACGGGTTTCGTCGTGCCCTCTTCACGACTGTCTTGGTGTGCTTGGACCATGTTAGTTTGTTGGTGATGTGGACACCAAGGAACTTGAAGCTCTTAACCTGCTCCATTGCAGCTCCGTTGATGAGAATGGGGGCATGCTTGGTCCTCTTTTTCCTGTAGTCCACAAGCATCTCCTTTGTCTTGATCACGTTGAGGGAGAGGTTGTTTTCCTGGCACCACACGGCCAGGTCTCTGACCTCCTCCCTATACGATGTCTCGTCGTTGATCAGGCCTACCACTGTTGTGTCATCGGCAAACGTAATGATGGTGTTGGAGTCGTGCCTGGCCGTGCAGTCATGAGTGAACAGGGAGTACACACCCCTGAGGGGCCCCTGTGTTGAGGATCAGCGTGACGGATGTGTTGTGACCTACCCTTACCACCTGGGGGCGGCCCGTCTGGAAGTCCAGGATCCAGTTGCAGAGGGAGGTGATTAGTCCCAGAGTCCTTAGCTTATTGATGAGCTTTGAGGGCACTATGGTGTTGAATACTGAGCTGTAGTCAATGAATAACATTCTCACATAGGTGTTCCTTTTTTCCAGGTGGGAAAGGGCAGTGTGGAGTGCAATAGAGATTGCATCATCTGTGGATCTGTTGGGGCGGTATAAAAATTGGAGTGGGTCTAGGGTTTCTGGGATAATGGTGTTGATGTGAGCCATGACCAGCCTTTCGAAGCACTTCATGGCTACAGACATGAGTGCTACGGGTCGGTAGTCGTTTAGGCAGGTTACCTTAGTGTTCTTGGCACAGGCCCTATGGTGGTCTGCTTAAAACATGTTGTTATTACAGACTCGGACAGGGAGAGGTTGAAAATGTTAGTGAAGACACTTGCCAGTTGGTCAGTGCATGCTCACAGTACAAGTCCTGGTAATCCGTTTGGCCCTTGTGAATGTTGACCTGTTTAAAGGTCTTACTCACATCGGCTGCTGAGAGCGTGATCACAGTCTTCCAGAACAGCTGGTGCTCTCATGCATGTTTCAGTGTTATTTGCCTCGAAGCGAGCATAGAAGTACTTTGCTCATCTGGTAGGCTCGTGTCACCGGGCAGCTCACAGCTGTGCTTCCCTTTGTAGTCTGTAATGGTTTGCAAGCCCTGCCACATCCGACGAGCGTCAGAGCGGTGTAGTACGATTCGATCTTAGTCCTGTATTGATGCTTTGCCTGTTTGATGGTTCGTCGGAGGGCATAGCGGGATTTCTTATAAGCTTCCGGGTAAGAGTCCCGCTCCTTGAAAGCTGCAGCTCTAGCCTTTAGCTCAGTGCGGATGTTGCCTGTAGTCCATGGCTTCTGGTTGGGGTATGTACGTACAGTCTCTGTGGGGATGACGTCATCAAAGCACTTAATGACTGATGTGGTATACTCCTCAATGCCATCGGAGGAATTCCAGAAAATATTCCAGTCTGTGCTAGCAAAACAGTCCTGTAGCTTAGCATCTGCTTCATCTGCCCACTTTTTTTATTGATCTAGTCACTGGTGCTTACTGCTTTAATTTTTGCTTGTAAGCAGGAATCAGGAGGATAGAATTATGGTCAGATTTGCCAAATGGAGGGCGAGGGAGAGCTTTGTATGCGTCTCTGTGTGTGGAGTAAAAGTGGTCCAGTGTTTTTTTCCCCTCTGGTTGCACATTTAACATGCAGATAGAAATTTGGTCAAATGGATTTAAGTTTCCCTGCATTAAAATCCCCGGCTACTAGGAGCGCCGCCTCTGGGTGAGCGTTTTCTTGTTTGCTTATGGTGGAATACAGCTCATTCAATGCTGTCTTAGTGCCAGCCGCTGACTGTGGAGGTATGTAAACGGCTACGGAAAATACAGATGAAAACTCGGTAGGTAGTGTGGTCTACAGTTTATCATGAGATACTCTACCTCATGCGGGCAATATCTCGAGACTTCCTTAGATATTGTGCACCAGCTGTTATTTACAAAAAAACATAGTCCGCCTCCCCTTATCTTACCAGACGCCGCTGTTCTATCCTGCCGGTGCAGCGTATAACCAGCCAGCTGTATGTTGATAGTGTCGTCGTTCAGCAATGTCTCCGTGAAGCATAAGATATTACAGTTTTGAATGTCCTGTTGGTAGTTTAATCTTCCGCGTAGGTCATCTATTTTATTGTCCAAAGATTGCACGTTTGCTAGCAGAATGGAAGGAAGTGGGGGTTTATTCGATCGTCTGCGAATTCTCAGAAGGCAGCCCGCCTTCCGGACCCTTTTCTCCGTCTCCACGCAAATCACGGGGATCTGGGCCTGTCCCGAGAAAGCAGTATATTGTTCGCGTCGGCCTCGTCAGACTCGTTAAAGGAAAAAAAGGATTCTGCTAATCCGTGGTAAGTAATCGCAGTCCTGATGTCCAGAAGTTATTTTTGGTCATAAGAGATGGTAGCGGCAACATTATGTACAAAATAAGTTACAAACAACGCAAATTAACAAACAAAAAAACACAATCGGTTGGGGGCAAGTAAAACATCTGCCTTCTTCTCCGGCGCTATCTTACCACAATTGTGCATCTGTAAAAGCTTCTGACGGTCTTTGGGGCCAAGCCAAATTTCTTCAGCCTCCTGAGGTTGTAGAGGCTCTGTTGCGCCTTGTTCACCACACTGTCTGTGTGGGTGGACCATTTCAGATCGTCAGTGATGTGTACGCTGAGGAAATTGAAGCTTTCCACCTTGTCTACCGCGATCCCGTCGATGTTGATAGGGGCATGCTCCCTCTGCTGTTTCCACGATCAGCTCCTTCATTTTGTTGATGTTGAGGGAGAGGTTATTTTCCTGGCACCACTCCCCAAGGGCCCTCACCTCCTCCCAGTAGGCTGTCTCATCATTGTTGGTAATCAGGCCTACTACTGTTGTGTCGTCTGCAAACTTGATGATTGAGTTGGAGACGTGCGTGGCCAAGCAGTCATGGGTGAACAGGGAGTACAGGAGGGGGCTGAGAAGCACCCTTGTGGGGCCTCTGTGTTGAGGATCAGCGAAGTGGAGGTGTTGTTTCCTACCTTCACCACCTGGGGGTGGCCTGTCAGGAAGTCCAGGACCCAGTTGCACAGGGGTGGGGTTCGGACCCAAGGCCCCAAGCTTAATGATACGTTTGGAGGATACTATGGTGTTGACGGCTGAGCTATAGTCAATGAACAGCATTCTTACATAGGCAGTCCTCTTGTTCAGATGGGATAGGGCAGTGTGATGGCATCGTCTGTAGATCTATTGGGGCGGTAAGCAAATTGAAGTGGGTCTAGGGTGTCAGGTAAGGTGGAGGGGATATGATCCTTTACTAGCCTCTCAAAGCACTTCATGATGACAGAAGTGAGTGCTACGGGGCGATAGTCATTTAGTTCAGTTACCTTTGCTTTCTTGGGTACAGGAACAATGGTGGATATCTTGAAGCAAGTGGGGACAGCAGACTGGGATAGGGAGACATTGAATATGTCTGTAAACACTCCAGCCAGCTGGTCTGCGCATGCTCTGAGGACGCAGCTAGGCATGCCGTCTGGGCCGGCAGCCTTGCGAGGGTTAACAAACTTATATGTCTTACTCACATTGGCCACAGAGAATGAGAGCCCACAGTCCTTGGGAGCTGACATTTTGCCTGTTTGATTGCCTTATGGAGGGAATAACTACACTGTTTGTATTCAACCCTATTCCCAGTTACCTTGCCATGGTTAAATGCGGTGGTTCGCTCTTTCAGTTTTGCGCGAATGCTGCCATCAATCCACGGTTTCTGGTTTGGGCAGGTTTTAATAGACACTGTGGCAACAACATCCCCTATACACTTCCTGATGAATTCAGTCCCCGTTTCCGTTTAAATGTCAATGTTATTCTCTGAGGCTACCCGGAACATATCCCAGTTTGTGTAAAGTCCAGTGTAGTTCCATGAGGGCCGCCATGGTATCGCCTTGAGGGGGAATATACACAGCTGTGACTATATTACAGAAGAGAATTCTCTTGGGAGGTAATACGGTCAGCATTTGATTGTGAGGTATTCTAGGTCGGGTGAACAAAAGGACTTGAGTTTCTGTATGTTATCACAATCACACCATGAGTAGTTAATCATGAAACAAACACCCCCGACTTTCTTCTTCCCTGAGAGTTCTGTCTGTGTGATGAACCGAGAACCCAGCTGGCTATATGGATGGGGACAGTATATCTCGAGAGAGCCATGATTCTGTGAAACAGAGTATGTTACAGTCCCTGATGTCGCTCTGGAAGGAGATCCTCGCCCTGAGCTCGTCTACTTTATTGTCCAGAAACTGAACATTAGCGAGCAATATACTCGGAAGCGGTGGATGGTGTGCCCGCCTCCTGAGTCGGACTAGAAGTCCATTCCGAATACCTCTTCTCCGCCGGCGACATCTTGAAGCAGCCTCTGTGATAAGTTCAATTGTCCTGTGGGTTACAAACAAAGGATACAATTCGGGAAAGTCGTAATGCTGGTGAGTTTCCGCCGCTCTGATATCGAAAAGTTATTTCCGGCTGTATGTTATAACACAAAAACGTTCTGGGCTAATAATGTAATAAATAACGCTTCCAGAGGCAGTTTGGAAATCGATTGTGAGTGTTGCAACCGAGGACAGACGATTTTTAAGTGCTGCACGCTTCAGCACTCAGCGGTACCGTTCTGTGAGCTTGTGTGGCCTACCACTTCACGGCTGAGCCGTTGTTGCTCCTAGACGTTTCCACTTCACAATAACAGCACTTACAGTTGACCGGGGCAGCTCTAGCAGGGCAGGACTTTGATGAACTGACTTGTTGGAAAGGTGGCATCCTATGACGGTGCCACATTGAAAGTCAATGAGCTATTCAGTAAGTCCATTCTACTGCCAATATTTGTCTATGGAGATAGCATGGCTGTGTACTCGATTTTATACACCTGTCATCAATGGGTGTGTCTGAAATAGCCAAATCCCCTAATTTGAAGGGTGTCCACATACACTATATATACAAAAGTATCTACTGAATGTCTATAATTCTAGTCGGCTACATGCATTGATGTTTTAGAATGATTGGCTGTCGCACCTGTGTTCTATCGAAACAGTAAAAAAAACATACGTTTCATTGGAGGAGGTCATGGTTTCCATTCGTCAATCAAAACATAGACACCTACAGAGAACACAGAGGCACCTGTGAGTGCTTTACGGTATGAAACACCGGTTGTACCTAAGGTTGGACACAAAGATCAATGCTCTGATCACAAGGAAAAGGGCAGCTGGTCTACAATAACAGGGCCTTCGCAGTGTCTCTGTCAGCCATAAAGGGTCCATTGAGCCCCAAGTTCAGTGATATTCAGAGGGCAATGAACGAGCTCCAGTTACTGCGACCTTTCAAAGGTCACTGGCATGACTGAATCTCCCCCTGACTCTATGGCTCATTTTTCTCAAATTTTCCAAATTTAAACACAAAGAAGTGGGTGACATACGCAGAGTTGTATCGAGGCATACGAGACCCAAATTATGTTTGTGTACTATTTGGTCCAGAGAACATAGTCTCAGACTCTCAGGATAGTGAGTAAGGCTTAACACATTTAATATCAACATCGCATGACATGATGATGATGATGAGACACCAAGGGTAAATTACAGCAAACGGCTTAGTCAGGAATACAATTTAATTTGTAGTATTAACAATAGCACTTTTATATCTCCAGTTTAAAGGGATAGCCCACTCAAAATACCTTGGCTGTAGTCGATTTACCAATACAGATTTGGGATGAAAACTAGAGGTCGACCGATTAATCGAAATGGCTGATTAATTAGGGCCGATTTCAAGTTTTCATAACATTCGGTAATCGGCAATTTTGGACATCGATTGTGGACGTTTTATTTTTTCTTAACTTTATTTAACTAGGCAAGTCAGTTAAGAACATTCTTATTTTCAATGACGGCCTAGGAACGGTGGGTTAACTGCCTTGTTCAGGGGCAGAACGGCAGATTTTTACCTTGTCAGCTCGGGGACAAGGTAAAAACCACCTGCCTTACATTGCACTCCACGACAGTGGCGGTTCTAGACCATTTCAACTGGGGGGGCCAAGCTGGGGCCAGTTGTACTGTTAGAGGGGCCAGTTACATTAGACGTTATTGTTGTCATATCGTTTTCTTCACTGCATTGCAGGCATTAGCAGACAAAAGACCATGTTCATAATCATCATCGTTGCCACTGTCTAATAACGGATGTAAAAAAAGAATGATAGCAAAAATTAGTTCAGTAAAAGTGATTTCATACTCCACATTTAGGGGGGCCACAAGGGGGTCCAAAATTGTTGTCACAGGGGCACTGGCCCCCCCTGGCCCTTCCCCCCCCAGAACCGCTAGTGCTCCATGAAGAGCCTGCGTGGCAGGCTGACTACCTGTTACGCGAGTGCAGCAAGAAGCCAAGGTAAGTTGCTAGCTAGCATTAAACTTATCTTATAAAAAACTATCAACCTTAACATAATCACTAGTTAACTACACATGGTTGATGATATTACTAGTTTATCTAGCGTGTCCTGCATTGCATATAATTGATGCGGTGCCTGTTAATTTCTCATCGAATCATAGCCTACTTCTCCAAACGGGTGATGATTTAACAAGCGCATTCGCGAAAAAAGCACTGTCGTTGCACCAATGTGTACCTAATCATAAACATCAATGCCTTTCTTTAAAATCAATACACAAGTATATATTTTTAAACCTGCATATTTAGTTAATATTGCCTGCTAACATGACTTTCTTTTAACTAGGGAAATTGTGTCACTTTTCTTGCGTTCTGTGCAAGCAGAGTCAGGGTATATGCAGCAGTTTGGGCCGCCTGGCTCGTTGCGAACTGTGTGAAGACAATTATTCCTAACAAAGACCGTAATTAATTTGCCAGAATTGTACATAATTATGACATAACATTGAAGGTTGTACAATGTAACAGCAATATTTAGACTTAGGGATGCCACCCAGATAAAATATGGAACGGTTCAGTATTTCACTGAAAGACTAAACGTTTTGTTTTCGAAATTATAATTTCCGGATTTGACCATATTAATGACCTAAGGCTCGTATTTCTGTGTTTTATTATGTTATAATTAAGTCTATGATTTGATATTTGATAGAGCAGTCTGACTGAGCGATGGTAGGCAGCAGCAGGCTCGTAAGCATTCATTCAAACAGCACTTTCGTGCGTTTGCCAGCAGCTCTTTGTTGTGCTTCAAGCATTGAGCTGTTTATGACTTCAAGCCTGTCAACTCCCAAGATTAGGCTGGTGTAACCGATGTGAAATGGCTAGCTAGTTAGCGGGGTGCTAATAGTGTTTCAATCGGTGACGGCACTCGCTCTGAGACCTTGAAGTAGTTGTTCCCCTTGCTCTGCAAGTGCCGCGGCATTTGTGGCGCAATGGATAACGATGCTTCGAGGGTGGCTGTTTTCGATGTGTTCCTAGTTCGAGCCCAGGTAGGGGCGAGGAGAGGGATGGAAGCTATACTGTTACACTGGCAATACTAAAGTGCCTATAAGAACATCCAATAGTCAAAGGTATATGAAATACAAATGGTAGAGAGAGAAATAGTCCTATAATTCCTATAATAACTACAACCTAAAACTTCTTACCTGGGAATATTGAAGACTCATGTTAAAAGGAACCACCAGCTTTCATATGTTTTCATGTTCTGAGCAAGGAACTTAAACGTTAGCTTTCTTACATGGCACATATTGCACTTTTACTTCCTTCTCCAACACTTTGTTTTTGCATTATTTAAACCAAATTGAACATGTTTCATTATTTATTTGAGGCTAAATTGATTTTATTGATGTATTATATTAAGTTAAAATAAAAGTGTTCAGTCAGTATTGTTGTAATTGTCATTATTACAAATAAATAAAAATCGGCCGATTGATCGGTATCGGCGTTGAAAAATCATAATCAGTCGACCTCTAATGAAAACTACAGGCATCTCACAATAATCTAACCAGGTATAACATAATGCATTTCCCTTGAATTAAGAAAATGCTTTAATGACACTCACCTGGTATGATGAGAAAAAGCATTTTAGGTTGATTGCCAGAGTGTAGGTTACAGGTGCCGAATTTGAGGACTTCTGTGACAGCACCACAGCAGTATAGGTGCTCTGTGCAGGCCTCATCCTTATCCTCCATCACCGAGGATCCCATCTCAAAGGCTTAGCAAGAGAGAGAGAGGCATAAACAGGGTTATGTATTGTTATTTCATACTGTACATCTGGAAATGTTACATTATGTTTGTTATGCAACAAACAATTGTTTTTATTCATAGGATGAATATTGGGTACTAGCCTTCATTATTATGGAGATAATCAGACATTCACCCTATGAAATACATCCTATCCTTAGTAATAGCTTTACAGAAGTAGCCTAACATGTTCTATGCATCTCAACTGCACAGCTACTGTAGCTAGTAGAGGCTGTCCTTTCGAGAATGGTCCAATTTCACTGAGATTAATAGAACACACTACACTCAACCTTTCACCTATTTGTTATCAGCTAAACGTGTTATGAACTTTGACACCCAGTCAGTGTAATACATTAACTATATGATCTTATAAGCATTAGTTGAGCATTTAAGGAATCGTTTTTAGGTTGTTTGACATGTCTTGCATTTGAAGTCTAGCTAGCTAACTTGTTAGCTCATTGCATATGAACATTTGTCTGTGAGCTGCCCAGCTAGCATTATGTTGCTAATGTTGGCAATAGGTCAGCTAGCTAGATTTTCACAGCGATAATTACATACCAAATTACTTCTCGAAATGAAATGTTTTGCCGCAGCTACTGTATTCCAAATGCTTTGCTACACAGAAGATGGTGATGCCTTAGTAGTGTGTGCCAGTGAGACTGAAGAAGCACGAGCGATAGCGCGCACCCGGCTTCGTGCTGGTCCAGTCTGACAGTCTTCGGTGTCGTTCCAGATTAGCTAGCTACATTTTAACCCTGTTCAGCAAATTATCACACCGTGAAGACACGACCGCATTTGTGGGGACCTGAGACCATTGAGCTGTGTATCAGATCTTTTAAAACATGGGAGCAGCGTTTAATATGGCTGAAATCCCATCAATACTTAACGATTTGATATTCTGCGCAACACAACTACAATATAAGTGGTCTGAAACGTCGCCGTTTGCTTCGTCTTCTTCTTTCTCATTGAGGTTCAATACCAGTGTGCAAAATATTGTTTAGGTGCATTACCGCCACCTTCTGAGCTGGAGTGAAAACATTGTTCTTCAAACAAACAAAGCTATTTAAAATAAAATAAAATAGTGTCTGTCACATGCGCCGAATACAACAGACAGTACAGTGAAATGCTTACTTACAAGCCCATAACCAACAATGCTTTAAGAAGTTTTTAACATAAATAAGTGTTAAGTAAAAAAAAGAGAAAATAAAAACTAAAAGTAACAAATACTTAAACAGCAGCAGTAAAATAACAATAGTGAGGCTATATACAGGGGATAACATTACAGAGTCAATGTGCGGGGGCACCGGTTAGTAGCAGCAGCGTAAAAGAGGGGTCTGGGTAGCACTTTGATTAGCTGTTCAGGAGTCTTATGGCTTGGGGGTAGAAGCTGTTAAGAAGCCTTTTGGACCTAGACTTGGCGCTCCTGTACCGCTTGATCACGTTGAGGGAGATGTTGTTGTCCTGGCACCAATAGGGTGGTCCTGGCACCACCCTATTGGCTGTCTCATCATTGTCGGTGATCAGGTTGTGTCTGTTGTGTTATCAGAAAACTTGATGATGGTGTTGGAGTCGTGCCTGGCCATGGAGTCATGAGTGAACAGGGAGTACAGGAGGGGACAGAGAATATTTAATGTTGGTTGTTGATGGGAATGTGGATGCCTATGTGTGTGTGTGTGTGTGTGTGTGTGTGTGTGTGTGTGTGTGTGTGTGTGTGTGTGTGTGTGTGTGTGTGTGTGTGTGTGTGTGTGTGTGTGTGTGTGTGTGTGCTTTGATTTCAGGAAACACGTTAACATGCAGGACTGAGAGCCTCCCTCGGGAGAGGAGATAAAACTCTCCTCAACTCATTGGATCTGGCCTAAACCTAAATCACTTAGCCACATTTCAGAGCTTTCACTATATAGGGGCTGATATATGCCTGACCAGGTCCATAAAACAGCAGCTGGGCAATGATTGAGAAACATGTAAGAACCATAGCACACTTACAACCACTGAACATCACATCCATTGTCCAGCAAAATTCATGATCACAGTACTTACTGTTACACCTGCACCGTGTCAGATGGGACAGTACATTCAAAAGTTGGTTAACATGTCCTGTTTGGCTGTTGCATTTACATAACAACTATCCGCATCCCACCCCATCAATTGCTCTCTCTCTCTCTCTCTCTCTCTCTCTCTCTCTTTCTCTCTCTCTCTCTCTCTCTCCTCACTCTCTCTTTCTCTCTCTATATGGACATTTTCCATATTCACGCTGGCGGGCTGCTGTCAGACATTTCCTGCTGAGTGTTACGCTGCACCAGCTGTGATCCCCAATGTGGCAAAGGTGATGCCCCCGTTGGCCATGAGTGGGGAGCCAGTGATGTGCAGCCTACAGAGACACCTGCAAGTCATTTGGGTCCAGCTGTGAAGAGTTCACTCAGAGAGGAGCTAGGCTTGGCACTGTGCATCACAAAATTGGATGTGCTCCCAAACCTGCAGGGAGGGAGAGCGGAGGCTCTCATGCAGCCTGTGGGAGGCAACAGTGGTGGTGAAGTTGCTGCTGTTTCCAATGGAATGTGGTGTGATGTGGTGTGGTGTGATGGGGTGGCTGAAAAGTTCCCAGCCCTGAACTCCTTATTATTTAGAAGCCACAAGCTGGGAGCCGTTAATGTTTGAGGGCTGACGGAGAAGACAATATCAGCACATTGTGTGTAGCAATGAAATCACTCCTCCTAGGTGGTGGGATGTCCCTCTCCTGCTGTCAAAGGTGCCTCTCTTCCATTTGCAGATTTGTTATTTAGCTGTTTTTGTGGGGCATCCTTCTTAGTAAGTGAGGCGGAACGTTACTTTACAGGATTGATACAAACAATAATGGAATTTGAAAAGCTTACACAGAATTATCATGAGTATCATGCCATAATATTTCAGTGGCAGAAGATAGTGTTTATTTGCCTTTATATCAAGTTTGTGTTAAGTCAGTTCAGATTGACTTAAGGAAAACCTTTTCATTTCAAGAGCGATGGGTGTCAGCAGGTGCGAGAAGAGAGCTACTGGCTGGCTTTGGTGTCTTTCTTAAGTACCAGTGTGTCTTCCCTAAAGGAAAGGAAACTGACCTTATGACTAATATGATCCTGGTGCAAGGTGCTGATGACACCCAAATGCCAAGGTCTCTCAGGAGCAAGGCTGCATCTGATCTTAAAGGTCAAATTAGGACTGAGACGAAACATTGCAAGAATTTACAGTCATTTATATGATTTTTATCAAATCAATTCAAATCCAATGTTATTTGTCACATGCGCCGAATACAACAGGTGTAGACCTTACTGTGACATGCTTACTTACAAGCCCTTAACCAACAATGCAGTTCCAGAAATAGAGTTAAGAAAATATTTACTAAATAAACTAAAGTAAAAAAAATAAAGTCTTATCGCTTGGGGGTTGAAGCTGTTAAGAAGCCTTTTGGATCTAGACTTGGCGCTCCGGTACCGCTTTCCGTGCGATAGCAAAGAGAATAGTCTATGACTTGGGTGACTGGAGTCTTTGACAATTTTTGGGGCCTTCCTCTGACACCGCCTAGTATATAGGTCCTGGACGTCAGGAAGCTTGGCTGTATGTACTACCCTTTGTAGTGCCCCATGGTCAGTTGCCGAGCAGTTGCCACACCAGGTGGTGATGCAACCGGTCAGGATGCTCTCGATGGTGCAGCTGTAGAACTTTTTGAGGATCGGCGACCCATACCAAATCCTTTCAGTCTCCTGAGGGGGAATAGGTGTTGTCGTGCCCTCTTCACAACTGTGTTGGTGTGTTTGGACCATGATAGTTGGTTGGTGATGTGGACACCAAGGAACTTGAAACTCTTGACCCGCTCCACTTCAGCCCTGTTGATGTTAATGGGGGCCTGTTCGGCCCTCCTTTTCCTATAGTCCACAATCATCTCCTTTATCTTGCTCACATTGAGGGAGAGGTTGTTATCCTGGCACCACACTGTCAGGTCTCTGACCTCCTCCCTATAGGATGTCTCATCGTTGTCGGTGATCAGGCATACCACTGTTGTGTCGTCAGCAAACTTAATGATGGTGCTGGAGTTGTGCTTGGCCACACGGTTGTGGGTGAACTGGGAGTACAGTAGGGTACTAAGCACACACCCCTGAGGGGCCCCAGTATTGAGGATCAGTGTGGCAGATGTGTTGTTGCCGACCCTTACCACCTGGGAGCAGCCCGTCAGGAAGTCCAGGATCCAGTTGCAGAGGGAGGTGTTTAGTCCCAGGGTCCTTAGCTTTTTGATGAACTTTGTAGGCACTATGGTGTTGAACACTGAGCTGTAGTCAATGAACAGCATTCTCACATATGTGTTCCTTTTGTCCAGGTGGGAAAGGGCAGTGTGGAGTTTGATTAAGATTGCATCATCTGTGGATCTGTTGGGGTGGTATGCAAATTGGAGTGGGTCCAGGGTTTCCGGCATGATGGGTTTGATGTGAGCCATGACCAGTCTTTCGAAGCACTTCATGGCTATCGACGTGAGTGCTACGGGGCGGTAATAATATTGGCAGGTTACCCTCGCGTTCTTGGGCACAGGGACTATGGTGGTCTGTTTGAAAGATCTTGGTATTTCAGACTCGGTCAGGGAGAGGTTGAAAATGTCAGTGAAGACACTTGCCAGTTGGTTTGCGCATGCTTTGAGTACACATCTGGTAATCTGTCTGGCCTCGCGGCTTTGTGAATGTTGACCTGATTAAAGGTCTTGCTCACATTGGCTACGGAAAGCGTGATCACACAGTTGTCCGGGAACAGCTGGTGCTCTCATTCATGCTTCAGTGTTGCTTGCCTCGAAGCCAGAATAAAATGCATTTAGCTCGTCTGTAAGACTGGGCAGCTCGCAGCTTGGTTTCCCTTTGTAGCCCGTAATACTTTTCTAGCCCTGCCACATCCGATGAGCGTCAGAGCCGGTGTAGTAGGATTCAAACTTGGTCCTGTATTGATGCTTTGCCTGTTTGATGGTTCGTCTGAGGGCATAGCTGGATTTCTTATAAGCGTCCGGATTAGAGTCCCACTCCTTGAAAGCTGCACCTCTAGCCTTTAGCTCGGTGCGGATATTGTTGCCTGTATTTCATGGCTTCTTGTTGGGAAATGTACGTACGGTCACTGTGGGGACGACGTCGTCAATGCACTTATTGATGAAGCTGGTGACAGGTGGTATACTCCTCAATGCCATTGGATGAATCCCAGAACATATTCCAGTCTGTGCTAGCAAAACAGTCCTGTAGCGTAGCATCCGCGTCATCTGACCACTTCCGTATTGAGTGAGTCACTGGTACTTCCTGCTTTAGTTTTTGCTTGTAAGCAGGAATCAGGTGGGGAGAGCAGGGAGTGGGAGGATAGAATTATGGTCAGATTTACCAAATGAAGGGTGAGGGAGAGATTTGTATGTGTCTCTGTGTGTGCAGTAAAGATGGTCTTGAGTTTTTTTCCCCTCTGGTTGCACTTGTGACATGCTGGTAGAAATTAGGTAAAACAGATTTGCCTGCATTAAAGTCCCCGGCCACTAGGAGTGACACTTCTGTATGAGCATTTTCTTGTTTGCTAATGGCCTTATACAGCTCGTTGAGTGTGGTCTTAGTGCCAGCATCGGTTTGTGGTGGTAAATAGACGACTATGAATAATATATATGACAACTCTCTTGGTAGAGACTGTGGTCTACAGCTTATCATGAGGTATTCTACCTGAGGCGAACAATACCTTGAGACTTCTTTAATATTAGTCATCACGTACCAGCAGTTATTGACAAATAGACCCACACCCCCACCCTTCGTCTTACCAGACGTAGCTGCTCTGTCCTGCCGATGCACGGAGAAGCCAGCCAGCTCTATATTGTCCGTGTCGTCATTCAGCCACGCCTCTGTGAAATATACGCTATTACAGTTTTTAATGTCCCATTGGTAGGATAGTTTTAATCGTAGATCATCCAGTTTGTTTTCCAATGATTGCACGTTGGCCAATAATACGGAGGGTAGTGGTGGTTTACCTACTCATCTGAAAATTCTTACAAGGCGCCCCGCCCTCCTCCCCATTTTCCTCCGTCTTTTCTTCACGCTGATGACAGGGATTTGGGCCTTGTCTTGACAAAGCAGTATATCCTTTGCGTCGTACTCATTAAAGACACACAGCTGACAATGTGCATGAGGAATATTATGGGAATGGGGTGGGGGTGTCACGGCGGATGTTTCATTGCCTTCTACGCACCCCGTAAATCACAGACATTTTGTTTTCTTTTGCAGCCTTTTTACTCCTTCACAGAAATTAGATTACTCAAGGCTGGCAGTAATCCAATTCAGGGATATTTAACAATAGGACATCTTATTAATGACCTCTGAAGTCACTTTAACATCTGGGCGATAGCTTGTGTTATAGAAACATTGTCAGTTAAGTCTGGCCACTTGTAGCATATTGTGGCACCCTCTGGGCAAGCCAGTAGGTGCACAGGTCACCTGCAGACATACAGTATGTATGATGCCATTCCACCAATGTCTGCTCGAGAAATAAGCCTATATGTGATCATGTTGGTATGACGATGTAATACGAAATGGGGTATTGGGACGGGATGGGGTGTTCTATTTTTGCCTTTCATTTTGGGGTCAGGTGGGGAGAGCAGGGAGTGGGATTGAATAGCAGAAGAAACAACTGTATAAATCTATATACTCCATATGTCTTACTAGAAAAAGATGAAAACAAATGTTTTGCTAGTGTCCAACACCAAAACACACCGTCATTTGTTGACCTCTATGAATATTTAAAGAAATATGATGTACGTTTGTTCCTGAAAATAAAGCCACACTGAACTTTTCATTTTTGACATTTTCTGAAATTAACATGAAACTCATACAGATAGATACTTGTCCAAGCTGGACATGCGACTTAGTCACTTGAATCTGAAGGAGATTGCTCATAATGAAGTAATACATGAAGCCAAAGTCCTTTCTGCTTCACCTTTCCAGCATTGATCTTGAACCTTTTTTAGTCTAATGTGAGTTATTTATAAGATAGAATACATTTACATATTTTGATATTGTTGATGTCCATATAGTTTGATGTTTGAGCAAAACTCAAACATAAAACTTTTTGATAGACTACTGTGGGAAAAGCAGCACGCTCGGGCGACCAACACAGCCCTGAATTCCAAACAGGTGACAGCCACCATGCTTAGCAACATTTGTTATGGGCCCCTCTTCGGGAGAGTATATGAAATAGCTGTGGGGGGCATTAAGTGTCCAACCAGGTAACCAGGGGAAATAAGCAGGGGGAATGTGGCACACAGTATGAAAGAGGGCAAGAAGCTGTATGGGATATTTGGAGTGAGAAAGAAGGGAGGGCAAGAGGGAGAGAAGAGGCAGGGTGAAGGGTGAATAACTGGACTCAGCAAACAAAGGTTTTTAGCTTCCTATGTTGTAGACAGCTGAACTTCTAAAACAAGAAATATTCCAATGAGTTGGACTACCCTGCCATCTAAGGGCCACACTATTTCAACCTAGAGCTCCAACAAAAGAAGAATCTTGGAGTCTGTACTTTATGTGTGTGAACCATCTTCCATTGTTGGGATGTAAGAATCCCACTTGAATGCATTGTTGACCATATCTTGGAATTGAACAATGTACAGTATTACACTTGTGCTGTAAAAATTCCCTTTTTGTCTCAATTAACATGGTAATCAAAAAGAAACAACATGCTACATGAATTGTTAATTGTTCAGGAATTTAAAAATAAAACTCCCTTTAAACTTTAACACAGAGATACATATATAATAACAGCTCAAACATGATGTATATGTGTTAGTATAATATTTTTTGGTTTTCCATAGCAAAGTCACAGCTCAAGCATAACGTATATGTTAGTATAGTGTTTTTTTTCTCCATATAGCACAATCAATGCAGTTAGCTGTTCTCATTCAAGTGGTGATAAGCATTGCTCACTCACTGCCTGATCTGAGTAGGCCACTCACTGAAAGGCTTCCGGAAGAAGGGAAGGGGAAAATCAACATCCATCTTTTTCGAGGTTACTCTAATGTATGGAGCCATGCTTTACGATACCTGCTCAATCAGGTTGATAAATTCATTGAGTCCCCCATAAAAGTCAGACTGTAAAATAGCAACAAGCTCCTTGAGGTCACTGTCCACACGCTCCATGGTCACCTCATTATAGGTTTTCATTTTGGCAGTATTTGTACTCGCCAGCTTCAGATCATGCCACAACCAAGATTTTGCGGGCCATTTCCTCGATTTCCTCCAATTTGAGGAATTCTCCTGCCATCTGCAGTTCATTCACTTCCTGGATCAGCTCTCCTGCCATCTGGAAACATAGTTGCAGGAGTTCATTCACTTCCTGGATCAGCTCCTCCAGACTCACATCCTCCAAGTCGCTCTCTTCGTCGGTTATATTTATTTATTTTTTATTTTACCTTTATTTAACTAGGTAAGTCAGTTAAGAACAAATTCTTATTTTCAATGACGGCCTAGGAACAGTGGGTTAACTGCCTTGTTCAGGGGCAGAACGACAGATTTGTACCTTGTCAACTGGGGGATTAGATCTTGCAACCTTTCGGTTACTAGTCCAACGCTCAGGTTGGCAACAACATCCTTTCCGTTGAAGACTACATTGCTACCAGGGAGGGGGAACTCAAAACCTTTAATGAAGCGTTCAATCTCAGTTATGGCCTCCGTGAGATTTAAGAACCTTTGGGCAACCCGGTCAATGGCTGCAGACACAGAGCGTCTAGCCCTCTCATAGAGCTCCTGTCCAGAAAGTCTCTTCTCTAATCCGGGAAGAGCGAAATTGGTCTCACGCAAGAACATAAGAACTGAAAACCTAATGGATGCGTGTTGCTCATATCAGTGATGTTGATAGACAGTATGTTGTCAGCTGCCAAACATCTCTCTCATAAAATTCTGTAGTGTATCAAGACCCATTGGGACCTCATGATAGGCTCTCTCAATGACGTTGGAGACAGAGTTCTTCAACTTCATGGAGGCACGGTTTACATCGAAGCCAAAGTGAGCTGTGTGATACTTGTTTATGAACTTGAGCAGCACATCTGCGATGGCAGGCATCCGCTCTTTGAGCCCTTCAATGGTGGAATGCATGGTATCCATGTTCCAGGCAACCTGGAAACTCAACTTCTCAGAGTTCTTCAGAGTGGCTTTGACACTCACAATGTCCGTATCCTTGTCGGGGTTAGACTGGATAGAAAAGGAACAAGATAGGATCAGCATTTGTCTCATACCTTCAGTATAAACACTAATTAAGGCAAAAATAATGCAATGTACTGTGTCCATTAAAAAATAACATCTAAAAAACTCTAAGCTTTCATTATGACAATTTATAGTAAAGAGGTTTGTAGTATGTGCAGTAAATAAAAGTGGCAGTAATTCAGGTGTTTCTTACCAGTTAGCGGCTGAACACTTTTCCGTACAGCTGTGAAGGTGACCTCCGTGTAAGAAGGAATATGAGGAAACCAACCGAAGCCATGAAAGCGGTGATGCCATCTTTGCGGGAAGCATCGCAGAAGCTCACACCAACATAGGTTTGGCTGGTGATATCCACATTCAAATTATGACAATATACCCTGAAAGATAATGGAACATTTAGTTCAATTTCTATGCAATTTGCATAGGTCAGGTCTGGGAGGTCGGATAGGTAAAGTGCTTTAAAGTCTTAAAAGATGGCCTCGGGTAGATGCATTGGAACCTCATATTCTTAGACCTGGTCGATGAATGCAATGATCTTTTCTTTGATTTCCTCAAAGTCTATGGTCATGGCTGGTACAGTGTAAGAACTCCGAATGGTGAACTCAGGGACTGAGTTTTGGGCCGGAATGCTTATGTCCTGCAGCCTGTTCAGTTCAGGTTGATTTGGATGGTGGGAATGACGAGGTCAGTGAGAGAGGCACTAAAAAGGAGGAAATCTCAACCTCTGCTGTCTTTAGTGCATCCTGAATGCCATCCACAGCCTGACTAATCTTGATTAATATAACTTGGTCCTTGGCCACCTTGTGGATTTTCTCAATCAGTTTGTTGTACTGAACAGAAATGTAGGCGACCTTGTTGGTTTAGGAGTCACTTGCCTTTTGCAGATAGATGAGTATCTCCTCTCTAATGTTCATGCCATTAACTCTATCTCTCATATCTTGAAGGGCTTTCTGTTTAATCATCTTTATATCATCGAAGGCTGTAGTATCAATCACATCCGTCATCATCTTTACGACAACTTTTGGCTCTTTGAGTTGTTCCTATTATTTGAAGATTCTCCGGAAGAGCGACTCCATATGCTTCAATTTGATTATTAACATAACTTGTTAGTTCACTGATCTTCTGGTTAGCATTGTCAATAAACATATTTTAGTCAAACTCCTTTATGGTTTTGATGACTCCAGAAATGTATTCATTTAGCTCATTAATGCTTTGCTTGAAGTCAATTGATTTAAACGTACTTACAACCCCATCCAGTAGTTGCATAACTTTGTCATACATGACTTCAGTGTATAGATCTCAAGGCATCAATCTGCGATAGCACAGTTTCTTGAACTTTGAATTCCTTAATGAGTACTACAGTCTGATCCATGAACACTAATTATCTTGTCAAAATCATACCTGAGAAGCAGATCTCTGATGTGAGAATACACAGCATTGATTTTGTCTGCAATTTCATATTCTTCAACCAGTTGACAATTACATCCATTATAGATTCAAGGACCTTGGTCATCTCCTCAGAGGGAATCTGAGCAGTTAGCTCCACATATATAGCAAAATTGATTGCAAGGATGTAATCCCTCAGATCCTGGAAAAACATTGTGACATCAAAGGTCTCAATAACCTGTTTCAATTCATTCATTTTATCTTGAAGTTTTTCTTTGATTCTAAATCAACCATCAATGTCCCCCAACCAGGCAACACTGCTGTCGCCTAGCTTCTGTAGATCAATCTGTATGATGACATCCTCAATTGCATCAATAGCTCGGACAAATTAAAACTGAAAAACTCACATTTACATAAGTATTCAGACCCTTTACTTTGCTGAAGCACCTTTGGCAGCGGTTACAGCCTTGAGTCTCTTGGGTTTGATGTTACAAACACCTGTATTTGTGGAGTTTCTCCGATTTTTCTCTGCAGATCCTCTCAAGCTCTGTCAAGTAGAATGGGGAGCGTCGCTGCACAGTTATTTTCAGGTCTCTCCAGAGATGTTAGATCGGGTTCAAGTCCGGGCTCTAGCTTGGCCGCTCAAGGACATTCAGAGACTTGTACCAAAGTGTCACGTCTGCTCCTGCTCCCCCCGGCATACGACGTCGCCAGAGTACTACCCACTTGTCCTGGGATTCATCATTACGCACATTTATCAATGTTGCGTAGAAAAGCTTCTAAATAAACTCGTACAAAGAAAATGTAGAATGTTCGCAAGAACAAAAAGTTGGTATTTATCAATTGCTTGTACACTTGATTTACACACACCTGTAAGTATTTTGCCTTGATAAATCAGACACATTCTAAAACACTGTGCTAGTGCACGTGAAGTCTCATTTACATAAAGAACCACCCTAAATGACCATTTATAGTCAGAAAACCTTCCCTTTGAAGCTGCAAGAAATGTCACCTATTTCTGTCCGCCAACATGGAGAAATCAAAGAAGACAAAGAAAAAAAACTTTTCAGACGCAGAAATATAACTTTTGATCACCGAAGTGGAAGCATCAGATCCTCCTCTCCACCCTCTCCGAGCTGGGCATCTCAGACGACACACAATTAATCTTCTCCTTTCCCCCTTCTGACAACCAGGTGGCGAATCGCATCTCTGCATGTCTGGCAGACATATCAGTGTGGATGACGGATCACCACCTCAAGCTGAACCTCGGCAAGATGGAGCTGCTCTTCCTCCCGGGGAAGGACTGCCCGTTCCATGATCTCGCCATCACGGTTGACAACTCCCTTGTGTCCTCCTCCCAGAGTGCTAAGAGCCTTGGCGTGACCCTGGACAACACCCTGTCGTTCTCCACTAACATCAAGGTGGTGACCCGATCCTGTAGGTTCATGCTCTACAACATTCGCAGAGTACGACCCTGCCTCACACAGGAAGCGCCGCAGGTCCTAATCTAGGCACTTGTCATCTCCCGCCTGGATTACTGCAACTCGCTGTTGGCTGGGCTCCCTGCCTGTGCCACTAAACCCCTACAACTCATCCAGAACGCCGCAGCCCGTCTGGTGTTCAACCTTCCCAAGTTCTCTCACGTCACCCCGCTCCTCCGCTCTCTCCACTGGCTTCCAGTTGAAGCTCGCATCCGCTACAAGACCATGGTGCTTGCCTACGGAGCTGTGAGGGGAACGGCACCTCCGTACCTTCAGGCTCTGATCAGGCCCTACACCCAAACAAGGGCACTGCGTTCATCCACCTCTGGCCTGCTCGCCTCCCTACCTCTGAGGAAGCACAGTTCCCGCTCAGCCCAGTCAAAACTGTTCGCTGCTCTGGCACCCCAATGGTGGAACAAGCTCCCTCACGACGCCAGGACAGCGGAGTCAATCACCACCTTCCGGAGACACCTGAAACCCCACCTCTTTAAGGAATACCTGGGATAGGATTAAGTAATCCTTCTACCCCCCCCCCCCCTTAAACGATTTAGATGCACTATTGTAAAGTGGTTGTTCCACTGGATATTATAAGGTGAATGCACCAATTTGTAAGTCGCTCTGGATAAGAGCGTCTGCTAAATGTCTTAAATGTAAATGTAAAACAAACCATACTTTTTGGAGCCCTCAGCAATGGCTTGACAAATAAAATAAAAAAAATATTGCTTGGGAGCAGGTTAGAGCTGTGGTGAATACTGCCTCATCTGAGTGCAGAACAGTTAATGAAATGAAAAAGAAATGGTTTGATTTGAAAACATATGCAAAAACATATGATCCACAAAAGTGATATAGGTGCAACAAGGAGGAGGGCAGAGTGACTCTTCACTGTCTGCTATGGACCAGCACATTGGCAGCATAATTGGAGAGACCTCAGTGTCTGGCATCATTTGTGATGGTGATACTGAGGACCCTCTCCCAGACCCTGAAGGAATACCAGACACACCAACTGATGGTGGTACTGAGGACCCTCTCCCAGACCCTGAAGGAACACCAGACACACCAACTGATGGTAAGTCAAGCTTTATTTTCGCAACCATATTCAATCATGGACCACATCTAAATATGTTCTCTTGGCCATAAATATAACAAATATATAGATAACAAAATAAATGTAACAAAATAACAAAATACGAAATATTGACAGATGTGGGTGATTTGCCTGATCCCTCATCCCCAGGCCTACAAGAAGGGTGTCCTCTTTGGCGAGCGCGTCAGCTGCACCGCATGTTTTGACTGACGCAGTCCTGAAACAACAAGAAGAGATCAACACATCAATTATTGGACTCAAACAGCAGCTGGAGGATGTATGCCACAGTCTGAGAGTGATATCAATCATTGAAAGAACTTGTTGATTGTGTCAAACATGTGAGACAAATTTTGGTGCAATGCAAATGTGTTTTCCTTGTTGATTTGATTACAATATTTGGAAGAACAGATGCCTAAAACCGTTGTTTGATGTTAACTCTTGTTCTCAGTGCCAGAGCTATGGGGGGTGGTAAACACTCCCTGTCAGGCATGGGCTCATCAGGTCTGGGTGGATCATTCAGTGGAATGCCATTTTTGATTGCAATGTTGCACACTGCAAGCCTTGACAATGTAGCAAACCTTGAAAGGAATTTGCACATTGTATTACATTCACGTAATGGCATTTGAAGTAATGTCATTGCAGAGGCAAACCTTGCTAGGCTGGTATTGCAGCCAGGCAATGCCCTTTCAGCAGGCCTATGGTGTGCTCCACTGTTGCTCTTGTGCATGTGTGGGCTTGGTTGTACCTTGCCTCTTGTTGGTTTGAGAGGTTTGTGAGGGGAGTCATCAGCCATGTTTTTAATGGGTAGCCCCGGTCTCCTGCAGTTATGAACACAACATTCAGATATTGTTTCCCAGTGGAGGTCTAACATGGCAAATAAAACCTTGCAAATAAAACATAAGTCACTTACCAATAAGCCATTCATCCTCAACAGCTCCTTCCTGGAGGTTAAGGCTGGCTGAACTGTCCTGCACAATGAATGAATCGTGTATCCCACTTGGCCATTTGGCCTGCACATTGACAGAATGGAAACCTTTTCTGTTGACGAAGTTGAATTTGTTCAATGATGGTGCTTTTATTGCGATGTGGGTGCAGTCAATTGCTCCAAGGACATTGGGGAAATCCATCTATTTTCACTCTGGCCTGTTGCACAGCAGTGTACGGAAACTGCATGTATTGTGGGGTCAATGAAATAATGCCAAGAAGGACTGCAGGCAATATTCGGCTCATGGTTGGTTGTGAAATGCCAGACCGATCCTCAATCTCCCGTTGGAATGTTCCTGTGGCCAAAAATCCCAGGGTGGAGAGGACTTGGGTATGCACTGGGATGGCATTGGTGTGTTTCGTCTCCCTTTCTATTACTGGAGAGAGTTGGTTGCAGAGATACAATAAAATATGCCTTGGAAAACGAAATCTACTAATAAGCCAAGTGTAACTCTCAGCAAAAAAATCCGCACGCTCATTGAAACCACGCTCTCTGTGTAATGCAGCTTGTGCCAGCTCCTCCAGCAATGCAAGATTTTCCATTTTGGACAAGTCACAATGACTTTTATATTATTTAACTGGTTTAACTAAATTGTCTCCAACCTTACATTCCACTCCATTTCTAATTTACTTTATTATTCAATTAGGCTTAAATGGTTTCATATTTATGAATTCGATAGCACCCTGAGAAAGCTATTAGTAGCTTAAGTGTCTATAAAAGGAATACATGACTAAACCATTAATGTATTATCTTTTTTTTCCTAGTTTATTATTTGATACATTATGTCAATCCTTTCTCCATTTGGTGAATGGTCATTAGCAGTTTGACTTTCCACCCACAAGGTGCTGTGCACACGCATGGTCAGAGGTGTGCTTAAATTTACTCACATTCTCAAGTATCAGTTCAAATTGATAAATCCCACACTTTACTTAGAAATGATCGCACGCATGGTTTACCAACATTTCTGTTAGTAGGCAACATTGATAAATTAGGGCCCTGGCACTCATCATTACACACACCTGTTAATCATTATGATTCACACCTGGACTTTATTACCTTCATAATTTCCTCCCCTGCATATGTCACTCTCCCATGTTCACTCACCAGTTGGTATTGTTCTTGTGTATCGGCGTTCTGCCTTATGTGTCACGCCCTGATCTGTTTCACCTGTTCCTGTGATTGTCTCCACCCCCTCCAGGTGTTATTTTCCCAAGTGTATTTATCCCTGTGTTTCCTGTCTTTCTGTGCCAGTTCGTCTTGTATGTTAGTCAAGTCAACCAGTGTGGTTTTCCCGTTCTCCTTTTGATAGTCTTCCCAGTTTTGACCCCTGCCTGACTCTGGACTACTTTCCCGCCTGCCTGATCATCCTGCCTGCCCTGACCTTGATCATGCCTGCCCTTCGGTACCTTTTGGATTCTGAACTGGTTTTGACTCTTGCCTGTCCATAACCGTTCTCTTGCCTTACCCTATTGGATTAATAAATACTGTAAGACTCCAACCATCTGCCTCCTTTGTCTGCATCTCGGTCTCCCCTGCAGGGAGCCACCATTGGGAGACTTCCGGAGTTGTTACAGGGCCTTTTGGAAGGGCTCAGTTCCTTGACGGAACGCCACGACTATGGGTTAAAGACTATTATGGAGCAAATCAGGGAGTTAGCTCAGACTGTCTGCCACATCTGAAAAACCCCAATCACCCAGTCATTTTTTTTCCCTATCTGTGGTAAGTTTGTACAGCCTATCCCGACTCCCCGTGAACCCCGCTTACCACCTCCAGAGCGATATTCGGGGAATCCTGGTAGCATCACCCGCACACCCCTTTTTGCTCTTGTGCTGTGGGGAGACCAATCTAAGTCTCCCCGAGTGCTCATTGACTCTGGGGATGATGAATGTCTTATAGATGCCACCATAGCTTCGGAGGCAGCCTCTCTCTGTGCCCATGGATGCCAGGGCACTGGATGGCCGCTCTATAGGGGAAGTCACCCATAGTACCGTGCCTGTTCAATTACGGGTTTCTGGTAACCACATTGAGACAATACAGTTCCGCCTCATTGCATCTCCCCATGTTCTGGTTGTTTTGGGATTTTCCTGGCTCCAAAAGCACAATCCTGTGATGGACTGGACCACAAGCTCCATATTGGGTTGGAGCCCATTTTGCCATTCTCACTACCTTCAAGCAGCACAGCCTTCCCTTAGTTGTCTTCCTCAGGAGGTTAGCAAGATGATGGATGTCTCTGTTATCCCCACGGAATACCATGACCTCCTGGAAGTGTTTAGCAAGGCACGTGCTAATTCCCTTCCCCCGCACCGTCCTTATGATTGTGCCATTGATCTTCGCCCAGGCACTACACCACCTCGGGTCGGTTGTACTCTCTGTCCAGACCAGAGACCATTGCTATGGAGGAGTACATAGAAGAGTCTCTGGCCATTGGGGCTGTCCATCCTTCTGCATCTCCTGCCGGCGCAGGGTTTTTCTTTGTGGAGAAGAAGGACAAGACCCTGCACCCGTGCATTGACTACCGGGGACTTAACGATATCACTGTCAAAAATCATTACCCACCTCTCCTCTCCTTGGCGTTTTAACCTCTCAAGGGGGTAACCATGTTTTCCAAGTTGGACCTGCGGAATGCCTACCACCTGGTTTGTATATGTGAGGGGGATGAGAGGAAGACAGCCTTCAACACAGCCAGAGAACATTATGAGTACCAAGTCATGCCATTTGGACTCACCAATGCCCCCGCTGTCTTCCAGGCTTTGGTCAATGATGTGCTTCTGGGCATGCTAAACCGGTTTGTGTTCGTCTACCTGGACGACATCCTGTTTTTTTTCCCGATCCGCCCAAGAACATGTACTCCATGTCAGACAGGTCCTTCAGAGCCTCCTGGAGAACTAATTGTTTGTGAAAGCCGAGGAGTGTGAGTTCCACCGCTCTACAATCACCTTTCTGGGATATGTCATTGCTGAGGGCAATGTTGGATCCTGGAAAGGTGAAAGCAGTGGTGGATTGGCCTCAACGTCCAGGGTGCAGTTGCAACGGTTTCTTGGTTTTGCAAACTTCTACCGTTGTTTCATTCGGGATTACAGCACCCTGGTGGTCCCCATCTCGGCACTCACCTCCCCCAAGGTACCGTTGAAATGGTCTCTATTGGTCGACAAAGCCTTTGTGGACCTGAAGCATCGGTTCACAACAGCACCCATCCTCATCCATCCGGACCCCTTTTGTCAATTTGTGGTGGAAGTGGATGCTTCGGATGTTGGAGTGGGGGCCATCCTGTCCCAGCGATCTGCCCAGGACCAGAAGCTTCATCCCTGTGCCTTCCTGTCCCATCGTCTCAATCCTGTTGAGAGGAACTACGATGTTGGCAACTGTGAACTCCTGGCGGTGAAGATGACATTGGAGTGGAGGCACTGGCTGGAAGGAGCAGAACAGCCATTCCTGGTCTGGACCGACCATAAACTTGGAATATCTCCATTCAGCCAAGCGCCTCAAGGCAGGCCCGGTGGGCCCTCCTGTTTACCAGACTCAACTTTACCATTTCCTATCGTCCTGGGTCTAAAAATGTGAAGCCTGATGCTCTCTCCCGCCTATACAGTTCCTCTGCCACACCTTCGACTTCCAAAACCATTCTCCCTACCTCATGCCTTGCTGCCACTGTGGATTGGGGTATTGAGAACCTGGTTCGCGAGCCGCAACGCTCCCAGCCTGGATCTGAAGGGGGCCCGGCTAACTGACTGTTTGTCCCTAACCCAGTCCAGTCCCGGATCCTGGAACGGGCTCATTCCTCCAGGCTAACCTGTCATCCAGGGTCCGGTCGTACACTAGCCTTTCTTTGACAACATTTCTGGTGGCCCACATGCTCCCTGACGTCTCTGCCTTCGTCACCGCATGCACTGTGTGTGCTCAAAACAAGACTCCACGGCAAGCTCCTTCTGGCCTCCTGCAGCCACTACCTTTTCCTCATTGTTCCTGGTCTCATATCTCTGGACTTTGTCACTGGGCTCCCTCCGTCTGATGGCAACACTGTCAGGCCGCTCATTTCATCCCTCTCCACAAACTGCCTTCTGCTAAGGAGACGGCCCAGCTTATGGTGCAGCATGTTTTCTGGATCCGTGGACTCCCGGTAGACACGGTCTCCAGTCAGGGTTCTCGTCTCAGTTCTGGAAGGCATTCTGCACCCTTATTGGGTCGTTGGCCAGCCTGTCATCCGGATTCCATCCCCAAACTAACGGTCAATCGGAGCGAGCCAACCAAGACCTGGAGACCACCTTAAGGTGCCTGGTCTCAACCAATTCCACTACCTGGAGCCGTCAACTGGTCTGGGTGGAGTATGCCAGGAACACTCTTCCCAGTTCTGCCATGGGACTCACCCCATGGAGCACTCGAAAGGGGAATCAGCCTCCACTCTTCCCTGAACAACAACAGCAGGAGGTCAGCATACCCTCGGCCCAGATGTTTGTCCGCCGCTGTCGACATACCTGGAGAAGAGCCAGGGCAGCTATTCTCAAGACCAACTCCAGGTATCGTCGACAAGCAGACCGTCGCCAGACCCCAGCTCCCCGCTACCACATTGGGCAGAGGGTATGGCTTTCCACTCGGGATCTGCCCCTTCGAGTAGAGTCCCGCAAGCTGTCTCCCCGGTTCATTGGTCCTTTTCCCATCTCCAGAGTCCTGAGTTCCACTGCTGTCCATCTTGTGTTACCCCATAACCTCCATATTCACCCTACCTTCCATGTGTCTAGGATTAAGCCTGTGTCTCACTGTCCTTTGTCTTCTGTCTCCAGGCCCATCCCTCCCCCCGGGTTATCGGTGGCCAGCCAGCATATACGGTGAGACGCCTCCTGAAGGTTGGACCACAGGGCAGGAGTTTCCAGTACCTGGTTGACTGGGAGGGTTATGACCCGAAGAAGAGGTGCTGGGTTCCTGCTAAAGACATCTTGGACCCAGCCCTCATCGCCGATTTCCACGGCCGACACCCTGGTCAGCCAGGTATGCACCCAGGTAGGACACCAGGTGGCGTCCCTAGGGGGGGGGTACTGTCACGCCCTGATCTGTTTCACCTGTTCCTGTGATTGTCTCCACCCCCTCCAGGTGTCACTTATTTTCCCTGTATCTCTGTGCCAGTTCATATTGTATGTTAGTCAAGTCAACAAGCATGTTTTTCCCGTTCTCCTTTGGCTATTTTCTTTTTGACAGTCTTCCCGGTTTTGACCCCTGCCTGACTCTGGACTACTTTCCCGCCTGCCTGATCATCCTGCTTGCCCTGACCTTGATTCTGCCTGCCCTTCGGTATCTTTTGGACTATGGTTTTGACCCTTTTGCCTGTCCACGACCATTCCCTTGCCTTACCCTATTGGATTAATAAATGTTGTAAGACTCCAACCATCTGCCATCTGTGTCTGCATCTGGGTCTCGCCTTGTGTCATGATATTATGTTAGTGTCATGTTCTTGGTTTTGTTGTTTTAGTAAAATGTTGCACCTGCTTCCGACTCACCGCACCATCATTACAAAATACCAACTCAAAATATGGAAGCAGCAGGACAACCGGACATCTCCCAGGTGATTGATGAACAAGGTTACCTTCTTCGTCAACACAATGATCAGCGGGCTCAACTGGGGATGGCCATGGAAGATGTTCTCGGCAGTCTACAATGTCTCAACAGCGGAGGATATTCTAGAGCCAGTCTACCCAACAAGTTAGCACACCAGCCCATCCAGCAAACTGCTCAGGTCAGCAATGCCCATCTATCCCTCCCAGAGAAATATGATGGGACACCATCCAAATACCATGGCTTCCTCCTTCAGCGCTCCCTCTATTTCGCACATCAGATGGGAGCCCCCACCACCGAGAGGTCTGAGGTTGCCACGGTTATTTCTCTGCTGACTGGGCGGGAATTGGAATGGGCTACGGCCGTCTGGGAGAGAGGAGAGGAGCTTGAGTTTTATGAGGGGTTCATGTATTTTTGATCATCCCGTGGAGGGCAGAGAGGGGGGTGAGCATCTGCTTCAGCTCCAGCAGGGGAATCAGACAGCTGCTGAGTATGTGCTTACCTTCCAGACAGTAGCAGCTTCCAGTGGATGGAATGAGCCGGCGCTCAGCACGTTATTTAGAAGAGGTCTGTGCGAGGAGATCCAGATGGAACTGGCCTGCCGAAATGACAACTTCACCCTGGACGCACTCATTGTGATGGCCATCCGTCTGGATAACCTCCTCTGGGAGCGTCGGCATCTTCATCGCTTCTCTCCCTCTTTCAGCAAGTGTTTGTGATCAGAGCCTGAACCCATGGAGGTAGGGGTCACACGCATTCCCGTGGTGGAACGACGCAGACGGATACCGGGGCTCTGTCTGTACTGTGACCAGGGAGGGCACAAGTGCCAGCAGTGTCCGTTTCTTCAGAATCCGGGATCCACTAGAGCAGAGGGAGGGTCACGTGATGTTACATCCCCTGGACCAGGAGTGAGTATTCCATCTACTACTCTTCCTGTTAGATTCTTTGTAGTACCATCACTCTGGCTGCCTGTCCCTCATGCCCTGTGTCTACAGCTGTTACGGATACAGGTATCCTGTGTATGTATCCTGTGTGTGTATTTCTTTTCTCTCCTTTGCCCCTCCTCACAGGTGACAATCATCATTCCCCAATCAGTCACCAATCAGAAGACACCTGCTCCTTTTCCATTACCCTATCACAGCCCCTTTCCCTTGGTTTAAAAACCCAGTCAGTTGTTTTCTCTGGAGCTCGATCTCTCTGTTTCAATCTCTCTGTCATTCAATATCTCTCTCTCTGGATTGATCTCTCTTTTGTTTTTGCACCTACATGTCACTTTGTCCGTCAGCCTGTGAGTATTGTTTTGTTATAGTGTTTGACTGTTTGTTTGATGGTGGGAAAAGGGGGTACCAAGACCAGTTGCCCATGGGCCTACATTACAGGTAGAAAAACAGTGTCTAAATACACTAGTTAGAACTGGGCGGACCACCCACTGTATTTTTGGTTAGTTAGCTAGCTGTTATTGAAGTAGGCTTGTCTAGCTTAGGGGTGTTTTTGGATTATTGTTTCTTTCCTTGGGTCCAGCTCAGCCCCTTTTCCCGCCCCCCCCCTTACCGTGTGTTTTAAAAATAAACCCTGAGAGTTTGACGGTAGATTTAAGTTGTCTGTGGTTTTTGTTATCACTGTTCCTTTTCACTATTATAATTTGCATGATTTATGTTACGGGTCTCGTTTCCATCACCCATAGACTGCAGGGCCAAAGGGATTCGTAACAACAGCTTTAGTGGATTCCGGCACGTCGGGGGACTTTATGGATCAGACCCTTGCCTCCTCTCTCAATATTGCTACCTACCCGCTCTCCTCTCCTTTTCCGGTTCAAAGTCTCTACTGTCGGTCTCTAGGATCCGGAACCATCACACACATCACCCAACCACTCACCCTCACCATGGAGCCCAATCACCAGGAAAACATCCCCTTCATCACCAGTGCACAAGTTCACAAGATCATCCTCAGCCTACCTTGGCTTCAGCGCCATAACCCTACCATCTCATTGTTGAGGATGAGAATCACCAACTGGTCAGCTGAATGCCGGAAGACCTGCTTTCCTGTCCCCTGTTTATATGTCGGTTGAGAGTCCTGTGGTTGCCCTTCAGCCTAACATCCCGAAGGAATATCAGGATCTAAGGGAGGTATTCTCAAAGACCCGCGCTACCTGTCTCCCTCCTCATTGCCTCTGGGACTGTGCCATTACCTGTTTTCCGGTGCTACACCTCCGCGCAGATGCATCTACCCGCTGTCGGTGGCTGAGACCCAGGCCATGGAGGATTACATTCAAGAAGCGCTCCAATAGGGTTTCATCCGCTGGTCCACGTCACCTGCGTTGGTTGGTTTCTTCTTCGTGGCCAAGAAGGAGGGAGGATTATGCCCTTGTCATTGAGTCCACGGTAATCAAGACATCACCACAAAGTATCGGTACTCTCTCCCGCTAGTGCCGTCAGCCATCGAGCAGCTCCGCGGGGCCCAGTTCTTCACCAAACTGGACCTGCGGAGTGCCTACAATCTCATTTGCATCCGGGAGGGGGATGAGTGGAAGACGGCGTATAGCTTGATGTCTGGTCACTATGAGTACTTGGTTATGCCCTTTGGCTTAACCAATGCTCTGTCAGTGTTCCAGGCATTCGTCAACGAGGTGTCCAGGGACATGCTCGGACGTCAAGTGATTGTGTACATCGATGACATCCTGATCTTCTCAACCAACCTGGAAGATCACGTCACTCACGTTCGAGCAGTCCTGGAACACCTCTTGGCTAACCATCTGTTCGTCAAGGCGGAGAAGTGCCAATTCCACCAGAGGGCTGTTTTCTTCTTGGGCTACCAAATCAGCCTGCAGGGAGTGAGGATGGAGGACAAGAAGGTAAATGCGGTAAGGTCATGGCTAGTCCCAACCACCATCAACGGGTTACAACGGTTTTTGGGGTTTGCCAACTTTTACCGCCACTTCATCAGGAACTTCAGCACCGTTGCCGCCCCTCTCACCTCCCTCCTCAAGGGTGGGCCTCGTAGGTTGGTTTGGTCTCCAGCAGCTGACGAGGACTTTCGTCTCCTCAAGGAGCGTTTCACCTCAGGCCCCTTGCTAAAACACCCAGATCGAACGCTACCATTTGTGGTTGAGGTAGATGCATCGGAGGTGGGTGTGGGGGCAGTTTAGTCACAAAGACAGGTGGACCCATTAAAATTGTATCCTTGTGCTTTCTTCTGCAAGAAACTGTCCCCCGCAGAGAGGAATTACGGCGTCAGCGATCGGGAGCTCTTGACAGTGAAGTTGGCATTAGAGGAGTGGAGACACTGGCTGGAGGGTGCCAAGGAACCATTCATCATCCTCACTGACCATCGGAAGCTTGAGTACATACGGACAGTGAGAAGACTGAATCCGCGCCAAGCCACGTGGGCCCTCATCTTCACCAGGTTCTACTTCATGCTGCCCTATCGCCCAGGTTCTAAGAACATCAAGGCCGATGCCCTGTCCCGCACTTACGATTCGGGGGAGGGTCCTGTCCAGAGGGCACCCATAATCCCATCCTCCCGAGTCATGGGTCCAGTGGTTTGGGAAGTAGATGTGGACATTCAACAGGCTCTAGAGAGGGAGCCCGCACCCCAGAAATGTCTTCCCGTGCGTATATACGTTCCCACAGGGATAAGGGATCGGCTGCTGACCTGGGCACACACAGCTGTCGTCGCTGGACATCCAGGGATTTCTCGCACTATCCATTCCCTCACTGAGAAATACTGGTGGCCCACTTTTTGGTGCAGGATGTTACGTGGTATGTCAACTCCTGTTCCGTGTGTGCTCAAACCAATTCCCCCCCCCCCCCCCAGAAATGCTCCAGCAGGGAAGCTCCTACCACTTCCCGTGACTCAGCAACCTTGGTCCCATCTATCCATTGACTTTGTTACTGATCTTACCCCTTCTGATGGTTTCACCACCATTCTGGTGGTAGTAGATAGATTTGCAAAGTAATGTCGATTCATCCCTTTTCCTGGTCTTCCCACTACTCTCCAGGTTTCTGAGGCACTCTTCGAGCAGGTCTTCTGGCATTATGGCCTTACGAAGGACGTCGTCTCGGACCGTGGCCTCCAATTCACATCCCGAGTATGGAGGGCCTTCTTAGAGAAGCTCGGAGTCACGGTTAGCCTCACATCCGGGTATCGGCCTCAGTCTAATAGGCAGGTGGAGAGGATGAATCAGGAGCTGGGGAGGTTCCTGAGGAGTCACTGTCAGGACCGGCAGGCTGAGTGGGCACGTTTCCTTTCTTGGGCAGAGTACGCCCAGAACTCTCTACGTCACTTCTCCACTGGGTTGACCCCCTTCCAGTGTGTTTTGGGTTTCCAGCCGGCCCTGGCCCCATGGTCCCCGGGCCAGACCGCGGCTCCTGCAGTTGATGAGTGGTTCTGGCACATGGAGGAGGTGTGGAACAATGCACACGTGAGACTCCAGCATGCCGTTCATCGTCAGAAGGAACAGGCAGACCGTCACCGCAGTGAGACCCCTGTGTTTCATCCTGGGGATCATGTCTGCTCCTGCTCCTCCCCCCCCCGGCATATGACGTTGCCAGAGTACTGACCATCGGTCCTGGGATTGTATCATTATGCACACCTGGCACTCATCATTACGCGCACCTGTTAATCATTATGATTCACACCTGGACTCCATTACCTTTATTTCCTCCCCTTTATATGTCACTCTCCCATGTTCACTCACCAGTTGGTATTGTTCTTCTGTATCGGCATTCTGCCTTATGTCAGTGTCGTGTTCTTGGTTTGGTTTTATTAAAATGTTTCACCTGCACCTGCTTCCAACTCACAGCCCCTTCATTACACAAAGCCACTCCTGCGTTGTCTTGGCTGTGTGCTTAGGGTCGTTGTCTTGTTGGAAGGTGAACCTTTGCCCCAGTTTGAGATCCTGAGCGCTCTGGAGCAAGTTTTCATCAAGGATCTCTCTGTACTTTGCGCCGTTCATCTTTCCCTCGATCCTGACTAGTCTCCAAGTCGCTGCCGTTGAAAAACATCCCCACAACATGATGCTGCCAGCACCATGTTTCAACGTAGGGATGGTGCCAAGTTTCCTCCAGATATGATGCTTGGCATTCAGGCCAAAGAGTTCAATCTTGTTTCTTGTGGTCTGAGAGTCTTTAACTGCCTTTTGGCAAACTCCAAGCGGACTGTCATGTGCCTTTTACTGATGAGTGACTTCCATCTGGCCTCTACCATAAAGGCCTGATTGGTGGAGTGCTACGGAGATGGTTGTCCTTCTGGAAGGTTCTCCCTTCTCCACAGAGGAACTCTGGAGTTCTCTCAAAGGGACCATTGGGTTCTTGGTCACCTCTCTGACCGATTGCTCAGTTTGGCCGGGCAGCTAGCTCTAGGAAGAGTGTTGGTGGTTCCAAACTTTTCTCATTTAAGAATGGAGGCCACTGTGTTCTTGGGGACCTTCAATGCTGCAGACATTTTTTTGGTACCCTTCCCCAGATCTATGCCTCGACACAAAACACAGGCGTGTGCCTTTCCAAATAATATCCAATCAATTGGATTTACCACAGGTGGACACCAAGTTGTAGAAACATCTCAAGGATGATCAATGGAAACATGATGCACCTGAGCTCAATTTCGAGTATCATAGCAAAGAGTCTAAATACTTAACAAAATTTAAACAGAAATACCTTATTTACTTATCGCTTTGTCATTATGGAGTATTGTTTGTAGATTGAGGACGTATTTTTATTTCATCCATTTTAGAATAAGGCTGGAAGTAACAAAATATGGAAAAAGTCAAGGGGTCTGAATACTTTCAGAATGCTCTGCAGACCCCAATTGATTTTGTGGATATCTATGGCATTTGTCCGTCCTTAATTAGATTTTTTTTTTCTCCATTGGACACACATACCTTCCGCCCTCGGGGTTAGCTTCAGAGAGTCCATGTTCTTGCGTCCCTCCTTGCCCCCTCTGAGAGTTTCAGATGTAATGGCAGCAGTGTATTCTGTGACCTCCCCTGTCGGTTGGAGCTCCACATCAAGCCTAATGGACTGACAGACATGTGTCTCTTAAAGATGATCCTTTTTAATAAATAGAATGATACAGTTGAAATCAATCATGTTTGGAAATCCAAGCAATGGACGCAGCCTTCACCTGCTCTCCCCTGTAAGGGGGTAGTATGGAGCATCGTCTGAGTTTGCGTTGGCGTAACACAGTGTGGTGCAGATATTCATACCAGTAAACAGGAGTTGGCACTCAGTGGAGTCTGTCATGCCCTCTCCTATTGAGGGCACCATCTTAGTCTGGGTGGAGGACACTGACATCAGCTTCTTGCTGGATTTTGAAGAGTTGTAGGAATATAATTTAAGAATATTTACTATTACTTTTTACATCATATAGTAATGGTTAATATAACTGATGCAAGTTGAGGCTGGTTTAAGTCAAGTTGGTCTACATTAAAAGATGATGGCATTTGATACAAACTGGATTCTTAATATGTATGTGAGCTAACCATAATGTGCCACTTATATTTAAAATTAAATTATTAGAAGTAAAATAATTGAAATTGACGTTAGATTAATTCCCATCTGACGCTGAATAGCAGCTGAGTGGTTCCCTTGGGTGCAGATATGGAGAGTTTGATAACATTCCTGCTAATGGTGACTTTGGCATTCAGAGAACTCTCATGGTATATGCTGGTGTGCATCTCGATGCCAGCCACCACAAACTCAGGAATGTCGAGGCCCATTTGTGTAATATACTCCACATCAATAGATTGCATGAAAGACAGCTGCTGCTACAGCTAAGAAAGGCATAATTTACACCTAAAAATCACCTAGGATCCTAAATAAATGAAAGAATTTGTCCAAATATAGTCAAAATCCATAAAATATGTTCCATAAGGCCTATACATTTAATTGAAAAGAAACAAAAGAGCAGGCAGTTTACCATGACAGGGGAAAAGTTCAGACCTCCCTTAGCTCCAGGGGCAAAGACACCAGACAAGGAGAATTTCAGGGGTAAGGCAGACACAGAGGGAAGGGAAAAACTCTAATCCAGGAAGATATAGTGGGCAATGAGCTCATTGTCAGTGCTGGACATCAGAGACTGCATGGCCTGTACAAATATAAAGAAAAGGCAAATTGAAACAAAGAGACTTTGGGTGTGGGTCAGTTAAACTCTAAATGTATTGAAATCATGTTTTGCTTCATTTTTAATTCACTGTTTTGTTATCTAGTTTCCACACACTGTATATTATTATATGCTTTCCCTCTCAGAATGACCTATTCAGTCAACAATGATTTAGTTTAAGAGGCATTATCTTGAAGAACACGTCAGTACATAGCTAGGGTCGGGGCCATGTGCTCCATCTCACTGGACTTGATGTATCCAACTTTATCTCCAAGAATCCTTAGGTAGGCCATGGCCTCAGCGGAGTCTTGAGAGTGCAGTTCCCTGACAAGCTTTTGGAAGTTCTGTCCAGTGTCTCTTACGAGGTCCTGTGGGGCCTGTAAGATATGGATTATTAAAAATGTCTTTAAATACTTCAGCTCACACTGAAAAGCCAAACGAAAAGACTATTCCTTGAACAGCAATATATCAAATTATACAGTTTTCCAGCACCTGTTGGACTGAGTCTGGCATCTTGAGACCAGCCCAGTACGGCCCTTGGAGACAGGGGTGAGACCTTGCTCTCCAAAAAGGGCCTCAAGGCTCAGTTCATATCCATTACCTTCAATTGACCTTGAAAATGGAAGTGGACAAAAAGGGGGAGACAAGATATCAATGTAATCACACCAATATAGATGCAATATTCTTTTAAATAATAAACATTTTAATTACATTTTTCATTTATTATATAAATATATATTTAAAAGTTTCTGTCGTTTTTTAAAACCTCTAACATATCACCGTTATACCCAAAGGCTTTGAAGGTGGTCTCCAGCAGGACTTCCTTTGGCAGGGATGCAGTGGAATCAAAGATCATGTTGCTCTTTATGGAGCCCATGGCGGTGTCCATTTTGCAGTTGCGGGACATTGTAGCGAAGTGGTGCTGATGGTCTTGCAATGCCTCCTCGATATACTTATTGTCTTATTCTTGAGGAAGAGAGAAAGAGAGCACTTTTCAGAACCCACAACTTGCTTGAGTTGCACACGTGATTATGGGGATTAGGACAATAAAGGATATTATTTTGCTGTGATTCTTTTGAACACAATCAAGCCCATGATTTTGCAGCTGGACAGACAGATGAAAAATCGGTGGTGGAAAAAGTACCCAATTGTCATACTTGAGTAAAAGTACACATACCTTAATAGAAAGTTACTCAAGTAAAAGTGAAAGTCACTCAGTAAAATACTACTTTAGTAAAAGTCTAAAAGTATTTGGTTCTAAATATACTTAAGTATCAAAAGTAAATGGAATTGGTCAAATATACTTATGTAGTAAAAGTATAAATCATTTCAAATTCCTTATATTAAGCAAAGCAGAAGGCATCATTTTCTTGCTTTTAAAATGTACAGAGGTACACTCCAACACTCAGACATAATTTACAAACAATGCATTTGTGTTTAGTGAGTCTGCCAGATCAGAGGCAGTAGGCATGACCATGTGTTCTCTTGATAAGTGCGTGAATTTGACAATTTCTGTCCTGCTAAGCACTCAACATGTAACGAGTAATTTTGGGTGTCGGGGAAAATGTATGGAGTAAAAGGTAAATTATTTGCTTTAGGAATGTAGTGAAGTAAAAGTAAAAGTAGTCAAAAATATACATAGTAAAGTACAGATACCCCAAAAACCTACTTAAGTAGTACTTTAAAGTATTTTTACTTAAGTACTTTATGCCACTGTGAAAAATAGAAACTCAATGAAGATGATTTCCTTAGCCAGGTGTCAAATACTTATACAGTAGAAGATACAGAAAACATCAACACCTTCCACCACTGTGATCACACACATTAAATTAATAATGTAAATGAAGAGGGAGTGACTGAACATATCATGTAGAAAACAGTCACTTACCGTTACATTTTGGGAGCAACAGAGTGGCAGATGTTGTCAAGGTGGCAGGCCACAAAGCTCCTGATCTGTGGGTCCTGCTCGTCCTTCAGCATGGTGATCACCTTGCTAAGCAGCGCATTGTCAGGACTCTTCATAAGCATCAGATAAGCTGCCACACGTTCCTGGATGAGGCTCTCAGCATCTTGGTACCCTTCCAAGAGAGTTTTTCTGACCTGTCATTCACAGCACACATATTTCTAGCTGTATCTGTATGTTAGGTATAAAACAACACAATACTTAAAACATGACTTGTAATATTGCTTATATGCAGTTGTATACCCTTAGTATCAGGAAAGTAATATCCTCATCCCTTGAGCAGTCTCCCAACATGGTATCCATGAACTCTTTCACCTATTTGACCTCAGGGGTGGAATGTCCTGGGTGAAACCTGAAGATGAGGGTTGGGAATATGTTACCCAATAGTTCTGAATTGTATTGTGATGTATTGCCCTCTGGTGGTTAACTTTTTTTTAAAATGAATAAAAATCTAAATGGTTAAAAAGCTGTTATGGTCAAATTAACACCAACCATGTTCCCAGATAAGAAAAAAGATAGAAAAAAAGAAAGGCAATTGACGAGATATCTATGATTCCAGTTATTTTGAGATGAAAGACTAATTTCACTTACTTCCTGACAGTGTTTGCCAGAGCGTACATAATATCTTTAACCTTGCTGACGCTGGAGATCACAAATAATAGGCAAATCAATTTGAATAACTGCATGAACAAGAATTATACCACCTCTATCAATATTTCTCATATACTACCTCATACCCCCTGGCTAAGTTTTAGATGTTTTCTCCAAATTGAGTCAGTATTTGTTTAAGACAACATCCTGGGTTCACAGTCAAAGACCCACAACACCACTTGACCTCTGGACCCTTTATGTTCTAAATGGCAATTCTCTTAGTGAATAACATCAATTGTACTGAATCATAAACATTATGGCGCAAGGTTCAGATCTAGCCAGGTCCAGCTCTGTTATCTCCAGTTCCACTAAAACAAAACATCCTAAAGCTGAGGTTATTGATTAAGGTCAGTGTACAGGAAACATGCTTGTACCTTGTTTCCTAAGGCCCCTGCCTACATGCTAGGGATTCACTCAGGGCCAAATCATCACTTAAGACAAATCATCACTTAAAACAATCAACATAACTTTTCAACAATCAACATAACTTCTCAACAATCAACATAACTTTTCACTGAAATCATTTATTAACTGAATGTAAGATTAACAGGTCAAGTAAACCTTTAGAGACTTCTGTTCATCAGCATTCTCACTGCTTTTCTCTAAAAATACAAATAAAAAAGTCCTCATGTTAGTAAACATCTTTACATTGGTGTAGCATTTATTTATTATTTAGTTACATTGAATCTGTGTAAATGTCAGAGACATGAGGATACATTTTTAGACATAATTTGGTCTTTTAGAAAGTCAAAAATTGTATTGAGACCTAAATTAGGTTGGATATTGAATCAAGGATAACGTGGTTCAGCAGTATAGGACACCAACTCAGAAACCTGCTTTACACTAATGAGAGCTTGAGAGAACACCAACTTCTGAAGAAGTTCAGAAAGGGACCTGGTCTATCTAAAATCATGTATAATGTAATTAATTAAAGTATAGTGTAGTATGGAATATAATATATTTTTTTTACATATTACAAAAATATTTATCATCCTATATTGACTAAATACAATGCAAATGAAGAATGGTCTTCACCATCAAAATGAGATATTGGTGCTCAGAAGCAGATCTTGGGGTCCCCCATGATGGGAAGCTCGGTCTCTTACATTTAGTTGAGTTCTCTCTAGAATAAGTGTTTTGCAGATTTGTCAGTATTGATTCTTCCATTTGGCAATTGTTTTGTGTCAAAATATAATTGTCTAATGTTTTGTTTCTCAGGGATCTTGTCTACTGTCCTGTAGCAACTTACAACAACTACCTGTTGCACGTTATGTAGGTCAATATACTATATGAGGAATTCTAGCTATTCTTTGCTATAATGTTCCATACAGTTTTTGGAAAAGTTGTACAAAAGTATATTATAGTAATGTACGCTGAATAAGAGTAGGATTTGGTATTCTTTTTAAAAAGATTTTGGAACTTGCAGAGATCTGATACAGGTACTGATAAACTTTCAATTTAACCCTTCTCTTATATTCGAAAAAGCTATACACGGATGATGTTCTGGGTCAATTTGACCCAGTACAGAAAGTACTTTGATACATGTGCCAAAGTCATTGTCAATCAAATTATTACATTTAATGACATTTAGGATATTTTTGCCAAACTTCAGATCACTGTCGTTTGGCCTCTGAACATCACAGGGGAAACATACTTATATCCCTATGACAGTCATGGTTAGACTGTTACTGCACATGAGGCCATTTGTCTCTAGCACAAAGGTCAAATGTCAAATTGCAGGTAAAATTGCAGGACAAGTACAGAGTCAAATACAGGTCAAGTACAAAGTAGTGTTTTTTTTTGTTGTTGTTTTGTTTATTTACAAGTTCATTACCCCTACCTAGAGGACTAGATGAAGGGTCATCGTGATTTTTTTTATTGTTAAATTGTATTTCAGGCCACTTCCATGTAAAAGGTCCCATGAGCACCAACAGGTGAAGTTCATAGGAGCATATCAAATTGGGTGTTAAATGAAAGCTAAGAGTCTTCAAATCAAATCAAAGTTTACTTGTCACGTGTGCTGAATACAACAGGTGTAGATCTGACAGTGAAATGCTTACTTACAGGCTCTAACCAATAGTGCAAAAAAGGTGTTAGGTGAACAATTGGTAAGTAAAGAAAGAAAACAACAGTAAAAAGACAGGCTATATACAGTAGCGAGGCTATAAAAGTAGCGAGGCTACATACAGACACCGATTAGTCAGGCTGATTGAGGTAGTATGTAAATGTAGATATGGTTAAAGTGACTATGCATATATGATGAACAACGAGTAGCAGTAGCGTAAAAGAGGGGTTGGTGGGTGGTGGGTGGCGGGACACAATGCAGATAGCCCGGTTAGCCAATGTGCGGGAGCACTGGTTGGTCGGCCCAATTGAGGTAGTATGTACATGAATGTATAGTTAAAGTGAGAGTAGCAGCAGCGTAAAAAGAGGGGTTGGGGGGGCACACAATGCAAATAGTCCGGGTAGCCATTTGATTACCTGTTCAGGAGTCTTATGGCTTGGGGGTAAAAACTGTTGAGAAGCCTTTTGGACCTAGACTTGGCACTCTGGTACCGCTTGCCATGCGGTAGTAGAGAGAACAGTCTATGACTGGGGTGGCTGGGGTCTTTGACAATTTTTAGGGCCTTCCTCTGACACCACCGGTGTAGAGGTCCTGGATGGCAGGCAGCTTAGCCCCAGTGATGTACTGGGCCGTACGCACTACCCTCTGTAGTGCCTTGCGGTCAGAGACCGAGCAATTGCCGTATCAGGCAGTGATGCAACCAGTCAGTATGCTCTCGATGTTGCAGCTGTAGAACCTTTTGAGGATCTCAAGACCCATGCCAGGCTGTCTCGTCATTGTCGGTGATCAGGCCAACGACTGTTGTGTCGTCGGCAAACTTAATGATGGTGTTGGAGTTGTGCCTGGCCATGCAGTCGTGGGTGAACAGGGAGTATAGGAGGCGACTGAGCACGCACCCCTGTGGAGCTCCAGTGATGAGGATCAGCATGGCAGATGTGTTGCTACCTACCTTCATCACCTGGGGCGGCCCGTCAGGAAGTCCAGGATCCAGTTGCAGAGGGAGGTGTTTAGTCCCAGGATCCTTAGCTTAGTGAGAAGCTTTGAGGATACTATGGTGTTGAACGCTGAGCTGTAGTCAATGAATAGCATTCTCACATAATTGTTCCTTTTGTCCAGGTGGGAAAGGGCAGTGTGGAGTGCAATAGAGATTGCATCATCTGTGGATCTGTTTGGGCGGTATGCAAATTGGAGTGGGTCTAGGGTTTCTGGGATAATGGTGTTGATGTGAGCCATTACCAACCTTTCAAAGCACTTCATGGCTACGGACGTGAGTGCTACGGGTCTGTAGTAATTTATGCAGGTTGCCTTTGTGTTCTTGGGCACAGGGACTATGGTGGTCTGCTTGAAATATGTTGGTATTACAGACTCAATCAGGGATATGTTGAAAATGTCAGTGAAGACACCTGCCAGTTGGTCAGCACATGCCCGGAGCACATGTCCTAGTAATCCGTCTGGCCCTGCAGCCTTGTGAATGTTGACCTGTTTAAAGGTCTTACTCATGTCAGCTACGGAGAGCATGATCACACAGTCGTCCGGAACAGCTGATGCTCTCATGCATGCCTCAATGTTTATCACGTCCTGACCAGTATAGGGGTTATTTGTTGGTTGGTCAGGACGTGGCAGAGGGTATTTGTTTTATGTGGTTCGGGGGTTATGTGTATTGTAGAAGGGTGTTTTATTTATGTATTACGGGGTTTTGGTGTATGTTCTGGGTTTTGTATTCTAGGTTGGTTTTCTAGTTTGTTTATTTCTGTGTGGTCTGTGTGGCTCCCGATCAGGAACAGCTGTACGTCGTTGTCCCTGATTGGGAGTCAAATATTAGTTGCGTGTTTTCACCTGGGGATTTGTGGGTAGTTGTATTTCGCACTGCTAGTGATTATTGTAGCCTGTGAAACTGTCACCTGTCGTTCTTTGTTTATTGTTTTGTTTCGTGTTATCTTTATTCATTAAATATAATGATGAACATGCAACCCGCTGCGCCTTGGTCCTCTCTACAATACGACAGCCGTTACAATGTTGCTTGCCTCGAAGCGAGCATAGAAGTGATTTAGCTCGTCTGGTAGGCTCGTGTCACTGGGCAGATCGCGGCTGTGCTTCCCTTTGTAGTCTGTAATAGTTTGCAAGCCCTGCCACATAAGACGAGCGTCAGAGCCGGTGTAGGATGAGTCAATCTTAGCCCTGTATTGACGCGTTGCCTGTTTGATGGTTCGTCACAGGTCATAGCAGGATTTCTTGCAAGCTTCCAGGTTAGAGTCCCATACCTTGAAAGCGGTAGCTCTACCCTTCAGCTCAGTGCGAATGTTGCCTGTAATCCATGGCTTCTGGTTGGGGTATGTACGTACAGTCACTGTGGGGACGATGTCCTCGATGCACTTAATGATAAAGCCAGTGACTGATGTGGTGTACTCCTCAATGCCATCGGAAGAATCCCGAAACATGTTCCAGTCTGTGATAGCAAAACAGTCCTGTAGTTTAGCATCTACTTCATCTGACCACTTATTTATAGACCGAGTCACTGGTGCTTCCTGCTTTAATTTTTTCTTGTAAGCAGGAATCAGGAGGATAGAGTTGTGGTCGGATTTACCAAATGGAGGGCGAGGGAGAGCTTTGTACGGGTCTCTGTGTGTGGAGTAGAGGTGATTTAGAATATTTTTCCCTCTGGTTGCACATTTAACATGTTGATAGAAATTTGGTAGAACTGATTTAAGTTTCCCTGCATTAACGTCTCCGGCCACCAATAGCGTCGCCTCTGGGTGAGTGGTTTCCTGTTTGCTTATTTCCTTATACAGCTGACTGAGTGCGGTCTTAGTGCCAGCATCTGTCTGTGGTGGTAAATAAACAGTCACGAAAAGTATAGCTGAAAACTCTCTATGCAAGTAGTGTGGCCTGCAATTTATCACAATATAATCTACTTCGGGCGAGCAAAATATAGAGAGTTCCTAAGATTTCGTGCACCAGCTGTTGTTTACAAATATACACAGACCGCCCCCCCTCGTCTTACTGGAGTGTGCTGTTCTATCTTGCCGGTGCAGCGTATATCCCGCTAGCTGAATATCCATGTCGTCATTCAGCCACGATTCAGCCACGTTGCAGACATTCCTTATTTATTTCATAGATACATTTTCAACAATTTTTCTGCCAACTAATATCAACACTACAGCTCATTTGGAAAATATTCAGAACCCTTACATTTACATTTTTACATTTAAGTCATTTAGCAGACGCTCTTATCCAGAGCGACTTACAAATGGACTTTTACCACATTTTGTTACGTTACAGCCTTATTCTAAAATGTATTAAATAAATAAAAATCTATATATACACAATTCTCCAAAATGACAAAAAGAAGAAATTATTTTGCAAATGTATTAAAAATAAAAAATACATACCTTATTTACATAAGTATTCAGACCCTTTACAATGAGACTCAAAATTTTGCTCAGGTGACTCCTGTTTCCATTTATCATCCTTGAGATGTTTCTACAACTTGATTGGAGTCCAACTGTGGTAAATTCAATTGATTGTAAATTATTTGGAAAGGCACACACCTGTCTATATAAGGTCCCACAGTTGACAGTGCATGTCAGAGCAAATACCAAGCCATGAGGTTGAAGGAATTGTCTGTAGAGCTCTGAGACAGGATTGTGTCGAGGCACAGATCTGGGGAAGGGTACCAAAAAATGTCTGCAACATTGAAGGTCACCAAGAACACAGTGGCCTCCATGCTTCTTAAATGGAAGAAGTTTAGAACCACAAATACTCTTCTTAGAGCTGGCCGCCCGGGAACACTGAGCAATCTGGGGAGAAGGTCCTTGGTCAGGTTCACTCTGACAGAGCTCCAGAGTTCCTCTGTTGAGAAGTGAGAACCTTCCAGAAGGACAACCATTTCTGCAGCACTCCAACCAATCAGACCTTAATGGTAGAGTGGCCAGGCGGAAGCTCCGCTTGGAGTTTGCCAAAAGGCACCTAAAAACTCTCAGACCATGAAAAGCAAGATTCTCCAGTCTGATGAAACCAAGATTGAACTCTTTGGCCCAAATACAAGGCGTCACGTCTGGAAGAAACCTGGTACCATCCCTACGGTGGAGCATGGTGGTGGCAGCATCATGCTGTGGGGATGTTTTCAATGGCAGGGACTGGGAGACTAATCAGGATCGAGGGAAAGATGAACAGAGCAAAGTACAGAGAGATCCTTGATGAAAACCTGCTCCAGTGCATTCAGGACCTCAGACTTGGGAGAAGGTTCACCTTCCAGCAGGACAACGACCCTAAGCACACAGCCAAGACAACGCAGGAGTGGCTTCGGGACAAGTCTCTGAATGTCCTTGACTGGCCCAGCCAGAGCCCGGAATTGAACCCGATCAAACATCTCTGGAGAGACCTGAAAATAACTGTGCAGCGATGCTTCCCTCCCAACTTGACAGAGCTTGAGAGGATCTGTAGAGAAGAATGGGAGAAATCCCCAAATACAGGTGTGCCAAGCTTGTAGCGTCATACCCAAGAATATTCAAGGCTGTAATCGCTACCAAAGGTGCTTCAGCGAAGTACTGAAAAAAGGGCCTGAATAATTATGTAAATTTGATATTTCATTTGCAAAAATTTCTATAAACCTGTTTTTGCTGTGTCCTTATGGGGTATTGTGTGTAGAATGATGAGGGGGAAAAAACAATTTAATCAATTTTAGAATAATGCTGTAACGTAACAAAATGTGGAAAAAGTCAAGGGTTCTGAATACTTTCCAAATTTACTTTATATTTAGGTGAGTTTTGGAGAAATTATTTGCCTTCTGTAAATGTAAGAAAAATTGCCTTTTTCCTTGTAATTCCGTTAACAAAAACCAACATATCTTTAAGATATTTTCTAATTTCTCGCCCTCGTGAGGAGGGAGGACAATGAAAGTTCACAGAAATAACTAAGGTAGACCTACCAATTAGTTAGTGTTTTTACTGATATAGATTCTTGTTTATGAATTATTAAGTGGTTAAAACTCGTAGTTCTAACAGAATTACTGCAATTGAAAATCATAGTATTCACAAACCGCAATTGTGTCACCTGCTACTGTCCTCCCTTCCACTGGCATACTGTTATGTTCAGCTCATAACTTTTTCTCTTTCTGTCGTCTGGTGGTCAAAGTGAGAGTGTGTAAACAGTCTGGACAACCCCTCCCTTATTTTCTCTTCTCTCTCTCTCTAGTTAATGTTACCTCTCCCGGGTCTTCCTGACTCCTACCCATGAGTCCCCTCTCTTTCCATTTACTGTAACCAGCATCCGCACACACACTCGACCATCATTGGATGTCCATGGACATTGAAAAGTAGTTGAAAGTTGGTCAGTCCGCTCTGGCCTTGATTTCAACGTTCACAAACAATGTTTTATGGGCCAGTCCGGACCGGCCTTGATTTCAACGTCCACAGTAGTTGATCTTTGACCTTAATTTGGCCCAAACATAGATGTCCATGACTGGAGACTGGACCAAAACTGAACCAATCACAGAAGTCCATGTTTCACAAGTTTGGACAGCACAGCACATCACAGTAAAGTAAAGAACAGTAAAGTATAGTTCAGTACAGTACAATTTGTAAAATTTGGTTTTGTTTGGGGGTGGAGCTCATTAGAATAATAGTATGTAGCGGACATGAGTCAGTCATGGTCACGTGATGAGGTAACCCTGCCTGCTAACTCTTGGTCTAATGGTCTGTCGTGAGAGAGAGTAGACCAAGGTGCAGCGGAGTTAGTGTTCATCATTGAATATTTAATAAAGAAAGAACACTATACAAACAAAACAAGAAAACAGACAGCCAAACAGTCCTGTCAGGTGCAAAACACTAACAGAAACAATTACCCACAAAATCCAAAGGAAAAACATGCTCCTTATGTGTGACTCCCAATCAGCAACAACACTCTACAGCTGTGCCTGATTGGAAGCCACACGGCTAAAATCAATGAAACAAACCAACATAGAAAAAAGCACATAGAACGCCCAATCAATGTAACACCTTGGCCTAACCAAAATAAAGAACAAAAACCCCTCTCTATGGCCAGGGCGTTACATTGTCTAAGATGTTGGTTTCTCCCGGGGAAGACCCGGATTCACATCCTGTGTGCTGCATGTAGAATAATACCCATACATGCAAAGGATTATATTGCATATTTCTACCTTTGTGTACCTATTCAGTATACATCACCATGAAGAGAAGGACATTCCCATCCATAATGATGTATTCCTGTGTAGTACAGATCAGGGACCCATGATGTAATTCCGTTACTATAATTATGTTACCAGGTGTAAATCCACTTCACTTACTGTAGTTCAATAAACAAAATAGATTTTCTCACCCTCAAGGTGTCATGTCATAGCTGACACCCCATTCTTTCTGCAGACATATTTTTATCTTAATTCGGAGCAGAAATTTTGTTTTTGTAAAATGTGGTCGCATAAAAAACTGAGGGAGATTTTACTGTAATTCTGTTACCAAACTTTGCATCTGCACAGTTCTTCAGGTAAATGTGTTTTTGTGACATTTTCTGTGTAAATTGTTCAAAGCTATCCTAGTGCATAAAGCTCTATGGTTTGCTAAACTTTGAAATAAATAGTTTTTTGTTGGTATACATTTTAAAATGAGAAATCTGAGTCTCAGTGTAATCCTGATACCGTGAAATTGCCCTTCAGTGTTGTTAAACTCACTACTGGGTCAAATTGACCCGCAACATAAGGGAAGGGTTAATATTCGTTTAACAATATTCGTTTAACATTCCAGAAACCCAATCAGTATGACTTAACGATCTGAACTTGTGCACTACTGCAAGGCGTTACAAAGGTTGGTGCGGACAGCCCAGTACATCACTGGGGCTGAGCTCCCTTCCATCCAGGACCTCTATACCAGGTGGTGTGAGAGGAAGGCTCTGAAAATTGTCAAAGACCCCAGCCACCCAAGCCAGAGACTCTTCACTCTGCTACCGCACAGAAAGCGGTACCAGAGCGCCAAGTCTGGGACCAAAAGGTTCCTGAACAGCTTTTGTGAGTGGACGAATGTGCGCGGGTAGCCTACCGGAGTGCCTTTGTTAAGTGACTGTTAGACAATCAGATGACAACATCATGACAGGTTGTGTTTATGCCACATTAAAATCATAGGTGGCGTGTCCATAAGGCTAGGGGAAGCTAAGCTTTCCCTAAAGTAAATTTAATTAAATTGCCAAAATTATATAGCCTAATTAGCTTAATCCTGTCTATACAGAAATAAATAAATCATTCAAAATAGGCTTCTACAGCAGAAAGCATGATTTGGCCACAGAGGATCATTATCTTATTAAAAAAAAGCTGTGGAGTGTTTTAAATTGCATAGTCTACAGTTGGAAGGCCCGGAGGGCCCACAATTTGGGCAGCGCACGCTGCAAATACCAATAATATATATTATACTGAATTGACTTGTACTGTAAAATACATTGAACAAAAATACAGTATAAACGTAACATGTAAAGTGTTGGTCTCATGTTTCATGATCTGAAATAAAAGATCCCAGAATTGTTCTATATGCACAAATATGTTTACATCCCTGTTAGTGAACATTTCTCCTTTGCCAAGATAATCCATCAACCTGACAGGTGTGGCATATCAAGAAGCTGATTAAACAGCATGATCATTACACAGGTGCACCTTGTGCTGGGGACAATGAAAGGCCACTCTAAAATGTGCAGTTTTGTCACACAACACAATGCCACAGTTGTCTCAAGTTTTGAGGGAGTGTGCAATTGGCATGCTGACTACAGTAATGTCCACCAGAGCTGTTGCCAGATAATTTAATGTTAATTTCTCTACCAAAAGCCGTCTCCAACGTCATTTTAGAGAATTTGGCAGTACGTCCAACGGCCTCACAACCGCAGACCATGTGTAACCACGCCAGCCAAGGACCACCACATCCAGGCTTCTTCACCTGCGGGATCGTCTGAGACCGGCCACCCAGACAGCTGATGAAACGGAGGAGTATTTCTGTCTGTAATAAAGCCCTTTGTGGGGAAAAACTAATTCTGATTGGCTGGGCCTGGCTCCCCAGTGGGTGTGCATGGCTCCCAAGTGGGTGGAAATGGCTCCCCAGTGGGTGGGCCTATGCCCTCCCAGGCCCACCCATGGCTGCACCCATGCCCAGTCATGTGAAATCCATAGATTAGGGCATCATTTATTTATTTAAATTGACTGATTTCCTTATATGAACTGTAACTCAGTAAAATCGTTTAAATTGTTGCATGTTGCGTTTATATTTTTGTTCACTATCGATGATTGTTGAATTGTGACTGTCAGTAAAAAGCAGAGAGACCACCAAGGCATATTTCAATATTTAAAAATACAATCACGAAAAAACTGTTAACAAAGCAAATGGCTATTTCTGCAGATAAATGACAATGAAAAGACTCCAATCTGTCTTTTAGTTATCAAAATTCTTAACTTAATTGAGGGAACAGCAGCCTAACTTATTGGATACCAGTTGACAACATCAGCCATATCCCCGGTGAGTGTGCCTATTCACTGTCTTTATCATTTGGTCTGTGCCACTTTTGTTTGTTTTTGGACAAGTTAGATGAATGTCATATTGGATTTGTGTCTCCTCTTTTTCATAGTCCAATTTTATGGATCAGACAACATTGTTTTATTGATCTGTTTGTCAGTGTCATCAGAGTAGGCTACCCTGTGCACGCACTTGGGTGTCCCGTACCGGTAAGAAATTAAATCTACTTTCACTCCTGCCTACATGTACATATTACCTCAACTAACTCGTACCCCTGCACATTGAGTCCGTACCAGTACTAATTCAGGAGACCATAACTATATGCCCATATCAGGATTGGCTAAAAGTAAACAATTCAGAGACTGAAACGAATAAATCAGAATACTTATATTTAAGCAGAGCAAATCGATATATAATCCCGAAATCTGCTGTAACTGTCAACAGCAAAACAAAGCTTAAAACGATGTTTGAGAACTCTGAATGCAGAAAAGTAATGGTGAATTCACTTCCGGACACGGTAGGCTCTATGCTGTCGAAACAAGCTCGTCTTTCCTTGATTTTAGTTTGTTCTGCTCCTAACATCTGCCTCTCAGTTGACAAAAAAATGGTGGATTTGCCTCCTTCCCAGTCAGTAAGAAATGCCCTTACAGAAAAAGATCGCAGTTTTGAAATTGCAGTAAAAGTGCACTAACTGCAGTCGACTTTGGTATTTTGGAAGCAGTGATTGCAGAATAACTGCAATGTACTGCAGTTATACTGCACTGTAAGTAAAGTTACACTGCAAAATAACTGCAGTTAAAAAAACTGTGTTATTGTGGACGCAGTATTTGCAACATACAGTACTGTAGTTATACTGCACTCTGACTGCAATCTATTTTTGTTAGGGCGACCCGCAAGTATTCTTCTCAACTCAACGCCCAGCGCTCACAGCAGCAGCAGGATGAATACAGCTGCACGCTTTTATTTTTAAGGCTGATACCGGAAGTTAATGTTTTGTTTGCAGTTCCCAACCATCTCGTGACTTCTATCATCATAACAGTGGGGATGGTCTGTTTTACGAAGCAGCTGCTTTATAAGTGGGATGCACTGCTGAGCGCTACATTCCGAGGGGTTCGTGCTGATTGTACAGAGATTGTGACAGCCGGTTAAATGGCGTCCCTTGACAAGGCAAGAACAAGATGTCAGGAGAAGTGCAGTACTATCATAAGGAAACGTATATTTGAAATACAGAAGAGGAATGGAGGGAAAAATAGATGCAGAGGAGATTTAAGAGAGAGAGGGAGGAAGAGGTTGATCTTGAGTCGGTTAAAAATGGCGGAAAAAATGGAGATGGTTTGTTAAAGAAGAATGGTAGAAAGTGTAAGCAGAGTGAGCTGAAGACAGGAGAAATGGAAGTGAATGAGTTCGAAGTATCGGAGGTGGTAAGTGTGGTGAAGTTCACGGAGCCCGAGGCTTGCACTGAGGGTCAGCATTAAGATAAGTCTGTGACAGTAGGAGTGAAGTTTTTGGAAAAAGTGGACCCTTGCCGTTTGGCTGATCCATTTCTGGTTTCAGGGTGGGTGAAAACAGAGTTGGGTGCTGTGGAGTCGGTGAGGGTAACCAGAAGTGGTCTTGTGACAATTGTTTGCGTTTCTGCTGGCCAGAGGGAGAAGGCACTCTGCGTTTAACGAATGGGGGCAAGAAATATGAATTGCTGTTGTTGTTTTGCTCTCAAGAAAAGGGTGCCATTGAAAGGAGTGATTACTGGGGTAGCAGTAAATGTAAAAGTTGACCAACTGAAGGGGAAGATTCCCGGTGTTTGTGATGCTCGTCGTTTGGTGCGACGCAGACAGGGTGGCGTGAGTGGTGAAACAGAACAGTCATTGTCCGTTCTTTTTAGTTTTGATGTTGAGTCTTTGCCCGACAAAGTGATGTCAGGATATGTAACTAATCCTGTGCAAGTTTTTGTGCCAAATACAATACGTTGTTACAGGTGTCAAGCTTATGGACATATGGCAGCAGTGTGTAGGATGGAAAGTAGTGGTATGTGTTTATTGAAGGGGTACCCATGGGGCTGGGGATCAGAAATATCCAGTGCGAGAGAGGCAAATGGAGGTTCCCAGGGTTAGAGTAGTGCAGAAGTTGTCATATGCTGAGGCAGTGAAGAAAGTAGAGGAAGATGGGTCAAGGGGGAGGGATCCTGAGAGGAGTGGTGTGAGTAGTAGATATGTACCAGTACAGAGGGATAGACCAGAAAGTGATATACAGTACCAGTTAAAAGTTTGGACACACCTACTCATTCAAGGGTTTTACTTTATTTTTACTATTTTCTACATTGTAGAATAATATTGAAGACATCATAACTATGAAAAAACACATTCCAAAACTCTTTATAATAGCTACATAAGGCATAATAACATTACAATTATGAACAACATGATATGATACAATTCTAACAGTTGGATTTTAACCCCAAAACATTGCTATAAAGGCTACTGGCATACCTAGATGTTACATGTCTGACATGTGTTTTGCAGGTTTCAAAGAAATACAGGGAAAGTGAAGAGTTCTACTACAGACTCATTGGTCAGTATCGGAAGATTACCTTACCGGATATGCCTTGCAAGGCTCTGTTTGTAGGTGAGGCAGACATCCAGGAGCGTAGGGTGGCCATTGACAAACTAGTCAAGTTCATCTCCATGAATTCCACACTTGCTACTTGCCCAGAGGTGTTGGAGTTCTTAGGTAAGGTACCAAAATGCACTTCAAGTCTTTTCCATGCAGTTTTGAGAAATGTTGTGAAATTACTTGTTCCTTCCCTCTCTTTCCAACTAAATATGGCACCATGCACTGTTGGCCGGTAAATAACTAGTTTGATTTGCTTGTATCTGACTGAAACTTGCACTTGCTAAGTCGGAAGTTTACATACACCTTAGCCAAATACATTTAAACTCAGTTTTTCACAATTCCTGACATTTAATCCATGTAAAAATTCCCTGTCTTAGGTCAGTTAGGATCACCACTTTATTTTAAGAATGTGAAATGTCAGAATAATAGTTGAGAGAATTATTTATTTCAGCTTTTATATCTTTCATCACATTCCCAGTGGGTCAGAAGTTTACATACACTCAATTAGTATTTCGTAGTGTAACCGATGTGAAATGGCTAGTTAGTTAGCGGTGGTGCGCTCTAATAGCATTTCAGCCAGTGACGTCACTCGCTCTGAGACTTGAAGTAGGGTTTCCCCTTGCGGCGGTAACGATGCTTCGTGGGTGTCAGTTGTTGATGTGTGCAAAGGTTGGGGCGAAGAGAGGGACGGAACCTACACTGTTACAGTAGCACTGCCTTTAAATTGTTTAACTTGGGTCAAACGTTTCGGGTAGCCTTCCACAAGCTTCCCACAATAAGTTGGGTGAATTTTGGCCCATTACTCCTAACAAAGCTGGTGTAACTGAGTCAGGTTTGTAGGCCTCCTTGATCGCAAACACTTTTTCAGTTCTGCCCACATATTTTCTATAAGACTGAGGTCAGGGCTTTGTGATGGCCACTCCAATACCTTGACTTTGTTGTCCTTAAGCCATTTTGCCACAACTTTGAAAGTATGCTTGGGGTCATTGTCCATTTGGAAGACCCATTTGTGACCAAGCTTTAACTTCCTGACTGATGTCTTGAGATGTTGCTTCAACATATCCACATCATTTTCCTACCTCATGATGCCATCTATTTTGTGAAGTGCACCAGTCCCTCCTGCAGCAAATCACCCCCACAACATGATGCTGCCACCCCCGTGCTTCACAAAATAGTTGGGATGGTGTTCTTCGGCTTGCAAGCCTCCCCCATTTTCCTTCAAACATGGTCATTATGGCCAAACAGTTCTATTTTTGTTTCATCAGACCAGAGGACATTTCTCCAGAATGTACGATCTTTGTCCCCATGTGCAGTTGCAAACCGTAGTCTGGCTTTTTATGGCGGTTTTGGAGCAGTGGTTTCTTCTTTGCTGAGCGGCCTTCAGGTTGTGTCGATATAGGACTCGTTTTACTGTGGATATATATACTTTTGTACCTGTTGCCTCCAGCATTTTCACAAGGTCCTTTGCTGTTGTTCTGGGATTGATTTGCACTTTTCGCACAAAAGAACATTCATCTCTACGAGACAGAACGCGTCTCCTTCCTGAGTGGTATGACGGCTGCGTGGTCCCATGGTGTTTATGCTTGCATACTATTGTTTGTACAGATGAACGTGGTACCTTCAGGCGTTTGGAAATTGGTGGTACCTTCGGCTGATTTCTTTTGATTTTCTCATGATGTCAAACAAAGAGGCACTGAGTTTAAAGGTAGGCCTTGAAATACATCCACAGGTACACCTCCAATTGACTCAAATGATGTCAATTAGCCTATCAGAAGCTTCTAAAGCCATGACATCATTTTCTTGAATTTTCAAAGCTGTTTAAAGGCAAAGTCAACTTAGTGTATGTAAACTTCTGACCCACTGGAATTGTGATACAGTGAATTATAAGTGAAATAATCTGTCTGTAAACAATTGTTGGAAAAATGACTTGTGTCATGCACAAGGTAGATGTCCTAACCAACTTGCCAAAACTATAGTTTGTTAACAAGAAATATGTGGAGTGGTTGAAAAACGAGTTTTAATGACTCCACCCTAAGTGTATGTAAACTTCCGACTTCAACTGTATGTTAATGCCACCCCTGCCATCTCAATGCAAACTGGTTGATATAGGTCAGAACATTTTCAACTTTGGGGATTACTACTCTTACTATTGCTCTGCACCAAACTACCAAAACACTTACATTTGACATTACCGTGGCTTTGCACTCAAATGTGTCCTGTGAAATGATTATTTGAACAATGAGGTTACAATATACCAAGGTGCTCAGGGGTTCAAATTCAAGATGTACGCCTGTGCATCTACCTTGCTAGTTATTATTGAAAGGTAATAAAACATGTACAGTATCTCCCTGTAATGTAGACACACAATACCCTATAATGTCAAAATGGAATTATGTTTTTTTTTTGACCAATTAATTAAAATGCCTTGAGTCAACCCCTTTGTTATGGGAAGCCTAAATAAATTCAGGAGTAAAATTTGCTTAAGAAGTCAAATAAGTTGCATGGACTCACTTTGTGTGCAATAATAGTGTTTAAAATTATTTTTGAATGACTCCCTCATATCTGTACCCCACACATACAATTATCTGTAAAGTCCCTCAATCAAGCAGCGAATTTCAAACACAGATTAAACCACAAAGACCAGGGGGTTTTCCAATGCCTCGCAAAGAAGGGCACCTATTTGTAGATGGGTAAAAAAAAAAAGCAGACACTGATTATCCTTTTGAGCATGGTGAAGTCATTAATTACACTGTGGATGGTGCACTCAGTGGCCGGAGAGGAAGAAAACTGCTCAAAGATTTCATGGTGACTTTAAAACATTTACAGAGTGTAATGGCTGTGATGGTAGAAAACTGAGGATGGATCAATAACATTGTAGTGTAGTTACCCTGCAATAATAGTCTAAATGACAGAGTGAAAATAAGGAAGCCTTTACAGAATACATTTTTTCCCAAAACATGCAACCTGTTTGCAATAGGGCACTAAAGTAAAACTGCAAAAAATATGGCAAAGGAATTAACATTATGTCATGAGTACAAAGGGTTATGTTTGGGGCAAATCCAACACATCACTGAGTACCACTCTTCATATTTTCAAGCGTGGTGGTGGCTGCATCATGTAACGGATATGCTTGTCATCGGAAAGGAATAGGGAGTTTTTTAGGATACAAAATGGAATAGATCTAAACACATGCAAAATCCTAAAGGAATACCTGGTTCAGTCTGCTTTCCAACAGACACTGGGAGACAAATTTACCTTTCAGCAGGACAATAACCAGTGGTGATTTTAGCATTTAAATCTTGATGGGGCAAACTAAACATTTTGGGTGATGCATGCCAGCAAAGCCACTACACAACACCATTTTGAATAATGGCGCAGGAGGAGATGGCTGCCGTTTTACGGGCTCGTAACCAATTGTGCTATTGTGTGTGTTTTTTCGCGTTATTTGTAACTTCATTTGTACATAATGTTTCTGCCACTAACTCTTATGACTGAAAAGAGCTTCTGGATATCAGGACAGCGATTACTCACCTCGTACTGGACAAAGATTTTTTTCTTTAACGAGTCAGACGCAAAGGATTTACTTAACACCCGACAAGTCCCAAATCCTCATCATTCGCATGAGAAAGAGACGGAGATACGGAGACATAGGTCAGGGTGCCTTGTAAGGATCTGACGGCAAGTGGGTAATCTGCCTCAACCATCAGTCCTATTAGCCAATGTACAATCATTGGATAACAAAACAGACGAGCTACGATCACGAATCTCCTACCAACGGGACATTAAAAACTGTAATATCTTATGTTTCACAAAGTCGTGGCTGAACGACGACATAGATAACATACAGCTGGCGGGGTTTACGCTGCATCGGCAAGATAGAACAGTTGCCTCCGGTAAGACAAGGGGTGACGGTCTGTGTATATTTGTGAAGAACAGCTGGTGCACAAAATTTTATACTAAAGAAGTCTTGAGGTTTTGCTCTCCTGAGGTAGAGTATCTCATGATAAGCTGTACACCACACTAGTTACCATAAGCAAACAGGAAAACACTCACCAGAGGCGGCGCTCCTAGTGGCCGGGGACTTTAATGCAGGGAAACTTAAATCTGTTTTACCTAATTTCTACCAATATGTTAAATGTGCAACCAGAGGAAAAAAAGCTCTACACCACCTTTACTTCACACATAGAGACACGCACAAAGCTCTCCCTCGCCCTCCATTTGGCAAATATGACCATAATTCTATCCTCCTGATTCCTGCAAAAACTAAAGCAGGAAGCACCAGTGACTCGGTCAGTAAAGAAGGGGTCAGATGACGCAGATGTTAAGCTACAGGACTGTTTTGCGAGCACAGTCTGGAATATGTTCCAGGATTCATCCGATGGCATTGAGGAGTACACCACATCAGTCCCTGGCTTCATCAATAAGTGCATCGATGATGTCATCCCCCAACCAGAAGCCATGGATTACAGACAACATCCCGCTATGCCCTCCGATGAACCATCAAACAGATTTTAATGTCCCGTTGGTAGGATCATCTTGATCTTAGGTCATCGATTTTATTTTCCAATGATTGCACGTTGACCAATAGAACGGATGGCAGTGGGGGTTTAGTCGCTTGCCTACAAATTCTCAGAAGGCAGACCGCCCTCCGCCCTCTTTTTCTCCGTCTTTTCTTCAAGCAAATGATGGGGATTTGGACGTGTTCCAGAGAAAGCAGTATATTCTTCACGTCGGACTCGTTAAAGGAAAAAGTTTCTTCCAGTTCGAGGTGAGTAATCACTGTTCTGATGTCCAGAAGTTATGTTCGGTCATAAGATGGTAGCAGCAACATTATGTATGAAAAAAACGTTTTTTTTTTAAGTTACAAACAATGCAAATAAACTAACAAAATAGCACAGTTGGTTAGGAGAACGTAAAACCGGCTCTGACGCTTGTCGGATGTGGCAGGGCTTGCAAACTATTACAGACTACAAAGGGAAGCACAGCCGCGAGCTGCCCAGTGACACGAGACTACCAGACAAGTTAAATTACTTCTATGCTCGGTTCGAGGCAAGCAACACTGAAGCATGCATGAGAGCATAAGCTGTTCCGGACGACTGTGTGATCACGCTTTCCGTAGCCGATGTGAGTAAGACCTTTAAACAGGTCAACATTCACAAGGCCGCAGGGCCAGACGGATTACCAGGATGTATACTCCGAGCATGTGCTGACCAACTGGCAAGTGTCTTCCCTGACATTTTTAACCTGTCCCTGACTGAGTCTGTAATACCAACATGTTTCAAGCAGACAACCATAGTTCCTGTGCCCAAGAACTCCAAGGTAACCTGCCTAAATGACTACCGACCCTTAGCACTAACGTCTGAAGCCGTAAAGTGCAACGAAATGCTAGTCATGGCTCAAATCAACACCATTATCCCAGAAACCCTAGACCACTCCAATTTGCATACCACCCCAACAGATCCACAGATGATGCAATCTCTATTGCACTCCACACTGCCCTTTCCCACCTGGACGAAAGGAACACCTATGTGAGAATGCTATTCATTGACTACAGCTCAACGTTCAACACCATAGTACCCTCAAAGCTCATCACTAAGCTGAGGACCCTGGGACTAAACACCCCTCTCTGCAACTGGATCCTGGACTTCCTGACAGGCCGCGCCCAGGTGGTAAGGGAAGGCAACAACACCATCTGCCACGCTGATTCTCAACACGGGGGCCCCTCAGGGGTGCGGGCTCAGTCCGCTCCTGTACTCCCTGTTCACCCATGACTGCATGGCCAGGCACGACTCCAACACCACCATTAAGTTTGCCGACGACACAACAGTCGTAGGCCTGATCGCCGACAACGATGAGACAGCCAATAGGGAAGAGGTCAGAGACCTGGCCATGTGCTGCCAGGATAACAACCTCTCCCTTAACGTGATCAAGACAAAGGAGATGATTGTCGACAACAGGAAAAGGATGAACGAGCATGCCCCTATTCTCATCCACGGGGCTGTATTGGAGCAGGTTGAGAGCTTCAAGTTGCTTGGTGTCCACATCGCCAACAAACTATCATGGTCCAAACACACTAAGAGTCGTGAAGAGGGCACGACAAAGCCTATTCCCCCTCAGGAGACTGAAAAGATTTGGCATGGGTCCTCAGATCCTCAAATAGTTCTACAGCTGCACCATCGAGAGCATACTGACTGGTTGCATCACTGCCTGGTATGGCAACTGCTTGGCCTCCGACCCGCAAGGCACTTCAGATGGTAATGCATACGGCCCAGTGCATCACTGGGGCCAAGCTTCCTGCCATCCAGGACCTCTATACCAGGCAGTGTCAGAGGAAGGCCCTAAAAATAGTCAAAGACTCCAGTCACCCAATAATAGACTATTCTCTTTTCTACCACACGGCAAGCGGTACCGGACTGCCAAGTCTAGGTCCAAAAGGCTTCTTAACAGCTTCTACCCCCAAGCCATAAGACTCCGAAACAGCTAATCAAACGGCTGCCCAGACTATTTGCATTGCCCCCTCCCCCCTCTTTTATGCTGATGCTACTCTCTGTTTATTTTCTATGCACAGTCACTTTAATTCTACCTACATGTACATATTACCTCAGTAACCTCGACTAACCTGTGCCCCCGCACATTGACTTTGTACCGGTACCCCCTGTGTATAGGCTCGCTACTGTTGTTTTACTGCTCCTCTTTAATTATTAGTTATTTCTATTTTTTACTTAGCACTTATTTTTCTTCAAACTGCATTGTTGATTAAGGGCTTGTAAGTAAGCATTTCACTGTAAGGTCTTCACCTATTGTATTCTGCGCACGTGACAAATAAAATTTGAACACTGAAGAATACATTAATTGCACTATAACGGTGACAAACGGTGCCCACAAACTGTTGGGGCCTACATAAAGCTGTTCCAACAGCAGAGTCTCAACAGCAGTCACTGCTACACCTGGCTATCAGCGAAGCCTTGTCTAGCAGCGAAACAGTTAATTTAGCCTCATTTACTGACTTAAAAAAAACATAGTTGATATGGCTGACTTGCTTAAACAAATGTGGTTTCTACTGACAATTGAGATGTACGAACTATGGCATAAGGGGACGACAAGTGGATAAAAGGCAATCCGTAACTACGATTAAGACAATGGGTGAACTAGGACGGACGTAGTCAATATAACTATTTGTTCAGCACTTTTGAAATGTACAGCAACAGAATTCAGAACATGGGCCATTCTTACAGTGTTCTCCCTGTACACCAAGTCAGAACCATAGGATAAATAAATGGGGCATATAAGCACACAATGAAAGCTCTTAAAATATTTGATAATTACATGTTCTCCACCAAGTCAGAACAGTAGGCCAAAATAAGAGGGGAAAATAGACCAAATGATTAGGGTGAGGTACATGGGCTACTAACAGCTTTCTACACAACATACACTTAGTATTACTTTCTTCCCTAAAGTATACATATCTCCCTGGCATATTACATCATTTATGCAGCAGCCTACAAGACATTTTTGGACTCACCTTGTTGTGCTGTGCTCACTTGAACAGGGAGGTGGCACAGAGGTCCTTCGTGGGAAAATTTTGTCATCAAAGTTTGGCATTATCTGGATTTATGGGGCATTCAAGACAATTGACAACTCTGAAAAAAAAACAAGGTCAAATCATGATGACGTCAGTGATCTTCAGGTCGGAGCTGTAGAAAAAGGCCTGAGTTCCCGATTTACAATTCCGAGTTGGATGACGGTTGAAAATGTATTTTCCCAGTCGGAGCTTGTTTTCCCAGTTGTCTTGAACTCACTGAAGTCAGATTTCCCAGTTCCGAGTTAAGTTGTTTTGAGCGTGGCAGAAATCATGCTGGATTGACAGCATGGCCAATGTTGAAAGTTTATCGTTCGGGCTCCCGAGTGGTGCAGCGGCCTAAGGCACTGCATCTCAGTGCTTGAGGCGTCACTACAGACACTCTGGTTAGAATCCAGGTTGTATCACAACTGGCCGGGATTGGGAGCCCCATAGGGTGGCGCACAATTGGCCCAGCATCATCTGGGTTTGGCCGGTGTAGGCCGTCATTGTAAATAAGAATTTGTTCTTAACTAACTTGCCTAGTTAAAATAAAATAAAAAATAAGCTTGGAAAAGAGACCCTTAAACCCAGACTTGGGGCCACACAGCCACTCCACTGAATGAGAGGCTAGTGATTTCTTTGCAACGCTTGCATTTAGCCAGTAATTCCTTCCAAACCACTCATTGTTCATTTTGCGATTTCCAACCTGGGTAATGTTTATGGCCGATGACCACCGATACGTTTTATCAATAATTTATCTTTATATGAGAAGGATTAAAAAGTATTTGCAAGTAGATTGTCAACTTGATTCATGATGATGTCTCCTAGCTTGCTAGCTAAGATTTTGAAAGTCTGATGTTGAGTCCAATCAAAGCTACTGTAGATATAACATGATTTGACATCATTTTATATGTGGCCGATGACCACCGATACGTTTTATCAATAATTTATCTTTATATGAGAAGGATTAAAAAGTATTTGCAAGTAGATTGTCAACTTGATTCATGATGATGTCTCCTAGCTTGCTAGCTAAGATTTTGAAAGTCTGATGTTGAGTCCAATCAAAGCTACTGTAGATATAACATGATTTGACATAATTTTATATGTGGCCAATGACCTTGAGCCTTCTTGGATTGGCACTTCTAATGTAACTCTATGGCAGCACCCAATGGGGCTTGAATTTTGAGCTCTACCCTTAGATTTGGAGGTGATGTAGTGTCCCCATGAGTGACAGAACACTGAGCCAATCACGGCGCAGCTAGAGAACATTACCAACGCCTACGCTCCGTATTTTCCGCTGGCTGCCTGACCACCACAGAAAGCACAGAGCTAGGCTGAAACACCTGCATTTTGGAGCTGCCTTACTCAAGAAAGCAAAAAAGAGATAATGTTCGTATGTGGCCTTATTAACTACATTTTTTACATTGTTTGCAAACTGATATGTGACGCATATTCATGCGTGTCACAGCTGCCCTGAATGATAGGTCGTCACTGACAATAACCTAATACACAAGGCCAAATATACTGTGGAGTTGCTTACCAAGACAACATTGAAAGTTTCTAAGTGGCCAATTTACAGTTTTGACTTAAATCGGCTTTAAAATCTATGGCAAGACTTGAAAATGGCTGTCTAGCAATGATCAACAACCATCTTGACAGCGCTTGAAGAATTTTTTTAATAATAATGTGCAAATATTGTACAATCCAGGTGTGCAAAGCTCTTAGAGACTTACCAAGTAAGACTCACAGCTGTAGTTGTTGCCAAAAGAAATTCTAACTCGGGTGTGTGAACACTTATGTAAATTAGATAAGGGGTGTGAATACTTATAGAAATTAGATATTTCTGTATTCCATTTTCAATACATTTGCAAACATTTCTAAAAACATGTTTTCACTTTGTCGTTATTGGGTATTGTGTGTAGATGGGTGAGAAAAAATATATTTAATCAATTTTGAATTCAGGTTGTAACACAACAAAATGTGGAATAAGTCAAGGGGTATGAATACTTTCTGAAGGCACTGAACATACTATTGAAAAGTCATTCACAATTTGGTTATGGTGGTGCCAATCTGAGACAAACTTATTTTTGTAAATTTTTACTCAGCAGACCATATTATCCTCAGACATATATTCTGTAAAATAAATCATAGATTTTTGTCTGCTGGGGCCACCTCTAGGAAGAGCTGCAGGAACACAGTGACTTTCTCCAACAGTCCAGGGCACAGTTTGAAGTGGATGAAGGGCACATAAACCAAAACACCACTAAAGATAAACAAGGTGACATAGAGGTACTCTATTGCGGGGTTGTCAATTATAGGTGCCAGCACAAGGAAAATTGCTGCGATGATGACCAAGATGGGGATTACAATAGGAACCTGGATGAACAAACAAAAACAATGGTACGCTCACAAGAGGTGTGGGCAGCAGATGTGACCATTTGTGTAATTAAATTGTTATAAACCAATGTCTTGTTCAAATGGACTCAGACCTTTATAAATAAAAGTAGAAATGAGATATCGTATAAGACTCACCCTATATGGCCTGGGAAGTTCAGGTTTCTTGATCTTGAGGTAGAGGAGCCCAGACAGAGTGATTGCATAGAAGAACCAGGCAGTGAAACTGGCAATATCAATGGAGAGGGATGTAAGATAAATAAAGCAACAACAAAAAGTTGATGTATTGAGCAATTTTAAAGTCAGCATAAACTACCTGAAGTAGTTGACAATGCTCTGAAAGTCACCAGGGATGAGAACCAGGAGTGAGATAGCCGTGGTGAAGATCAGGGCTGGAGAGGGGGTCAGTCGATTCACATGGGCCATGGACAGAATATCAGGCTGGGGAAGGAAAAAAAACACAAATGTTGACATAAAAAACTACCACTTACATCAGAAAAAAAAGGTTTTGATAAAATTGTCTGTCTCTCGAATGTGTTTCTCACCATGTGTCCCTCTCTTGCAGCCACAAAGCACACCCGGCCGCCACTAAAGAATGTTCCATTCAGGGAGCCGAAAGCAGACAAAGCGGCTGCGATAGACATCACCCATCCCCAGCTCCCGAGCACCTTATTCCTGTTGACGACAACTAGGTAATTTCTCAGCTCACCACAAATGTAAAGAAATGAGAGAGAGGTGTGTGGATGGAGTCAAGCTCTCTCACCCCCAGGTGACAGCCACTGCATTCGACGACATCAGTTCTCTTGGCGTCATGGCAGCCAGGTAGCTCACATTGACTAGTAGATACAGCATGGTTACCATGGGGATGGCAATTATAACTGCCCTGGGCAGATTTACCTGAGAGGGTGCAAGGTGGAGAAAGATAGTTTACATCCTTAAGATCATGTAAGGAAATGCATTACTTATTACAGTGCATTCTTACCTCAGGTCTTTTCAACTCTTCTGTCACATAGTTCAAGTTGTACCAGCCAGCGAAGGACCAGAGGCCTTGGTAAAAAGCCATCCCTATGGAGCTCAAACCCAAGTTCGTACCATCAAAAGCATTTTGTTGTACAGCAACATTGCCCTGTGCAATTATCACTATCCCTCCAATTACTATAACCATCAGTGCAAATAGCTTAGCCACCAAGAAGACCACCTGAATTCTCATGGCTAAACGTACATTCAAGATGTTTGCCATGGCTACAACCATGATGGCTACAACAGCAGCACACTTCACTATTAGCTGAGGAGGAGAACAGTCTTGGTAGAAAGGTGCCACAGCATATTCTGCAAAACTGAGGGATATTGCTGCAATGCTCGCTGGTTTCACCAATAGTAGGAAGGTGAAGGCCACAAAGAAGGCAGGAAACTGTCCATAGATTCGAAGAATGTAGATAAAGTCCCCTCCTGATTCTTTAATAATGGTTCCTAGCTCAGCATATGAGAGTGCCCCCAGCATGGCTACAAGGCCAGACAATGCCCAAATGATCAGGCTTGCCCCTGGACTTCCAATGTAGGACAGCACAAACTGAGGGGACATGAATATTCCCGATCCAATCATGGTTCCTGCTACCAATGACACAGCACTGACTAAACCCAACTCGCGCTTCAGTTGAATCCTCTCTGTTTCTGTTTCTGCCATGGCCAGACCCCAAATTTATTCAAACAACAGGAGAAACTGTTGTCAACGACAGATCCTCTCTTCTTTTAGGCAAGAACAATTATGACAAACACCTGGCTAATCTTTGATGCTGGGTGTAAAGTCCTTAGTTAATATTAACTTCTCAAGTTAAATAAAGTATATTGTTGTGTCGTCTTTGTTTATAGCTGTAAAATGGTTCCCATAAAGATTACACCCCCCCCCCAGGAGAGTGATAAAAGAGGATGCTATGTCATCGTACAGTTAGATTATTCCTTTAAATGTTTATGGATGGCGTAGAAATTCCTTCTCTTTCCCTGAGGGTTGGAAAAATCAAGGCCAAGGTTGACCTCTCACTATTGTTATGTGTGTTGGTGCTAAAGCCACCTGCAATTGCTGTCAGAAGCCATGTGAATATAGAAATTACAGCTGAGTGTAGACTTGCCCCCTAGCTGATGATGTTGGTCTGCAGACATACTATATGTTACACTGTCTTTCCATCTGGATCAGTCTATCAAATGCAATCTAGATAAGGGCACACAGTATCGCTGTCTGTGGGATTGTTCAAATATCAAAGCATTTTGTCAGGATGCGATAAATTATACTTTTTGTCAGGTATTGGTGCAGTTGATTTTCCTGCATATTCTATACTCAGTATTTTTGGTTTGTTTCATGTGGCCTGTAACCTCAGTAGTACAAAAAATGAAATGGTCTATTTTTTCTACTCCAGGTAAAACATACAATTGTAGCACTCCAGAAAAATCCAGACAAAACAATATTAAACTGTTTATTGTTTATTTGTTTAACTGTTCCTTACCTCAGGCCGTTTTAGTTCTTCTGTGACATAATTCAAAGTGTTCCAGCCATCATAGGACCACAGACCCTGATAAAGAGAAATCCCAATGGAACTGATTTCCACATTGGTCCCTTTAAAGGAATCCTCAAAGTGTTCAGTGTTCCCCTTGAAAAGCAGCACCACACCTCCAATAATTATCACTGCCAAGGCCACCAGCTTGATCACCATGGAAAATACCTGGATGAACATAGCCAGACGTACATTCATACTGTTCACAATTGCTAACACCAAAATCCCTGCTGCAGCCACACACTTGACCACCAGCTCTGGAGGGGTACAGTCATGGTAGAAAGGAGCCACTGCATATTCAGCAAAGCTCAGTGCTATCCCTGTTGCACTGGCAGGTCTCATCACAATGACGAAGCTAAAGACAAACATGAAGGCAATTACTTGGCCAAATATCCGCAGAATATATATGTACTCTGCCCCAGACTCAGAAATGACAGTGCCCAGTTCAGCATAGCAGAGGGAACCCAACGTGGCCAGCAGACCACAGGCTGCCCAGATCACCAGGCTGGCTCCTGGGCTTCCTATGTTGACCAGCACAGACTGAGGGGACATAAAAATTCCAGATCCCATCATGGTCCCGGCAATGAATGAGATAGCACCAATAAGCCCCACCTCACGCTTCAAGATGAGTTTCTGTGTTTTAGCTGCCATCCTGAGACTTGGTAGTAGATCTATTCTCAACAGATATGTTTTACCAAGGTCCAAACTGGGGAGAGGCATAAATGTTTTGTCCGTATAGGACAAGGTCACACCTACTATTACATCAGTTAACTATTACTAGACTGGGACTGAGTTGAGTCAAGGCTGTCGGCTTTAATCTACTAGGAAACTTTAACCTACTAAAGAAGAAAGAAACATACCAGGAATATATATACCAATATACTATAATTTCAAACATTCTGGAACAATAGTAGTACCTCAAATAGCTCAGAGGAAGGGTGATTCACTAAAATGTATGATGTTTCACTTTGTTATCAACCGAGTTGGTCCTAAATCATCAATAGGTATACTGTTTTTTATGTGTCAGAGACACAGTTAAAGTAGGGCATGTTTTGCTTCCCTGTGCCTTGGAGTAAAGCATGCTGCATTATTGAAAATACAGTAGATACCAAAAAGATGCAGGCACAGCATACCTAAACCACTTTTAGTGGTCCTTTGAAATCACCCTGTATGAGATATAATGAAAATATGATGTATTACAGTATGGACTTTAAATCAGTACTAACATAACTATAATGTGCAGTTTCTATAGGCTAATGTAAGTGTGACAGCTCTACAATGTGTGACAGTTCTGTTATTTTCTACCTCAGGATGTTTCAGCTCTTCTGTCACAATTTAAGTTGTTCCATCCATTGTAGGACCACAGACTCTTATAGAAAACAATACGTATTGGATTGATGGCTGGTCCCTTTAAAATAATCGTGAAAGCCTTTGATGAGCAATACCACTCCTCCAATAATGATTACTGACAGTGCCAGCACAGTGCCAACATGAAGAACACTTGCATTCCTAAGTTCTTGCCTTTCTAGGGAATGTTGCCTAGTCACTGTGCTTCTACATCTGCATTGCTTGCCTTTTGGGATTTTAGGCTGGGTTTCATTATAAACACTTTGTGACATCTGCTGTATAATGGGCTTTATAAATACTTTTGATTTTATTTGATATTCAACAAAGCTCAGTGAGATCCCTGCCCCACTGGCAAGCCTCACAAATATGATTGAGCTGAAAATTAACATGAAGGAAATGTGTCCTTAACAAAAACAATGTACCATACACCAACAAGATATCTGTAGAGAAAAACTTTAACTTCTGTGTCCAAGTATTTTATAACCACATTTCAGTGTCAATGGATTGTTACAGATTAGATAGGGACTGCTGTTTTCTTTTTTTCTTTTGCACCAATGACAACTTTGTGTGTGTGTGTGTGTGTGTGTGTGTGTGTGTGTGTGTGTGTGTGTGTGTGTGTGTGTGTGTGTGTGTGTGTGTGTGTGTGTGTGTGTGTGTGTGTGTGTGATTGACCACCTGATTATCCGGTACACCCATTGCACATGATTAACCGTTTTTACAAATTGTTTCAACATTATATACAGTACTACTCAAATTAGTTACGTCACCCTAGATCATCAACTAGATTCAGCCATGGGCCCAAACTGTAACGATCGTCTAAAGGAGTAGACCAAGGTGCAGCGTGGTAAGTGTTCATCTTGATTTTATTTTAAATCAGAACACTTAAACAAAATAATAAACAATGGTAAACGACCGTCACGTCTTGCAGGCTTTACAAAGCAGTACAAAAATAAGATCCCACAACTCAAGGAGGGAAAAGGGCTGCCTAAGTATGGTTCCCAATCAGAGACAACGATAGGCAGCTGCCTCTGATTGGAAACCATACCTGGCCAAAACATAGAAATATAAACCATAGAATGCCCACCCCACACCCTGACCTAACAAAATAGAGAAATAAACCGTCTCTCTCCGGTCAGGGCGTGACACAAACAGATATATTTTTTAAATTTTCAAACCATGCTTACATTTGTAAAGAACTACTTCTCTCTGTTTTGCGTGGGAATACTTTGGAAATTTTTTTAGTTGGGTGGGCTGGTCGAAATTGACACACAATTTTTTATTATATATATAGGCAACAGGTGTAGACCAATCAGAGGCAGATATATATATATATATATACACTCACTAAGGTGTTTCAGATGCCAACAGGGGAGGATTGGCCAGATGGTCGAAATTGACACACACAATTTTTTATTTTATATATATATATATATATATATATATATATATATATATATATATATATATATATATATATATATATAAAATAAAAAATTGTGTGTGTCAATTTCGACCATCTGGCCAATCCTCCCCTGTTGGCATCTGAAACACCTTAGTGAGTATATATATATATATATATATATATATTGCTCAAAAAAATAAAGGGAACACTTAAACAACACAATGTAACTCCAAGTCAGTCACACTTCTGTGAAATCAAACTGTCCACTTAGGAAGCAACACTGATTGACAATACATTTCACATGCTGTTGTGCAAATGGAATAGACAACAGGTGGAAATTACAGGCAATTAGCAAGACACCCCCAGTAAAGGAGTGGTTCTGCAGGTGGTAACCACAGACCACTTCTCAGTTCCTATGGTTCCTGGCTGATGTTTTGGTCACTTTTGAATGCTGGCGGTGCTTTCACTCTAGTGGTAGCATGAGATGGAGTCTACAACCCACACAAGTGGCTCAGGTAGTGCAGCTCATCCAGGATGGCAGATCAATGCGAGCTGTGGCAAGAAGGTTTGCTGTGTCTGTCAGCGTAGTGTCCAGAGCATGGAGGCGCTACCAGGAGACAGGCCAGTACATCAGGAGACGTGGAGGAGGCCGTAGGAGGGCAACAACCCAGCAGCAGGACCGCTACCTCCGCCTTTGTGCAAGGAGGAGCACTGCCAGAGCCCTGCAAAGTTACCTCCAGCAGGCCACAAATGTGCATGTGTCTGCTCAAACGGTCAGAAACAGACTCCATGAGGGTGGTATGATGGCCCGACGTCTACAGGTGGGGGTTGTGCTTACAGCCCAACACCGTGCAGGACGTTTGGCATTTGCCAGAGAACACCAAGATTGGCAAATTCGCCACTGGCGCCCTGTGCTCTTCACAGATGAAAGCAGGTTCACACTGAGCACATGTGACAGACGTGACAGAGTCTGGAGACGCCGTGGAGAACGTTCTGCTGCCTGCAACATCCTCCAGCATGACCGGTTTGGCGGTGGGTCAGTCATGGTGTGGGGTGGCATTTCTTTGGGGGGCCGCACAGCCCTCCATGTGCTCGCCAGAGGTAGCCTGACTGCCATTAGGTACCGAGATGAGATCCTCAGACCCCTTGTGAGACCATATACTGGTGCGGTTGGCCCTGGGTTCCTCCTAATGCAAGACAATGCTAGACCTCATGTGGCTGGAGTGTGTCAGCAGTTCCTGCAAGAGGAAGACATTGATGCTATGGACTGGCCCGCCCGTTCCCCAGACCTGAATCCAATTGAGCACATCTGGGACATCATGTCTCGCTCCATCCACCAACGCCACGTTGCACCACAGATTGTCCAGGAGTTGGCGGATGCTTTAGTCCAGGTCTGGGAGGAGATCCCTCAGGAGACCATCCGCCACCTCATCAGGAGCATGCCCAGGCGTTGTAGGGAGGTCATACAGGCACGTGGAGGCCACACACACTACTGAGCCTCATTTTGACTTGTTTTATGGACATCACATCAAAGTTGGATCAGCCTGTAGTGTGGTTTTCCACTTTAATTTTGAGTGTGACTCCAAATCCAGACCTCCATGGGTTGATAAATTGGATTTCCATTGATTATTTTTGTGTGATTTTGTTGTCAGCACATTCAACTTTGTAAAGATAAAAGTATTTAATAAGATTATTTCATTCATTCAGATCTAGGATGTGTTATTTTAGTGTTCCCTTTATTTTTTTGAGCAGTATATATATATATATATATATATATTTTAGATTTTAGATTCTTCGAAGTAGCCACCCTTTGCCTTGATGACAGCTTTGCACACTCTTGGCATTCTCTCAACCAGCTTCACCTGGAATGCTTTTCCAACAGTCTTGAAGGAGTTCCCACATATGCTGAGCACTTGTTAGCTGCTTTTCATTCGCTCTGTGGTCCAACTCATCCCAAACCATCTCAATTGGGTTGAGGTCAGGTGATTGTGGAGGCCAGGTCATCTGATACAGCACTCCATTTCTATCCTTGGTCAAATAGCCCTTATACAGTCTCGTGTGGCTCAGTGCAACGCCAGGGTTGTGGGTTTGATTCCCACGGGGAACCAGTACGGGGAAAAAAATGTATGAAATGTATGCATTCACTACTGTAAGTCGCTCTGGATAAGAGCGTGTGCTAAAATGACTAAAATGTAAAATACAGATAGTCCAACTAAGCGCAAACCAGATGGGATGGGGTATCGCTGCAGAATGCTGTGGTAGCCATGCTGGTTAAGTGTGCCTTGAATTCTAAATAAATCACAGACAGTGTCACCAGCAAAGCAACATCACACCTTCTCCTACATGCTTCACGGTAGGAACCACACATCTGTTCACCTACTCTGCATCTCACAAAGACATGGTGGTTGGAACCAAAAATCTAACATTTGGACTCATATGACCAAAGGACAGATTTCCACCGGTCTAATGTCTGTTGCTTGTGTTTCTTGGCCCATGCAAGTCTCTTCTTCTTATTGGTGTCCCTTAGGAGTGGTTTCTTTGCAGCAATTCAACCATGAAGGCCTGATACACACAGTCTCTGAACAGTTGATGTTGAGATGTGTCTTTTACTTGAACTCTGTGAAGCATTTATTTGGGCTCCAATTTCTGAGGCTGGTAGTTCTCATGAACTTATCCTCTGCAGCAGAGGTAACTCTGGGTCTTCCTTTCCTGTGGCGGTCCTCATGAGAGCCAATTTCATCATAGCGCTTTCCGGATTGACTGACCTTCATGTCTTAAAGTAATGATGGACTGTTGTTTCTCTTTGCTTATTTGAGCTGTTCTTGCCATAATATGAACTTGGTCTTTTCCCAAATAGGGCTATCTTCTGTATACCACCCCTACCTTGAATCGGCCCAGAAGCTAGTATGGGTATTCGAACACAGCTAATGAGTATACAAAACATTGCAACAGGTGTAGACCTTACAGTGAAATGCTTACTTACAAGCCTTTAACCAACCATGAAGTTTTAAGAAAATACCTAAAAATAAGAATAACAAATAATTAAAGAGCAGCAGTAAAATAACAATAGCGGGGCTATATACAGGGGGTACTGGTACAGAGTCAATGTGCGGGGGCACCGGTGTCGAGGTAATTGAGGTAATATGTACATGTAGGTAGAGTTATTAAAGTGACTATGCATAGATAACAACAGAGAGTAGCAGCAGATGTTCAGGAGTCTTTTGGCTTGGGGGTAGAAGTTGTTTGGAAGCCTCTTAGACTTGGTGCTCCGGTTCAGCTTGCCGTGCGGTAGCAGAGAAAACCGTCTATGATTAGGGTGGCTGGAGTCTTTGACAATTTTTAGGGCATTCCTCTGACACCGCTTGGCATAGAGGTCCTGGATGGCAGGAAGCTTGGCCCCAGTGACGTACTGGGCCGTACGCACTACCCTCTGTAGTGTCTTGTAGTCGGAGGCCCGAGCAGTTGCCATACCAGGCAGTGATGCAACCAGTCAGGATGCTCTCGATGGTGCAGCTGTAAAACCTTTTGAGGATCTGAGGACCCATGCCAAATCTTTTCAGTCTCCTGAGGGGGAATAGGCTTTGTCGTGCCCGCTTCAGGATTTTCTTAGTGTGTTTGGACCATGTTAGTTTGTTGGTGAGTGGACACCAGGCAACTTGAAGCTCTCAACCTGCGCTGCTACAGCACCGTCGATGAGAATGGAGGCGTGCTCCGTCCTCCTTTTCCTGTAGTCCACAATCATCTCCTTTGTCTTGATCACGTTGAGGGAGAGGTTGTTGTCCTTGCACCACATGGTCAGGTCTGTGACCTCATCCCTATAGGCTGCTCTTTCAATGAGATAGACTATCCAGGTGAAAGCTATTATCCCTCATTGATGTTAAATCTACTACAATCAGTGTAGATGAAGGGGAGGAGACAGGTTAAAGAAGGATTTTTAAGCCTTGAGACAATTAAGACATGGGTTGTGTATGTGTACCATTCAGAGGGTGAATGGGAAAGACATAACATGTAAGTGTCTTTGAACGGGGTATGGTAGTAGGTGCCAGGCGCACTGGTTTGTGTCAAGAAATGCAATGCTGCTGGATTTTTCCAAGCTCAATACTTTCCAGTGTGTTTCAAGAAAGGTTTACCATCCAAAGGACATCCAGCCAACTTGACACAACTGCATTGGAGTCAACAATGCAGGGGTGCAACTCAATATTAAATATCAAATTCAAACATGATTAAGAGTGTTGGGAAAGGTCACACTCCTCAAGATGTTCAATGTATGGTTTCCAGATTTTATCCAACTTGTTTTTTTTTGCTGAATTTTTTTTAAACACAAAATCTAATGGAATGTAACTACAAAGTTCAGCCCTCCAGTTTCGTTATTGACTGTTAGTATGATGCTTTCCAATTGATAGCTATACCTTTTTTGCAGCAATTAGACCTAAGTTACAAAACTTTCAATGTATATATTTCCCAACAGACGTATTTGTGGAGATGAATGGAAAAAAATTCGTAGACACAATGATGTGATTGCACAGACATTATCCCAAAGTGATGTCGGTTTGTCACAGGACCAGAGCATAATAATTGGGTTCCTTAAAAAAAAAATGCATCTCCAACAGATATTACATTTCTAGATGCATTACATGTATTCTGGCAGGAGTGTAGTACGTCCTATGGATTATCTTGAATTGCAATAATTTATGTGTAAGGTTGTAGGAGCAAATAGGAACATTTTCACATATCTGTGACCAATAGTTCTCATCAATTTCTTCTTTGAGATCTGTTTTCTGAGCTGTCAGGTAGAAATGCATTTAACCCATATCATGGCAATCAGCTTCTTTCAGTATTTTTTCAATGCTTGATGCTTTAGGTCCATCCAGATTCTTTTGAAGCGATTGACTAATATTTCTTAGTTGTCCGAATTTAAAGAAATTGGTCTTGGATAACTCATATTTTTCTTGTAATTGATTGAATGACAGTAGAGAACCATTATAATATATATGCTCAAAATTCATGATGCCACTTTGGAACCAGGACTTAAAGGTATTGCCATTAAATGCTGGAGCTATGGTTGTGTTGTTCCAAATATTGGTGCCTGGCGATATTGGTTTCTTCCATTTCATGAATTTATGCACCTTCTCCCAAATACGAATTGAAAATCATTGGATGGTCAGTTTTTTCTTTAATGCCTTGGACCCAAAGTAGTGAATATATTTTAAATCATAGGGTATTACATGTATGGCTTCAATACTCCTCCAAGCACAAAGATAGTCTGCTGTCCATTGTTTAAATGAGCGCAGTTGTGCGGCCCAGTAACGCATTTTCATATGAGGTAGGTGTAAAACATTCAATTTGACACTTGACGTCTTTCCATTCCAAATAAAGTTGGAGAGTTAGCCATTTATTTTCTTAAATAAATTGAATGGAATTGAAATGGGTAAATCTTGGAATAAATAAATCAACCTTGTTAAAATATATTCATAACCTGTTGGGGCTACAGGTTAGCAATGAACCCCGAGCCGGGATTGCTAACAAGGCTGGAAATTCAAAACATCAAAAATCTAATAATTTCAATTTCTCAAACAATCAACTATTTTACACAATTTAAATGATAAACATCTCCTTAATCTAACCACATTGTTCGATTTTCAAAGAGGCTTTACGGCAAAAGCATAAAGTTAGATTATGTTAGGACAGTACATAGCCACAAAAGTACAAACATCCATTTTCAATTCAAGGTCAGGCGTCACCAAAAGCAGAAACCAGCTTGAATTATGCACTAACTTTTGTCAATCTCCATCAGATGACACTCCTAGGACATTATGTTATACAATACATGCATTTTTTGTTCCATCAAGTTCATATTTATATCCAAAAACAGCATTTTACAGTAGCGTGAAATTCAGATTTTTTTCTTCTCTGAAATGCTTCCGGTGAACATAACAAAATTACTATTCGAAAACATTGGTAAATTATAATATTGTCATTCAAAGAATAATATATTATCATCTCGTAATTGCTACCGAATGGCCAGATCTCAAAATAACTTTACTGGGAAATGACATTTTGCAATAAACGGGGTGCTATGCTAAGAACAACAGGCTATGCTATACAGTTAGCATCATCTAAAATCGATAATAACATTGTAAATATCCCCTTACCTTTGATTATCTCCATCAGAAGGCAGGCATCCCAGGTCCGGAAGGCATCCCAGGTCCGGAACAAATGTGGTTTCTTTTGACAAAGTTCATAATTTATGTCCAAATAACACCAAGTACTTAGCGTTCATTATGCTCCCACAAAACGTGGTGGGGGACTGTAAAATCACGCCGAAAAGCTAAAAAAAACCTAGTAAATAATCTATTTATGTTCGTTCAAACATGTCAAATGTTGTTTAGCATTAATCTTTTGGTCCATTTTTAACGTTAAACATCAGTAATATTTTCACACAACCTATCTATCCTATGTCGAGATAAACAATGAAGACAAAACTCACGTTTCTCAGATTTATGCGCAGGCGCAAAAAAATGAAGTGATGACATGTCAACTTCCTTGGATTCTAATTTGCTCTCTGTTTATCATAGACGCTTCAAACAACTTTATAAAGATCGTTGACATCTAGTGGAAGCCGTAGGTGTTGCGAAATGAATCCTTTCTCACTATGGTATCTATAAAACAATGACACTAAATAGTACAGTCACAAAATTCACATTTTTTTTAAATCTATTTTTCACAGGTTTTTGCCTGCAATATGAGTTTTGTTATACTTACAGACACCATTCAAACTGTTTTAGAAAATTCAGAGTGTTTTCTATCCGAATGTGTTAATAATATGCATATCCTAGCTTCTGAGTTGGTGTAGGAGGCAGTTAAAAATGGGCACATATTTTTTTCAAAATGTCTCAATACTGCCCCCGAGCCCCAACAGGTTGGCCCTACCTAAGATAGAAATAGGGAGAGTTCTTCATCTCTGAACATTTGATTCAATATTATCCAGCACTGAACAAAAATATAAATGCAAAGCTCTAATCTATGGATTTCACATGACTGGGCAGGGGCGCAGCCATGGGTAGGCCTGGGAGGGCATATGCCCACCCACTGGGGAACCAGGCCTAGCCAATCAAAAAGTGTTTTTCGCCAGAAACATCGCTTTATTACAGACAGAAATACGCCTCAGTTTCATCAGTTGTCTGGGTGGTTGGTCTCAGGTGAAGAAGCCGGATGTGGAGGTCCTGGGCTGGCGTGATTACACGTGGTCCGCGGTTGTGAGGCCGGTACGACGTTGGTGGCGGCTTATGGTAGAGAAATTAACATTAAGTTCTCTGGCAACAGCTCTGGTGGACATCCCTGCAGTCAGCATGCCAATTGCACACTCCCTCAAAACTTGAGACATCTGTGGCATTATGTTGTGTGACAAAACTGCACATTTTAGACTGGCCTTTTATTGTCCACAGCACAAGGTGCACATGTGTAATGATCATGCTGTTGAATCAGCTTCTTGATATGCCACACCTGTCAGGTGGATGGATTATCTTGGTAAAGGAGAAATGCTCACTAACAGGGATGTAAACAAATTTGTGCACAAAATTGGAGAGAAATAAGCTTTATGTTCATATGGAACATTTCTGGAATCTTTTATTTCAGCTCATGAAACATGGGACCAACACTTTACATTTTGCGTTTATATTTTTGTTCAGTAATATATTACATTTTTAAATGTTTGCTAAGATGATGTATGTATAAATTGTACATGCTGAAACAGTCATTAGTTTTGGGCTAGACTATGATCTGTAAACGTCTCCCCTTTTTAAAAAGTTTAGCACTCGTCAACCTCAGATGTGTATTAAGTATGCATGTAAAGTGGACTTGAGTGCTGAAAACCTAAACGTATAAAACTAAATTGACCAGGAGAGATAGCCGTCAAACATAATTGGATGGCAAGAATCATCACAGATACCCTTTAAGGTGTTGTGTAGTATGTTTATTGTTGAATATGTAATATAGTGAAACAACATGTTTTATATATGCTTAGTAAACAATGGCATAAAAAGGCAAAACGCAATAAAGAGAAAATACATTTACAATGGTTCTCTATATTAGTATTACCTACATCAGCCCATTAAAACATCTAGGTAGAGCACAGAGGACTTAGAGCATGTGGCTAAACGAATAAAACCACAAAACTAATGAAAGAGCAGACAGGGCCACACACTTCAGGAGCACACAGACACCAACAATGTCCCTGGCATCAATAGTTTCAACTGGCTCGGCTCGCTATTACAGCACCACCAATTTCTATTTATTGAAGGCGGATAAAATTCCTATTGAGAAAGGTGGCTGGAAACTGCAGATGAATCGACCAAAGTCTGCCAAAAGCTACAGCACTGTGTTTGTTACAGTGAAAATCAGGAGATACCCCATTTGTTTGAGCTCCTCCGCAAAAACCTGTTACAGAGTCTAGCCTTGCATAGTGTGGCACTGTCGTTGACTCCCTTGTGAAGAAGAAGAATATGAGCACCATGACAATGGGGAAGTAGAGGATGGTGGTGGCTGATGATCTGCAGCTTGGAGAAGAAGTAGTGCATGTCGTAGACCAACAGGTAGACTGCCATGAAGAGACTGGTCAGGAAGGAGTGCCACCAGCAGTGAGTCCTATACAAAACAACACACTCTTTGGGTTCGGCTCAATACAATGTTTGACACTGTAGTGAGGTCTAAGTGCTTGGATCGATGAGCAGAGATAAAATTAGTGCTGTTTTATTTTATTTAACCTTTATTTAACTAGGCAAGTCAGTTAAGAACAAATTGTTATTTACAATGACGGCCTACCAAATGGCAAAAGTCTTCCTGCGGGGACGGGGGCTGGGATTAAAAATATATATATATATATAGGACAAAACACACATCAGGACAAGAGAGACACCATAACACTACATAAAGAGAGACCTAAAACAACAACATAGCATGGTAGCAACACAACAAGGCAACATGGTTGCAACACAACATGGCAGCAGCACAATATTGTAGCAGTAGAAAACATGGTACAAACATTATTGGGCACAGACAACAGCACAAAGGGCAAGAAGGTAGAGACAACAATACATCACGTGAAGCAGCCACAACTGTCAGTAAGAGTGTCCATGATTGAGTCTTTGAATGAAGAGATGGACATAAAACTGTCCAGTTTTAGTGTTTTTTGCAGCTCGTTCCAGTCGCTATGAGAAATGAGAAAGAAACATTTGCATAATTTAGAATGTTTACATAAAACTAAAATAGATTTACTGTTGACACGAAGACTTCACACTTGGTAGCTAAATATAACGACATTGATAATCTTGCAAACTGGAAATGTTGGAAATCCGTTTGACTAATATTACACAATGCATTTACAGTACATGCAGAGAGCGAGAGCACAGTATTGAGATAACCACATCCATGTACAGTGCCTTTGGAAAGATTTCAAACCCCTTCACTTTTTCCACATTTTGTTATTATTCTAAAATTGATTAAAAAAAAAATTCCCCTTATCAATCGACATACAATACCCCATAATGACAAAGCAAAAGAGGTTTTTAGACATTTTGGCTAATTGATTAAAAATATAAGACAGAATATACATTTACATAAGTATTCAGACCCTTTACTCAGTTTTGTTGAAGCACCTTTGGCAGCAATTACAGCCTCGAGTCTTCTTGGGTATGACACTACAAGCTTGGCACACCTGTATTTGGGGAGTTTCTCCCATTCTTCAGTTTCCTCTCAAGCTCTGTCAAGTTGGATGGGGAGCGTTGCTGCAAGGCTATTTTCAGGTCTCTCCAAAGATGTTCAATCGGGTTCAAGTCCAGGCTCTGGCTGGGCCACTCAAGGACATTCAGAGATTTGTCTGAAAGCCACTCCCGTGTTGTCTTGGCTGTGTGCTTAGGGTCGTTGTCTTGTTGGAAGGTGAACCGTCGCCACACTCTGGAGCAGTTTTCATCAAGGATCTCTCTGTACTTTGCTCCGTCCATCTTTGCCTCGATCCTGACTAGTCTCCCAGCACCTTAAAAACACCCCCACAGCATGATTTTGCCACCACCATGCTTCACCGTAGGGAGGTGCCAGGTTTTCTCCAGACGTGATGGTTTTTATTCAGGCCAAAGAGTTGAATCTTGGTTTCATCAGAGCAGAGAATCTTGTTTCTCATGATCTGAGAGTCTTTAGGTTCCTTTTGGCAAACTCCAAGCAGGCTGTCATGTGCCTTTTACTGAGGAGTGGCTTCTGTCTGGCCACTCTACCATAAATGCTTGATTGGTGGAGTGGTGCAGAGATGATTGTCCTTCTGGAAGGTTCTCCTATCTCCACAGAGGAACTGTGGAGATAGGAGAAATCTGATGTTAATCTGATAATATACATTAGCTAGTTAGTTGATGTTGTTCTAGCTAGCTCACCCAAAGCAGGCTTTTCTCCTCCTCGCTGGTCTGCAGACTACATGATCATGATGTTGTGGCTGTACTGTAACATTTAACGGACACTACAACAACAACAACTATTTAGCTATATGAGATAGACATTTTCAGGAAAAGCAGCTCTATAGCAAGCCAATAAAATTAATATCATTGCATTGGTTCGACATTGGCATCGAGCTAGCTCATCTCGCCTGGGTACTAATCTTCCCCATCCCCTCGTCTTGATTCTCCATGAAGCCAGAGGCGATTTTAGCATGTACATCTTGGTAGGGAAAACTCCCCACCAAAATGTTGAGGCATGCCAGCAAAGTCACTATGCAAAACAAAGCAACACTAATCAATACATTAATTGAACTATAACAGTGACAAACGGTGCCCACAAACTGTTAGGGCCTACATAAAGTTGTCCCAACAGCAGAGGTTTTTTTCAGCACCATGGAGTGAATCCTTACCACTGCTACACCTGGCTGTCAGCGGAGCCTTGTCTGGCAGCGAATCAGTTCATTCAGACTCATTTACTGCCTTTAAAAAAAACATAGCTGATATGGCTGACTTGCTTAAACAAATGTGGTTTCTACTGACAATTGAGATGTACAAAATATGGCATAAGGGGGCGATGAGCGGATAAGTAATTTAGATTAACATATTAATGAGCGACCTAGGACGGACGTAGTCAATATAACAATTTTTCAGCACTTTTGAAATGTACAGTGACAGAATTCAGAACATGGGCCGTACTTACAGTATTCTCCCTGTACACCAAGCCAGAACCGTAGGATAAATAAATGGGGCATGTAAGCAGACAATGAAAGCTCTTACAATATTCAATGATTACATTTCTCCTATAAGAGGTTAAACAGGCTATAGGCTACATGTGCACCACAAAGTCAGAACAGTAGGCTAAGTTATGAAGGGGAAGGGGACCAAATTATTAGGGTGAGGCACATGGGCTACTAACAGTTTACTACACAACATACACTTAGTATTACTTTCTTATCTACAGTATACATATCTCCTTGGCATATTACATCATTTATGTAGCAGCATACAAGATATTTTTGGACTCACCTTGTTGTGCACTTGAACAGGAAGGTGGCGTGGTGGTCCTTCTTTTAGGCACATTTTGTCTTCAAACTTTGTATTCAAAGTCTGGCATTCTCTGAATTTATGGTGCTTTCAAGACAGCTGGGAACTCTGAAAAAGGTTGAATCATGACATCAGGGATCTTCAGGTCGTAGGTGTAGAAAGAGGCGTGGGTTCCTGACTTGGAATGCAGAGTTGGAAGACCGTTAAAAAAGTATTTTCCCAGTCAGTTAGCCACTGATTTCTTCCAAACCACTCATTGTTGAACTTGCGATTTTCAACTTGTTGTGTAATGTTTATATCCAATGGCCGATGAGCACGATACGTTTTATGTATAATTTATCATCATATCACAAGGATTGAAAAGGATTTGCAAGTAGATTGTCGACGTGATTCATGATGATGACTACTTGTCTAGCTTGTTTGCTAAGATTTTTGAAAGTATGATGTTGATATCAGTCCAATCAAAGCTACTGTAGATATAATGTGATTTGACATAATTTTATCTGTGGCCAATGACTTTGAGCCTTCTTGGATTGGCACTTACATTTACATTTTTTTTTTTTTTTTTACATTTACATTTTAGTCATTTAGCAGACGCTCTTATCCAGAGCGACTTACAAATTGGTGCATTCACCTATAATATCCAGTGGAACAACCACTTTACAATAGTGCATCTAAATCTTTTAAGGGGGGGGTTAGAAGGATTACTTTATCCTATCCCAGGTATTCCTTGAAGAGGTGGGGTTTCAGGTGTCTCCGGAAGGTGGTGATTGACTCCGCTGTCCTGGCGTCGTGAGGGAGCTTGTTCCACCATTGGGGTGCCAGAGCAGCGAACAGTTTTGACTGGGCTGAGCGGGAACTGTGCTTCCGCAGAGGTAGGGAGGCGAGCAGGCCAGAGGTGGATGAACGGAGTGCCCTTGTTTGGGTGTAGGGCCTGATCAGAGCCTGAAGGTACGGAGGTGCCGTTCCCCTCACAGCTCCGTAGGCAAGCACCATGGTCTTGTAGCGGATGCGAGCTTCGACTGGAAGCCAGTGGAGAGAGCGGAGGAGCGGGGTGACGTGAGAGAACTTGGGAAGGTTGAACACCAGACGGGCTGCGGCGTTCTGGATGAGTTGTAGGGGTTTAATGGCACAGGCAGGGAGCCCAGCCAACAGCGAGTTGCAATAATCCAGACGGGAGATGACAAGTGCCTGGATTAGGACCTGCGCCGCTTCCTGTGTGAGGCAGGGTCGTACTCTGCGAATGTTGTAGAGCATGAACCTACAGGATCGGGTCACCGCCTTGATGTTGGTGGAGAACGACAGGGTGTTGTCCAGGGTCACGCCAAGGCTCTTAGCACTCTGGGAGGAGGACACAAGGGAGTTGTCAACCGTGATGGCGAGATCATGGAACGGGCAGTCCTTCCCCGGGAGGAAGAGCAGCTCCGTCTTACCGAGGTTCAGCTTGAGGTGGTGATCTGTCATCCACACTGATATGTCTGCCAGACATGCAGAGATGCGATTCGCCACCTGGTTGTCAGAAGGGGGAAAGGAGAAGATTAATTGTGTGTCATCTGCATAGCAATGATATGAGAGACCATGTGAGGATATGACAGAGCCAAGTGACTTGGTGTATAGCGAGAATAGGAGTGGGCCAAGAACAGAGCCCTGGGGGACACCAGTGGTGAGAGCACGTGGTGCGGAGACAGATTCTCGCCACGCCACCTGGTAGGAGCGACCTGTCAGGTAGGACGCAATCCAAGCGTGCGTGGTGCCGGAGATGCCCAGCTCGGAGAGGGTGGAGAGGAGGATCTGATGGTTCACGGTATCAAAGGCAGCAGATAGGTCTAGAAGGATGAGAGCAGATTAGAGAGAGTTAGCTTTAGCAGTGCGGAGAGCCTCCGTGACACAGAGAAGAGCAGTCTCAGTTGAATGCCCAGTCTTGAAACCTGACTGATTAGGATCAAGAAGGTCCTTCTGAGAGAGATAGCAAGAGAGCTGGCCAAGGACGGCACGTTCAAGAGTTTTGGAGAGAAAGGAAAGAAGGGATACTGGTCTGTAGTTGTTGACATCGGAGGGATCGAGTGTAGGTTTTTTCAGAAGGGGTGCAACTCTCGCTCTCTTGAAGACGGAAGGGACGTAGCCAGCGGTCAAGGATGCGTTGATGAGCGAGGTGAGGTAGGGGAGAAGGTCTCCGGAAATGGTCTGGAGAAGAGAGGAGGGGATAGGGTCAAGTGGGCAGGTTGTTGGGCGGCCGGCCGTCACAAGACGCGAGATTTCATCTGGAGAGAGAGGGGAGAAAGAGGTCAAAGCACAGGGTAGGGCAGTGTGAGCAGGACCAGCAGTGTCGTTTGACTTAGCAAACGAGGATCGGATGTCGTCAACCTTCTTTTCAAAATGGTTGACGAAGTCATCCGCAGAGAGGGAGGAGGGGGGGGGAGGGGGAGGAGGATTCAGGAGGGAGGAGAAGGTAGCAAAGAGCTTCCTAGGGTTAGAGGCAGATGCTTGGAGTTTAGAGTGGTAGAAAGTGGCTTTAGCAGCAGAGACAGAAGAGGAAAATGTAGAGAGGAGGGAGTGAAAGGATGCCAGGTCCGCAGGGAGGCGAGTTTTCCTCCATTTCCGCTCGGCTGCCCGGAGCCCTGTTCTAATGTAACTTTATGGCAGCACCCAAGGGGCTTGAATTTTCGAGCTCTCCCCGTAGATTATGCGTTGATGTAGTGTCCCCATGAGTGACAGAACACTGAGCCAATCACAGCGCAACTAGAGAACATTACCAACCCTATGCTCCGTATTTTCCACCACCACAGAAAGCACTGAGCTAGGCTGAAATAACTGCATTTTGGAGCTGCCTTACTCAAGAAAGAAAAAAAGAGACCATGTTTGTATGTGGCTTTATTAACTTAATGATTTCATTTTTTTTTACATTGTTTGCAAACTGATATGTGACACGTATTAATGCCAAAATAACATGCAAAACAGGCAAAACAAATTATGACGGGTCGCCACTGCAGGGATCTAGACTCCTAACGTTAGCCAACTTGAGAAAATATCTCAGCTTGCTAACTAGCAAAGTCAACCAACTACACACCAAATATACACAGAGCAAACAATTATTTTCTAATGTTATTCTCTACTAAAAGACAAGTACATCAGACCTATTGCTCTGATACACAATGTATGAACCACTAGATACAGGCCAGCCAGAAGCCTCTAATGCTAGCTAGATAACTGTACTATTCAGGTATCCGTAGCTGAACTGGAGTGACGTGATGTGTTTTCAGACTGTACTTCGGTAAACTGGAGAGTCTAATAGGGTCCAGCTGCGAAGTCATCTCTCAGAGAAGTCATCCCTCAGGGTCCATATGCTGCCACCTACCAATATGTCATCTCTTAGTGCAGTGCATCTCTCAGGAAAAGTGGGGGTGTCGAAAAGGAGTGGGCGTTTCGAAAGGAACCATATATGGAGAAGTGGGGGTTTCGAAAGGAATCATATAAGGAGAAGTGGTGATTTCGAAAGGAGTCTTTTAAACTAGAAGCGCTGGAATTCCATAACCACTAGAACCACCATGACTTGATATTTCAATTATTATTATTCAATATTCAATAATAAATAATACATTGTAAAATGAATGCATTTTTTATAAGGTAAGGTAGCTAATGTTAGCTAGCATTTACATTTACAAAAAACGTATTGTTACATACATGGCTACCAGTAGGTAACATTCAAAGACACAGCTCACAGTGAGTGACTATACTATTTTTTTTGCATAACTGAAATTTCTTACTGTCATCTCTGTAGACCATGACTAAGGTCCGATAACCCTAACAATGTCTTGAGTGGCACCTTTCGAAACCCCCTCTTCTCTTTATCTGGTTCCTTTCGAAATGACCACCCACTTTTCCTGAGCGATGCACTGCACTGAGAGATGACATATCAGTAGGTGGCAAAATAGAGACTCTGAGTGATGGCTGGTCTGAGATATGATGTCGCAGCTGGACCCCTCTCGAGTTCTAGACAGTTACAATTAATATTGTAACAACATAACATGCTGTCAGACTAAACCACAAAAAAATAGATGGCTCTGTTACAACTACCATTCAGCTTGTGTCTACAAGAAAATCTTGCCGAAAACCGGAAGATTTGGTTACAAAAGTTTTAATTGTGGCGTTGCTGAAAAGGAGGAAAAAGTGCAGTATTCTACGTTCTTACACGTTGCGGGAGAGGAGGCAATCAAGGTATGCAACACGTTTGAATTTGCTGAAGGCGTGAAAGACAAGATTGCCTAGGTGAAACAGAAATTCAAAGACTATTGTGAACCCAGGAGGAACCTAGCTTACATTTGACACATGTTTTTCATGAGGGCTCAGGGGCCTTCAGAAAGTATTGATGCTTATGTCACTGACTTGAGGAACAAAGCAAAAGACTTGTGTGTTCGGTCAACTGCATGAGTAAGACAGAGAATCGTTTGTGGCATAAAAGATGACCAAGTAAGAGGCAGGTTGTTGAGAGAAGCGTATCTCACATTGGCTAAAGCTATTGATGTGTGTCGTGACAGTGAAATCACGTCCAGTCAGGTAAAAATGTACACAAGATAAGAAAAGTTAAACCTGCAAAGAGGTTCAACAAGAACAGAGCAAAGGCAGCTCAAGATTCACAAAAGAAGAGTCACTTTGCCAAAATCTGCAAGTCACAGAGCCAGCAGAGCCAACCAAGGAAAATGCAGGCAGTTGAGCAATTAGGACAGTGACAGTATGTTCCTAGGCACAGTTGAGATGTGTCAGGGATTTCTTCGTCGTCAGACGATATGGCGAAATCATCGTCGGAAAATGAGGACCAATATGCAGCAGAGTTGAGATAGTTCATTTTGAACATTTAATGAACTCAAAAATGAACATACAAAATAACAAAAACGAACTCACGATTTCTAGACAGTCCTGTTAAGCTCACTCACGCTAAACAAGAAACAATCTCCCACAAATACACAGACAAACACACCCAACTAATATAGGACTTCCAATCAAAGGCAACACCACACAGCTGCCTTCAATTGGAAGTCCACCCCAATTAACTCAACATAGAAACAGATTACCTAGACTAAACATAGAATTACATAAACAAGGAACAGTGCCCAAAAACCCCGGAATACATCAATCAAATGCCCTTTTAGAAAATCCACCACCCCGAACCACATAAACCAAATACCCTCTGCCACGTCCTGACCAAACTACAATAACAATTAACCCTTATACTGGCCAGGACGTGACAAGATGACTGGAAAAATAAAACAAATTGAAGCAGTCACTGCAGATATGGACAATGTCAAAGAGAAATGGACTGAGAAACTGAGAATAAACAACAAAGATGTGCTATTCAAGCTTACACTTGTGCTCAGTGCAACATAATATCTTCAAAGATCTTCAATTCACTTGGACTGAGAAAGAAATTGAAGAAGTCTACCTGCAAACACCTTACCTATTCTGCCTACCAGATGTCACCATTGGGTCATAAATCATTAACCTGTGTGTAGAAAGGACAGAGAGACATGGTTGAGTTCCAGATTATTGAAAGAGATGCTCCAGCAATTCTCGGGCGAAATACATGTCAAAAACTAGGCATTGTGAAGAGAATACATGATATCATATTCAAAGACAATGACATACTGAAAGACTTTGAGGATCTGGTGGCCATCTTGACTAGATTCATGGGAATGCTACAGTATCTTGCCAAATTCATTCCTAACCTGTCTGAGGTTAGCGCACCACTCAGAAAGCTACCTGAGAGTGAAACTGAACGGCATTGGGAACAAAAACAGAAGAACAGTTTTGATAAACTCAAAAGACCGGCAATAAACGTGGCAACACTGACGTTTTTTGACATTAATAAACACCTACTACTGTAAGTAGATGCCAGTTCATGAAGTACTGTATAGGAGCAGTCATACTCCAAGATGGTAGACCTGTTGCATGTGGTTCTCGGTCACAACTCACAGACTGTCAAAGTAGATATGCTCAGATTGAGAAGGAACTACTTTCCATAGTCCCAAATAAATCCATCCATAATGGACGTTCAAGGAGGAAATCAGCTACACATCAGGACTGATGTTCAAAGCCGCAAAGCTCATTGTACCAAATCAACTGAGACAAGAAATGCTGAAGAGTTCACAAATCACATCTGGGATTAAAGAAAAAAAAAGAAAGAGCAAGAGGCATTATATGTTGGCCAGGTATGCCAACACAGATTGAGGACATTGTGTCTCAGTGCGCTGTCTGTAACGCCAACAAGAACAGCAACCCGAGAGAGCTATTGTTTTTTAATTTAATTTTTTTTATTTCACCTTTATTTAACCAGGTAGGCTAGTTGAGAACAAGTTCTCATTTGCAACTGCGACCTGGCCAAGATAAAGCATAGCAATTCGACACATACAACAACACAGAGTTACACATGGAATAAACAAAACATACAGTCAATAATACAGTAGAACAAAAGAAAACAAAAAGTCTATATACAGTGAGTGCAAATGAGGTAAGTTAAGGCAATAAATAGGCCATGGTGGCGAAGTAATTACAATATAGCAATTAAACACTGGAATGGTAGACGTGCAGAAGATGAATGTGCAAGTAGAGATACTGGGATGCAAAGGAGCAAGATAAATAAATAAATAAATAAATACAGTATGGGGATGAGGTAGGTAGATAGATGGGCTGTTTACAGATGGGCTATGTACAGGTGCAGTGATCTGTGAGCTGCTCTGACAGCTGGTGCTTAAAGCTAGTGAGGGAGATATGAGTCTCCAGCTTCAGAGATTTTTGCAGTTCGTTCCAATCATTGGCAGAACTGGAAGGAAAGACAACCAAAGGAGGAATTGGCTTTGGGGGTGACCAGTGAGATATACCTGTGGGAGCGTGTGCTACGAGTGGGTGCTGCTATGGTGACCAGTGAGCTGAGATAAGGCAGGGCTTTACCTAGCAGAGACTTGTAGATAACCTGTAGCCAGTGGGCTTGGTGATGAGTATGAAGCGAGGGCCAACCAACGAGAGCGTACAGGTCGCAATGGTGGGTAGTGTATGGGGCTTTGGTGACAAAACGGATGGCACTGTGATAGACTGCATCCAGTATTGCTTCCACACACTCCACCAGAAAGACCATTGGCAAAGATCGGCACTGATCTGTTTCACTACCTCGGCTCAGAGTATCTTCTCTGTGTCGACCATTACTCCAAATATCCACTGATCACCAAACTGAGGGAAACAACGAGCAGAGGTGTCATCACAGCCATGAAGTCTACATTCACCAGGCATGGCATAGCAGATGTTGTTGTTCCCGAAAATGGTCCACAATATGCAAGCACCGAGTTCAGATGCTTTGCTGAAAGCTGGGAGTTCGAGCACATAAATTCCAATCCAGGACACGCTCAGTCAAATGGACAATCGGAGAGGACTGTGCAAATGGTCAAGAACCTACTCAAGAAGGCGCAAAGAAGCAACTGTGACACCTACGTAGCTCTGCTGGAGTACCACAACACACTACTAGAGGGCATAAGGTTATCACCAGCACAACTACTAATGGGACAACGGCTGAAGTCCAAGTTGCCAACCTCTACCACCCTACTGACTCCTGAAGGTAACGTTCAAATCCAAGACAAGCTGAAGAACAGACAGCTTAAACAGAAAAGCTACTACGACAGACAAACGAGACAACTACCAGACATACACGCAGGAGAAAACGTCAGGATCCAGAGAGGAGATGTGTGGCAGCCAGGTGCCGTGCTGAACAGACAAGAGCAGCCAATGTAATTTGTTGTTCGTATGCCGGATGGACGAATCTACAGGAGAAACAGAAAGCATCTGCTGAAAACAGGCGAACAAGCATTTTTACAAACGGAGTCAGAGAGAGACATTAGTGCTGATTCTGGGATCACAAACACTCACGCGGATGATGATAATCAGTCAGCATCTAACAAGATCACATACCAGCCTGACACACCTCAGAGAGTCACAACCGTGTCAGACAACTAGGTAGAGAGATCAAAGTTCCAGCTAGATTCAGAGACGAAAAGACACACGGCACAGAATTACACGTACACAGTTTATGTTCATGTATTGTGTATGCTTAAAGATTCCTCATTCCACATTCCTGATTCCTCATGGCTAGCTGGGGAGCCAGGCCCAGCCAATCAAAATGTGTTTTTCCCCACAAAAGGGCTTTATTACAGACAGAACTACTACTCAGTTTTATCAGCTGTCCAGGTGACTGGTCTCAGACGATCCCGCAGGTGATCCGGATGTGGAGGTCTTGGGTTGGCAGTTTACACGTGGTATGTGGTTGTGTGGCCGATTGAACCTACTGCCAAATTCTCTAAAACAACTTTGGAGGCGGCTTATGGTAGAAAAATTAACATTCAATTCTCTGGCAACAACTCTGGGGAACATTCATGCAGTCAGCATGCCAATTGCATTCTTCCTTAAAACTTGAGACATCGGTGTCATTGTGTTGTGTGACAAAACTGCACAATTTAGACTGGCCTTTTATTGTCCCCAGCACAAGGTGCACCTGTGTAATGATCATGCTGTTTAATCAGCTTCTTGATATGCCACACTTGTCAGGTGGATGGATTATCTTGGCAAAGGAGAAATACTCACTAACAGGGATGCAAACAAATTTGTGCACAAAATGTGAGAGAAATAAGCATTTTGTGCATATGGAACATTTCTGGGATCTTTTATTTCAGCTCATGAAACATGGGACCAAAACTTTACATGTTGCGTTTATATTTTTGTTCAGTATAGTTGCAATCTTGAAAATCTTATTGAATTTATTCACATATCAACTTACCTGTTCGCAAGTGTTGTTGTATTTATTCACACCACATTATGCACGTGCATTGATTCTCAATTTCTTTGCAACTACAGTGCCTTGCAAAAGTATTCATCCCCCTCGCTGTTTTTCCTATTTTGTTGCATTACAACCTGTCATCTACATTTATTTTTATTTGGATTTAATGTAATGGACAAACGCAAAATAGTCCAAATTGGTGAATTGAAATGAAAAACAATTACTTGTTTAAAAAAAATATTAAATAAAAATGTAAAAGTGGCGCGTGCATATGTATTCACCCCTTGCTATTTTTATTTGACCTTTATTTAACTAGGCAAGTCAGTTAAGAACAAATTCTTATTTTCAATGACGGCCTAGGAACAGTGGGTTAACTGCTTTGTTCAGGTGCAGAACGACAGATTTGTACCTTGTCAGCTCGGGGATTCGATCTTGCAACCTTTCGGTTACTAGTCCAACGCTCTAACCACTAGGCTACGCAGAAGCCTCTAAATAAGATCTGGTGCAACCAATTACCTTCGGGAATCACATAATTAGTTAGAAGTCCACCTGTGTGCAATCTAAGTGTCACATGATCTCAGTATATATACACCTGTTCTGAAAAGCCTCAGTCTGCAACACCATTAAGCAAGGGGCACCACCAAGCAAGCGGCACCATGAAGACCAAGGAGCTCTCCAAACAGGTCAGGGACAAAGTTGAGGAGAAGTACAGATCAGGGTTGGGTTATAACATTTTTTATCAGAAACTTTGAACATCCCACACAGCACCATTAAATCCATTATTAAAAAATGGAAAGAATATGGCACCACAACAAAGCTGCCAAGAGAGGGCCGCCTACCAAAATTCACAGACCAGGCAAGGAGGGCATTAATCAGAGAGGCAACAAAGAGACCGAAGATAACCCTGAAGGAGCTGCAAAGCTCCACAGCGGAGATTGAATTATCTGTCCATAGGACCACTTTAAGCCATACACTCCAAAAAGCTGGGCTTCACGGGAAGAGTGGGCAGAAAAAAAGCAATTGCTTACTCTTGAGGATACCCTAGGATAGGGGGCGCCACAGCGCATTTTGAAAAAAATGTTCCCATTTTCAACGGCCTACTAATCAAACTCAGAAGCTAGGACATGCATATACTTATTATATATGGATAGAAAACACCCTAAAGTTTCTAAAACTGTTTGAATGGTGTCTGTGAGTATAACAGAACTCAAATGGCAGTCAAAACCCCGAGACCGATTGAAACAGGAAGTGGAATTCTGAATTGTGGACTCGACTTCTCATCTTTCCCTATTAATCACACCGTTAACAATGGTTCAGTGAGCACTTCCTATTGCTTCCACTAGATGTCGCCAGTCTTTTCACAGTGGTTTGAGCCTTATACAGTCGAAACTCAGTGAATGACACGCATTGGAAATTGGTCACAGGGGATGGGCCATCACCATTATGACGCCGGCGGCCATGTCTACCCCCACCTTTGGAAACGGTTTGAAACACAATGAAATCATCCCCCTCGAATCTTATTGGCTCTCTTGGTGTTACAGGCCCTGAAGATTAATGTTTTACAACGTTTGACATGTTTGAACGAACCTACAGGCGGGAAAATCTCATTTTATCCGAAACTTCAGGCTGCGCACGTCGGAGAATTTGGAGAGAGCCCTAGGACGCGCTACCAACAGCAGGCTAATGGGACGTGAAGGAAGGACTTTTTTCGACCGAAAATACATCTGTTGTGGACCTGGGATTCCTGGAAGTGCTTTCTGATGAAGACAACTAAAGGTAGGCGATTATTGACAATATTATACAAGATGAGATGTGACATGCGATTGTTCCAAGATGGCGCCGAGCTCTGTATATTAGCTCATTTTCTGAGTATCGCATCTCCTTTTATCGCAAAGTGTGATTACCCAGTAAAGTTAATTTAAAATCTGGTATGACAGGTGTTCTCAAGAGATATTCATCTATAAATGTTAGATTGACAATATAAATTTAAAAAATCGTTATCGGATAGTAATTTAGGGAATTGTAGCATTGTTTCCCGGGACGCATTTGAGGGGAAAATAGTCAGTCAACGTTACGCGCCGATGTAAAATGCTGTTTTTATATATAAATATGACCTTTATTGAACAAAAGAATGCATGCATTGTGTAACATGATGTCCTAGGTGTGTCATCTGATGAAGTTTGTAAAAGGTTAGTGCTGCATTTAGCTGTTTTTTGGTTATTTGTGATGCAAGTGGTTGGTCGGAAAATGGCTATGTTGCTGCTTTTTACGATGGACTCATCTAACATAATCTAATGATTTGCTTTTCCTGTAAAACCTCGGACGAGGTGGGTCGATTCAGGAGAGGTGTATCTCTAAAAAAAAATAAAAAATTATTATGATTTTTTTTAATGCTAATTGGCGATATGATTTTTCGCTGGATTTTGATCCCGCTAACGGGATCAGACGCTGAAAAAACGTTTGGTGTTCGCCAAAAGGCATGTGGGAGACTACCCAAACATATGGAAGAAGGTACTTTGGTCAGATGAGACTAAAATGTAGCATTTTGGCCATGAAGGAAAACACTATGTCTGGCGCAAACCCAACACCTCTCATCACCCCGAGAACACCATCCCCACAGTGAAGCATGGTGGTGGCAGCATCATGCTGTGGGGATGTTTTTCCATCGGCAGGGACTGGGAAACTGGTCAGAATTGAAGGAATGATGGATGGTGCTAAATACAGGGAAATTCTCGAGGGAAACCTGTTTCAGTCTTCCAGAGATTTGACACTGGCACCGAGGTTCACCTTCCAGCAGGACAATGACTCTAAGCATACTGCTAAAGCAACACTCAAGTGGTTTAAGGGGAAACATTTAAATGCTTTGGAATAGCCTAGTCAAAGCCCAGACTTAAATCCAATTGAGAATCTGTGGTATGACATAAAGATTGCTGTACACCAGCGGAACCCATCCAACTTGAAGGAGCTGGAGCAGTTTTGCCTTGAATGGGCAAAAATCCCAGTGGCTAGATGTGCCAAGCTTATAGAGACGTACCCCAAGAGACTTGCTGCTGTAATTGCTGCAAAAGGTGTCTCTACAAAGTATTGACTTTTTTTGGGGGGGGTTAATAGTTATGCACGCTCAAGTTCTGTTTTTTTTGTCTTATTTCCTGTTTGTTTCACAATAAAAAATATTTCGCATCTTCAGCGTGGCAGGCATGTTGTGTAAATCAAATGATACAACCTCCGCCAATAATTTTTTTTTAATTCCAGGTTATAAGGCAACAAAATAGGAAAAATGCCAAGGGGGTTGAATACTTTCACAAGCCACTTGACAAAACTCAGAATTTTGTATTTTATTAGGATCCCCATTAGCTGTGGCAAAAGCAGCAGCTACTCCTCGTGGGGTCCACACAAAACATGAAACATGACATAATACAGAACATATATAGACAAGAACAGCTCAAGGTCATAACTACAGTACATGCATTTAAGTATACAACTCATTTTTTACATGTGAAGATCATACTTTACTTGCTTGTATAATTCATTCATTATTCCGAGGCCGAGGCTCTGCATCTGTCCTCGTGCTCCTAGACCTTAGTGCTGCTTTTGATACCATCGATCACCACATTCTTTTGGAGAGATTGGAAACCCAAATTGGTCTACATGGACAAGTTCTGGCCTGGTTTAGATCTTATCTGTCGGAAAGATATCAGTTTGTCGCTGTGAATGGTTGTCCTCTGGCAAATCAACTGTAAATTTCGGTGTCCCTCAAGGTTCCGTTTTAGGACCACAATTGTTTTCACTATATATTTTACCTCTTGGGGATGTCATTCGAAAACATAATGTTAACTTTCACTGCTATTTGGATGACACACAGCTGTAGATTTCAATGAAACATGGTGAAGCCCCAAAATTGCCCTCGCTGGAGCCTGTGTTTCAGACATAAGGAAGTGGATGGTTGCCAACTTTCTACTTTTAAACTCGGACAAAACAGAGATGCTTGTTCTAGGTCCCAAGAAACAAAGAGATCTTCTGTTGAATCTGACAATTAATCTTGATGGTTGTACAGTCGTCTCAAATAAAACTGTGAAGGACCTCGGCGTTACTCTGGACCCTGATCTCTCTTTTGACAAACATATCAAGATTGTTTCAAGGACAGCTTTGTTCCATCTGCGTAACATTGCAAAGATCAGAAATGTTCTGTCCAAAATTGATGTAGAAAAATTAATCCATGCTTTTGTTACTTCTAGGTTAGACTACTGCAATGCTCTACTTTCCGGCTACCTGGATAAAGCACTAAATAAACTTCAGTTAGTGCTAAATACGGCTACTAGAATCCTGACTAGAATCCCAAAATGTCATCATATTATTCCAGTGCTACCCTCCCTACACTGGCTTCCTGTTAAGGCATGGGCTGATTTCAAGGTTTTACTGCTAACCTACAAAGCATTACATGGGCTTGCTCCTACCTATCTTTCCGATTTGGTCCTGCCGTACATACCTACACGTACGCTACGGTCACAAGACGCAGGCCTCCTAATTGTACCTAGAATTTCTAAGCAAACAGCTGGAGGCAGGGCTTTCTCCTATAGCGCTCCATGTTTATGGAATGGTCTGCCTACCCATGTGAGATGCAGACTCGGTCTCAACCTTTAAGTCTTTATTGAAGACTCATCTCTTCAGTAGGTCCTATGATTGAGTGTAGTCTGGCCCAGGAGTGTGAAGGTGAACGGAAAGGCACTGGAGCAACGAACCGCCCTTGCTGTCTCTGCCTAGCCAGTTCCCCTCTCTCCACTGGGATTCTCTGCCTCTAACCCTATTACAGGGGCCGAGTCACTGGCTTACTGGTGCTCTTCCATGCCATCCCTATGAGGGGTGCATCACTTGAGTGGGTTGAGTCACTAACGTGGTCTTCCTGTCTGGGTTGGCACCCCCCTTGGGTTGTGCCGTGGCGGAGATCTTTGTGGGCTGTACTCGGCTTTGTCTCAGGATGGTAAGTTGGTGGTGGAAGATATCCCTCTAGTGGTGTGGGGGCTGTGCTTTGGCAAAGTGGGTGGGGTTATATCCTAACTGTTTGGCACTGTCCGGGGGTATCATCGGATGGGGCCACAGTGTCTCCTGACCTCTCCTGTCTCAGCCTCCAATATTTATGCTGCAGTAGTTTATGTGTCGGGGGGCTAGGGTCAGTCTGTTATATCTGGAGTATTTATCCAGTGTCCTGTGTGAATTTAAGTATGCTCTCTCTAATTCTCTCTTTCTCTCTCTCGTGGGACCTGAGCCCTAGGACCATGCCTCAGGACTACCTGGCATGATGACTCCTTGCTGTCCCCAGTCCACCTGGCCGTGCTGCTGCTCCAGTTTCCACTGTTCTGCCTGCGGCTACAGAACCCTGACCTGTTCACTGGATGTGCTACCTGTCCCAGACCTGCTGTTTTCAACTCTCTAGAGACAGCAGGAGCGGTAGAGATACTCTCAATGATCGGCTATGAAAAGCCAACTGACATTTACTCCTGAGGTGCTGACCTGTTGCACCCTCGACAACTACTGGCAGAACTGAAAAAGCCTATGCGAGCAAGGAGGCCTACAAACCTGACTCTGTTACACCAGCTCTGTCAGGAGGAATGGGCCAAAATTCACCCAACTTATTGTGGGAAGCTTGTGGAAGGCTACCTGAAACGTTTGACCCAAGTTAAACAATTTAAAGGCAATTCTACCAAATACTAATTGAGTGTATGTAACCTTCTGACCCACTGGGAATGTGATGAAAGAAATAAAGGCTGAAATAAATAATTCTCTATTATTCTGACATTTCAAATTCTTAAAATAAAGTGGTGATCTAAGTGACCTAAGACAGGGAATTTTTACTAGGATTAAATGTCAGATATTGTGAAAAACTGAGTTTAAATGTATTTGGCTAAGGTGTATGTAAACATCCGACTTCAACTGTGTATATATATATATTTCCTCACTTCGTGGGCTTATTTTGATGGACAGATTTTAGGCGGAGTAAACCTCTCGCTTCGCTTTGCCTTCTCCTCTCTGCGTTTATGTACCGGATGTTTATACAGAATCCACAGAAACAGCTGAGAGAGAACAACAACAAAGTGATAATGAACAAAAACAGACTTGAGGGAATAAAATTATTAACATGGAAAAGGACATATTAACTACAACTAGCTAAAGTCCAACTAATCGAAAAGACTTTGAACATTAAGACCGGGTTGTGTTTACGGCATGACATCATGGTTTTCGACTTTCTCAAACGTTAGATGCCATCGACATCGTTTGCTAGATATGGCGTTACTGAGTTTGACAAGAAGGTCATGAAAGACTGAGTGAGTGAGTGAGTGAGTGAGTGAGTGTGGTCAGAGCCTGTATGGCAGTTGTCATTGATGTGAGTGTAACGTTAGAGGTGTAATTTAAATTCTCCATCTTATCTTTCAGAGATCAGCATTAACCCACTCCTTCCCTTTGGTCCTGCAGGTGAGTGTGGAGGCACACGACTCTTCGCCTGCGCCAAATGTGACACCATCCTGACCAACAGCTCGGAACTCATCTCCACCCGCTTCACCGGAGCCACTGGCTGAGTCTTCCTCTTCAACAAGGCACGCCGCCATGACACCAGCCTGCTACTACTGCCAGAGACATGTTTTCATGTTGGTATTTCCACCCCTGGAGTGAAATAGTCCAAATAAAACACCTTTTATGCTCAACACTCAAACTAAAAACTTTTATGCCAGGCTCACTATGCTTAGCAAGTGCACTCACATAACTTACACAGAAAGTTACACTACATGTGACCCCTAGAAAACCCACTTCCGCAATAGACAGAAGTAACACACCTAGCAAACACATGTTAATTACCATGTGATGACTGTAATAACCTAGCATTATTATTCATTATCTGTTAGATGGTGAACTTGCAGTACAGCCAGGTACAGGATCGCGTGATACTGACGGGCACACATGGTGCAAGACGTCAGCTGTAAGAACTGCTACAGCAAGCTGGGCTGGATCTATGAGTTTGCCTCAGAGGATAGCCAGCGCTACAAGGAGGGCACTGGTCAGGGAGAGTGAGGGCTTCGAAGAGCATGTCCCCTCTGACAACTCCTGAGCTGATGCTCGAAATACTCGCTCACGCTCACGCCCTTGCCCTAACCCTGTTCCCCCACACTCCACAGCCTCAAACTCAGCATCCCAGGCCATATTGTCTTGGCTCCACCCTCACCATTGACCTACAGGTAGCTATGACTTTTTGACCTCTCCTGGTTGGCTGGATCTCTTGATGCTGTGTTGGCATCTCCTAAACCCCTCCTCCAAAGACCACCTCCTGTCACCTAGAGACTTTGACAGGGGCCCGCTTTCACATAGTTATGGACTCCATGCACACTCGCACACAGGATTTTGAACACAACTAGAAACACTGCAAGACACACGCATTCATATTTACATACGAGACGCTCACATTCATGATTAATACGGCCGGGACGAAGTATCTCACGAAAATATGTGCTTTAGCTTGGGAAATAAATCAATGTGACTCTGGATGACAACATAATGTTTGTTTCCACAATTAAGACTGTTTTCCTAAAGAAGCGAAATTTGCTTCGTGTTTTTTCCCCTTGCCACCATCCTAACGAGTATCGCGATACTGGTATCGTACCGGTCCTAATGACAAGTAGATATGTTCACTCACTCTGGATATGTTGTCAACTTTATAGCTGGAGTCACTATAACTTCCTCCCAGTGCTGTGTGTACTGTGTATCATTATCCTCGATCTCTACCATTCTGGATGCTTGTCACCATGCACATCCCCACAAGTACCTCTATGTGAGTGAGGAATACAAGCAGCCCGTTGCCTCTTTGTAAGTGTGGAGCTGAGCAGGGCCGGGCAGTAACATGCCCAAAGACTGTTGGCCTGCTGGGATGGCCTTTACATGAACTGTTACTCTTCCTCCCAAACTCTTATGATTCCAGCCAATTGGAATGAAGGGAGCGGTGTTTTCAGTCACACTGTATCCTCTGTTTCCAACCTCTGCCCAGGACAATATGCAATAGATCAATTTGACACAATATCAAATCATTATTTCATTAGTAGAGATGTTATCATTTTATTAATGGTTATCATTGTATTTTTATTCTTAGTAGTTATTATTATTCAGATGTTTTTCTTGATATGAGGTTAAAAAAGAAAGAGCAAGATCATCTATTTTTCCCATTAGTCTGCTTTGGCAATTTTTCCTTTGTAGTGATGATTTCTGAATAAAGTGTGTATTCTTGCTGAAAGTAATTTTCCAATTGTTGTTTGATGCAATTTGAACTTTAGATCACTAGATGGCAACCGAATACAAATGACATACTGTGTGCTGCGATGGTAATCCTATGGACAGTCGGCACATTCAACAATGGCCAAATTTAAAGACGAGTCGAGACTGACTGATCTACAAATCCCCTAGCATCATAAATAACTACTCCATAGTATTTGTAGGTAAGTCACAATTTACCCATGATACATCACGGTTTTGATGCTCTCGAACACGGCCAATATCTTATCAATAGTTTTGTGTAGACTAAAAATAACAGCAACGGCAGAGGGTTAATCACACTGTGTTAGTGCATAGCCTACACAGGAGTCACACACTGCCACTTTTTTGTCTAAAGAATGTATTTTTTAAAATATCTTTTTTACTCATGTACAGCACACTTTAAAATACAGGAAATATGCTCTCCATTAGGGGACAGTGGGAATTAACAACAAAAAATTAATAGAAAACAATACCAACTCTCACAACAAACTGATAGTGGATAACTTCAAAGTGGGTACAGAGAGGAGTGGAAAGTGTGAGGAATGGGGACCCCCAGTCAACCCAGATAAGGAGACAAACAGGCACAGCTGTGTGACCAGACAACGCAACCACAAGCACTTTTGTGACTCAACACAGGCCACAAAATATCCCCACTAAAGGGGTTTGGTGGTGTGTAAAATTGGCTTATTAAAAAAAGGCAGTGACAAAGCATTCCTAAACCACCCATAAATATTAGAGCTAAGCATGGGCAGGGGCGGAAATCCCGGGGGGACGGGGGACACACGACCCCCCCCATCCTGGGAAAAATATGATTTGTCCCCCCCAATATATCACTGAAACATAACTATGTAATTGAAATAATATTAATAATATGCAATGAAAGCAATTGTGCTGATTATAGACACTTAATAGCGCGTTTTTAAGTTTCAAAAGATTGCGACCCCCCCACCCTTTTCCTCACAATGGTTTGATCCACTGGCAAGGTAAAAGAGGGGTCGTGTCTACTGTCTGAAAGGCACTCAATGAACGTAACTGACGTGAGGTTAATCCAGTCAATCACGCACACACTAGTTGAATATGCAGAGCTAGCGCGCAAATATTAACTATTAAGCTAGCTAGTACCTATTCCATTTATGTGGCCTCGTCAAATATGGAATCTTTGCTATCGTCAATTTATTCCGAGATCAGCATGCAGATGATGTAAGTTAGTGCTTCAAAGTCCCTGTGATAAGGTTAGCGATAAACTGAAGTCCAAACTGAACAGAACTACACTCTCTTCTACCATTGTCTTAAATATATTTAATGGTCTCGTTGCAAAAGCTAAATTGTCGCAAGGGAACTTTTATTTATTTATTTTATTTAACCCGGGTAGCAAAGATTATAGCAAACACCACTGAAATGGAATTGGTGCTCGCTTGCTTTGCAAATTCAGCTATTGTTGGAAGCAAACTATTAAAATTACAAAAGGTTGCAGCATATGTTGTGTAAATGGTGAACTCATACAGCTGTCAACTCTTGTCATTTTAATCCATTTCACATTTGCTAGCTACCTTTTAGATCGAAGCCCAAATAGAATGATAAAAGATAAGATGATAGAAGCCCATCTCCTACTGTAAATAACCTACACACTGTGTGTGTGTGTAGCCAGCCAGCCAGGTAGAAAAATGGCAGAAAAATAAAAGACGGACATCAGAGTATTTTTCAGTACACCAAAACGCAAAGTAAGAACCCTAGTAGCCTAATATCTCAAAGACTAGTTGATAAAATGTTCATAAGAAAGAAATGAAATTCTAATGGAAATGTTTCACAATGATGTCATTAGGCAGAGCAGGCAACAGATGGCACACAGACAGCAGAGTTGGGGACAGATATGCAGGGACAGACTGGCAGAGACGGAGTCTCAGGTAAGTTTGTTGAGTCTTTGTTTGGCAACATTATGAAAGGTTCTCCATTTTTTTGACTTGTAAAATAGGAACATAATTGGAAAATGCCATGGATACCCCCACTCTCAACTTAAACTGGTGACTGAACTAAGATTTGTTAAAGGCATTAACCTGTTAGGGCTAGGGGGCAGTATTTGCACGGCTGGATAAAAAAATGTACCCGATTTAATCTGGTTACTAATCCTACCCAGTAACTAGAATATGCATATACTTATTATATATGGATAGAAAACACCCTAAAGTTTCTAAAACTGTTTGAATGGTGTCTGTGAGTATAACAGAACTCATTTGGCAGGCAAAACCCTGAGACATTTTCTGACAGGAAGTGGATACCTGATGTGTTGTATTACCTTTAAACCTATGCCATTGAAAAACACAGGGGCTGAGGAATATTTTGGCACTTCCTATTGCTTCCACTAGATGTCACCAGCCTTTACAAAGTGTTTTGAGTCTTCTGGAGGGAGATCTGACCGAACAAGAGCCATGGAACGATGATGGCCCATTAGACACCTGGCGCGCGAGTTCATGTTGGGTACCCTCGTTCCAATACGTTATAAAAGAGAATGCATTCGTCCACCTTGAATATTATTCATGTTCTGGTTAAAAAAGGCCCTAATGATTTATGCTATACAACGTTTGACATGTTTGAACGAACGTAAATATATTTTTTCCCCTCGTTCATGAAGTGAAGTCCGGCGGGCTTAGATCATGTGCTAACAAGACGGAGATTTTTGGACATAAATGATGAGCTTTTTTGAACAAAACTACATTCGTTATGGACCTGTGATACCTGGAAGTGACATCTGATGAAGAGAATCAAAGGTAATGGATTATTTACATAGTATTTTCGATTTTAGATCTCCCCAACATGACGGCTAGTCTGTATCGCAACGCGTATTTTTCTGGGCGCAGTGCTCAGATTATTGCAAAGTGTGATTTCCCAGTAAGGTTATTTTTAAATCTGGCAAGTTGATTGCGTTCAAGAGATGTAAATCTATAATTCTTTAAATGACAATATAATATTTTACCAATGTTTTCTAATTTTAATTATTTAATTTGTGGTGCTGACTTGACTGCCGGTTATTGGAGGGAAACGATTTCCTCAACATCAATGCCATAGTAAAACGCTGTTTTTGGATATAAATATGAACTTGATAGAACTAAAAATGCATGCATTGTCTAACATAATGTCCTAGGAGTGTCATCTGATGGAGATTGTAAAAGGTTAGTGCATCATTTTAGCTGGTTTTATGGTTTTGGTGACCCTGTCTTTGAATTGACAAAACATTACACACAACTCTAAAATAGTTGTATGTTTGAAAAATTTGAATTTTGACATTTATTTGGATTCAAATTTGCCGCTCTTGAAATGCACCTGCTGTTGATGGAGTGCACCACGGGTGGGACGCTTGCGTCCCACCTAGCCCATAGAGGTTAAAGGCAATAGTATTGCTGTTGTGAGTAGTTGTGTAGTTTTGGGTACCGGTAGTTAGGAGTACGGCAAACACCTTATTTCTTTTGTTCCTCAATATACATTTTACAATGTAGGCTATGTGTTACAGCAATTTCATGTAATTGTCCCCCCCAAAGTTGATATCAGATTTTCGCCCCTGAGCATGGGGGTTATTTTTAGAGTTGATCCTGGTGGATGCCATCTTTGTCTGTGGGTGTCATGGATGGTAGAATCAGCAGGGGTCTGGAATCACTCAAGGAAGGAACAGAGTGCTAACCAACAGTTACTAGGCAGGCTCTCAGAAATCTTGATTAACTACACAGGTTTGGCAGGATAGAATAGGGGGTCCATTTTGTTAGAACTAGGTGGGGTAGTGTACTTGTAAGGTACTGCATCTCAGCTGATTGAACTAAAGAGGATAAGGGTCAGGAGGTTAAAATAAGGGTGGATTAAAAGATCAACATGATTAGGTCTGGCACTCAACAACTCCACCAATACTCAAGGTAGAAAAAACAGAAAGATCAACAAACAAGTTTCTGGTCCCCAATATGCATTGTATTGGTGATTCTTTTCCCTAGCTGTGTTGTCCACCCATGCAGTCACACCCACCCTAAGCCACAGTTAGATCTCTTTCAGCAGACTTCGCCATCGAAGTCATCTTAGGTTAATTACACTTCCTATTACTCTGCACGCAATAGGATATAAGTTAATACACTGGGAACTGTATATGTTGGGAAGCACCGTTTATGTATACAGTGGCAAGAAAAAGTATGTGAAACCTTTGGAAATACCTGGACTTCTGTATAACTTTGTCATAAAATTTGATCTGATCTTCATCTAGGTCACAACAGTAGACACAGTCTGCTTAAACTAACACACAATTATACGTTTTCATGTCTTCATTGAACACACCGTGTAAACATTCACAGTGCAGGGTGGGAAAAGTATGTGAACCCTTGGGTTTAATAACTGGTTGACCCTCCTTTGGCAGCAATAACCTCAACCAAGCGTTTTCAGACCTGCACAACGGCCAGGAGGACGATTCCTCTTTACAAAACGGTTTCAGTTCAGCAATATTCTTGGGATGTCTGGTGTGAACTGCTCTCGAGGTCATGCCACAGCATCTCAATCAGGTTGAGGTCAGGACTCTGGCTGGGCCACTCCAGAAGATGTATTTTATTCGGTTGAAGCCTTTTTGTTGTTGATTTACTTGTGTTTTGGGTCGTTGTCCTGTTGCATCACCCAACTTCTGTTGAGCTTCATATGGCAGACAGATAGCCTAACATTCTCCTGCAAAATGTCTTGATAAACTTGAGAATTCATTTTTCCGTGGATGAGAGCAAGCTGTCCTGGCCCTGAGGCAGCAAAGCAGCCCCAAACCATGATGCTCCTTTCCACCATACATTACAGTTGGGATGAGGTTTTGATGTTGGTGTGCTGTGACTTTTTTTCTCCACATATTGTGTTCCATTCAAACAACTGTAGTTTCATCCGTCCACAGAATATTTTGCCAGTATCGCTGTGGAACATCCTGGTGCACTTTTGCAAACTTCAGACGTGCAGCAATGTTTTTTTTTGGACAGCAGTGGCTTCTTCCGTGGTGTCCTCCCATGAACACCATTCTTGTTTAGTGTTTTACGTATCGTAGACTCGTCAAACGAGAGGTTAGCATGTTCCAGAGATTTCTGTAAGTCTTTAGCTGACACTCTAGGATTCTTCTTAACCTCATTGAGCATTCTGCGCTGTGCTCTTGCAGTCATCTTTGCAGGACGGCCACTCCTAGGGAGTAGCAACAGTGCTGAACGTTCTCCATTTGTAGACAATTTGTCTTACCATGGACTGATGAACATCAATGCTTTTCAAGATACTTTTGTAACCCTTTCCAGCTTTATGCAAGTCAACAATTCTTAATCTTAGATCTTCTGAGATCTCTTTTGTTAGATGCATGGTTCACATCAGGCAATGCTTCTTGTGAATTGCAAACACATTTTGTGAGTGTTTTTTATAGGGCAAGGCAGCTCTAACCAACATCCCCAATCGCATCTCATTGATTGGACTCCAGGTTAACTGACTCCAATTAACTTTTGGAGAAGTCATTAGCCTAGGTGTTCACATACTTTCTCCAACTTACACTGTGATTATATTGAATACATCATTTAAACAGACAAGAAAAATACACAAATGATTGTGTTATTAGTTTAAGCACACTATGTTTGTCTATTTTTGTGCCTTAGATGCATATCAGATCAAATTTGATGACCAATTTATGCAGAAATCCAGGTAATCCCAAAGGGTTCGCATACTTTTTCTTGCCACTAAGTGACAGCATTATACTTCTTGCATAAGCCTTCCCATGTAGTCAGTATGCTTTTATGCAGCTCTTAAGAAAGCTCCGCTATAAGGAGCCCCTGATTTCATGTCCCACCAGGAATGAGAAGGAATAGGACCATGTCCACTGAATGATGGAAGCTGTATGCATCCACCCACTGTCATAGTGAGTTGTGGACTTCAATTTGGCCAAAGCACAGATAAAAGAAACAGCTAAGGACAAACTGACAGAATAATTCAACCCATATCCATAATTGCCCTGTGATTAATAGTCCCTGGGGTGACTATTTTAAAAAGTCCTGTGTAAACCTGGTGTCTATACATGCATTTTCCCAAAGATGTCAGCATCACTCCCTCCCTCTCAACCACCAGCATTAATGAGCAGGGATTTAAAATCAGAGCCGACTCATGCTTGGAGACAAAGCTCATAGACCCAACCGACGTGCACACGCACACACAAACTGGCATCATTCCGTTAGCAGTAGAGAAAATAATAGCGTACTTTCCATTGACATCATTCTGCATCACGTTGCTAGGGAATGGTGGAGTCAACATTAGTTGCCACAGCAACACCACTTCACCTTCAAATCTCTTGCCCTCTGTCTGTCGGCACTGCAGCAGACTGCGGTGGTGTGTGTATTTATATATACGGTCTATGGCATGAGCTCACCATGGCCCGGTGTTGTGTAACATGAGCGTGTAGAGTCTTGATTCATTCACTGCAATGTTTAGTAGGAACGCTCCAGGAGTACACAACTACGAGATTCTAATAGTTGGGCAGGTTGGAAAACTTAGAACAATTTTGTATGCACATTTTAAAAGTTAGGTTGAATATCTGGACCACCCACAGTGGTGAGCTGACAATGTTGGGTCAGCATCCAGGAAGCAAACCAGGGAAGAAATAATTTGACATTACACATTTCTTAGAGACACGCAGGGCATCTGCATGGGTTGAAATTATATATTTATTGAACAGCGTGATAACTGATAACAGTGGCCAGTAAAGATTTACCTGAGGACAGTGATTGTAAAGGAGTCCAGCATCAGCAGTTGAGTCTATTATGGACAAGAACAATAACAGAAAACACAAAATAATTTTGAGCAACCAAGAAAGATAGAAATAGGGAAACAAAGACAACAGATGAGAAAGATGGGAGAATTGTGGAAATTCTAGCTGGTTCAAAGATTCTAGTAATAGAGATGATTAGTAATTTGGTAAACCATTGACATGCTGATGAGAATTGTTAACACAGCCTAAATCACAGTAACCAGCCCCCACACTTGAACAGGGCCTCGTATTTCAAGAAACAAAAACAGACAACCATCTATGACTTGGTACATAGGACACTTCTCTTACAAAAATGATCATTTGACCTGCAGCATTGAGGTGGTCGGTAGATCAAACAGTGCACAGTGTCATTGATAAAAACGGTTCTGGATTGTGCGAGAAACCATTCAACTCTATATATGGCAAGGTTGGAGGTGGCATTGAGAGCAGTGGATAGGTACTAGTGGACAGAGCACTACCCAATCTGATGCTCTAATTTAAATACATTTTTTCTGGCACAACCAGTAGAGCTTTCTCAGTTGTCATTCTCTAAATTGAGTTTAGAGCACCGAGAACATCGATGCCAGTTCCCCAGGGAGAAAGAGAGGTGGGCATGAGGCTTTTTTGGATTAGGGTGACTTCAAGACCAGTTTTCCACTCCAAGTCTGGTCCTCTGTGGATGCTGTGGTGTGGTGTTGCCCAATGACATTCTTCGACCCTCTTTCGGTTGGTTCCGAAAAAGAGCAGAAAACAAAGCTGATTTTGTATGTGCTCAGTCACAGATCTCAAATCATCACCCATTCCATCCAGAGTGCACGATAGTCTTGCTGCAGTCCGCAGTCCACAGCACCTTTGTCAGCAACGCGTGGTGAAAATGCCCTGCCCAGTTTTGGCAGATTACTACATTCTGTTTGGTTCCTTTTTATATCACATGGCCAATTCTTGCCTTTGGATTTCCTCCTGCAAAAGCTATATTTTCCAGCATGCATACAAAAATCATCAGGTTCATCAAGAGTTAAACAATGAAAACAGCTTAACTTATAAAGGCTTAAAGCTGCAATATGTAACTTTTTGGGCAACCTGACCAAATTCACACAGAAATGTGAGTTATAGATCTGTCTATATCATTGAAAGCAAGTCTGTTTTATATGCACTATTTCTATGCTTCCCATTAAGTTTTGTTTTTGCATCTTTGACTTTCGGTTTTGTACACCAGCTTCAAAACAGCTGAAAATACAATATTTTTGGTTATTGAAAATATATTTCACTGCGGTTCAGATGGTACAATGATTCGCGACACTATACATTGCTTTGTCAAACTGAAATTTGGCGAACTATTAGAATTTTAGCAACTAGGGAATGGCAAAGCAATTTCTGCATATTGCACCTTTAATGTAAATGGCATGACAGTGACCTTAATGTCTTAAGAGTGTTCAGATTCAATGCCAGTAAACAATTCTACACTAAGTGTATAACTGACTCATCGGTTGGACAGAAAACATTCATTTCTACCGGTAATCATTTTTTGTTGGCTAATGATTGCTTGCGGAAAACAGTGATTCATTTGGCTAGACTAATGGATAATCTACATTGGCTAAACACAGAACATTAACAGTTAAAATATGAACTAAAATAATCACAGCATACACACATCTAATGTATGAGTGCTGTGTATATGGCTCTGTTCCATCACTTAAAATAAATAAATACATAACCAAGGAAACACACAAAACAATAATAAAATCAATTTAAAAACACATGGCTAAGACATAATATTCTGTATATTATTGTGAAACCCATACACATGTATGGACACTGGTTCCAGAACGATACGAAATATAAACATAAGAACAAAAAGGATGACCAATGATAGTCCTCTTAATTGTAGACAGCAAAGGTGCTAGACAGTCAGACACATGAAGGCTTTACAGCGTAATGGCTGTGATGAGCTACTATGACCCCAGCAAGCCAGCAAGAAGAACAACATTCATTCTTTCCTGTGTTTTTTTTCTGCAACCTCAGCCATGAGGTTAGCTCACCCTAGAAGCCATGCACATTGCCTGCCGGTTCACCCTTTACTCCCTGTGAAGCGAGGGAGATTGCCCATGACCCTCCAGCATATGCACCAAGCTCAACTGTGGACTCAGGCCTTAGCATCCCCACTGAACAATGCAGAAACGTTAGCCTCCTGCCGTCCCTTCCTCCTCACTCCTTCTTCCCGTCCACCACCTTTTCCTTCTCGTCCCCAGTCACAGACTTCCAGTAGCGATGACAGGCCAGCTCCAGTAGTTCTAGCCCTCCTATCAGCTTCTGCTGGCCGAAGTAGACTCCCATCATCACTAAGAAGTACAGACGAAGCGGGGCCCAGAGCCAGAGGCCTGCGAAGGACAAGGCTATGAAAGAGCTCCAGTAGAACAGAGATGCTGCCTTGATCAGAGCCACACGGAGCTCCGTCTTACAAGGGGGCACGTGGCACATGCCCTCCCTGTCAAAGCCCCGGGGCTCAGCGGTGTAGAAGTCCCTCAGGCGGACCTCCTTCTCTGCCCAGCGCTCCTGAGTCCAGGCCTGCAGGGCGGAAGGGGATGTGGGCAGGGTGGAGGCCTCGTAGCGGCGCACATGGAAGTGGATCTCCCGGGGGAACTGCCCCAGGATCAGGTGGCGCTCTGTCTGAGGGATGTTCTTGGGGTAGGCCACGGTGATGTCATGGACGGCATCCAGGTTGTCTCCTGTAAAGGAGGGGAGGTATGCATGACCGACGTGCATCTTTATTGTAACCGTGGGGTTTGTGTGGATGCTGATGCAGAAGATCCATATCCTTGAGTCAAATGTAACTAACTAAGTATATTGCGGACATTCTTGCATCCCACACTGAGCACTATATCATTCCTGTCTCTTAAATAAGCCTGCAGCCCCACTCCCTTCCATACCACACAATGAGCTGGGGCTTGAGTGAAATATCAGCCTGGGAGGATGACACGACACCTGCCAGCCCTGAGCTCCCACCGACTCCCTACTGTACTGTATGACAGTCAGTGGATATAAATAGGCCAGAGGCACAGCGCACTCAGACAAAGACCACCTAGATAACATGTCAATCACCAGAGGTGAGGGAACAGGGCTAAGTCTGATGACATCACTGTGGTTCAGAACACCTGCTTGGTGAGTTAGTGCCCAGCTAAGCGCCGCAGGCGGCGGTATTTAAGACTGATGGAAGGCTGCCAGGATTAGCTCACAGGGCAATATGAGATGCCTTGGGGTGCTGTAATGTGTCACAGTGTTGATGAAGTACTAGTCTGAGATTCCTAAAGAAAAACAGGTAACACTGATGTGGCTTGTTATAATTCCTTCACGCTTGAGTCATTTGACATAGGCTAACTGTTGTCATAACAAGCGATGACAGATGACTACAATACAAACAGCCAGTAAAACACCCTTGGTTTCACTTTACTGCATGTTACAGCAACATTGGTCAAACATGACCGTAAATATAGAAAAAGTTAAGCCCTGACCTTTGCGGAGAGTGTCCACGATGAAGGTGAATCCGGTGGTGCGGGGGTGCAGCACATACTCAAACTTAGGCAGGCCGTTCTTTTCCGCAAATTCATCACTTCTTGCTCTAGTGTAGTCTGCAGGAGAGAGAGAAAAACAGAAAATGAGAAGTAGGCTCAATAATATTGTCAGCATCTAGGATAATTGACTGTCATATATTACATTTCTTGTATAGAGTTTAGCACACTACTGTAAGAGTGAGAGAACATTGGTCATATACCAAACATCACCCATTACGTAGTGTTGTCGATGTGTGTTTTGTATTTTTATGAATTTATTTAATCCCAGCTCCCGTCCCCGCAGGAGCCCGTGTGCCAGGCCGTCATTGTAAATAAGAATTTGTTCTTAACCGACTTACCTAGTTAAATAAAGGTTAAATGAATATATATATATATTTAAAAAAAAATGTCCTTCCTAGATATGAATAAAATATCATTACATAAGCTGATTTCATCAAAAGATATGACACTGGCCTAGGGGGAGCACTACACCTGCAGATCCTTAGATATCTTCTCAGGGACAAAGCTAAGACATCTTTGATCTAGAAGGGGTCACATAAAAGCACACCCTGACCCAAATCCTATCACCAGCCCTCCAGGAGAGTAAGGGAAGTGGAGGAACCATTACTAAAACTATTAGTAAAATGTCATATCTGGCCCAGGGTCTGTAAGTCCAACTGATTTTAAGAGGATTGTATACACAGATCACACATACATCCTCAGGGAGTTATAAAACCGATGTTAACAAGCTTGGGGATGAGAGATGGAAGAGGTTGATGCAGGGTACTATTGTTGATGTCCTAGCCAACCCATTGCCCTGGTTGGCTAAGTGACTGTTGTCACTGAAAGCTGTTACCGGTGAGGTCAGTGCCCTCAGGGAAGAGGAGGAGCTGCAGGGGCTCTCTGATGTCACAGAAGTACTCTAGCATGTTCTCCATGTGGCTGCGGTCCTCCTCCCACCGACGCTTGATGAAGATGAAGCAGGCCACCTGCATGGCCCAGCCTGACGCAAATTAACCAGATTAATGCCATTTAGCACTCTTTTATCCAAAGCAACTTAGTCATGTGTATACATTTTCTTTCACTGTGTAACCCATGCTGAGGTGTATGTGTGTTGCCTACACCCACCGAAGCCTGGCACAACTTTGAGGGCGGCCTTGAGGCAGATTTTCTCCAGTCGCAGGTAGCTGTACCTCAGCAGGCAGCACCACAGGAACATCCAGTCCAGACGCGTCCGGTGGTTCATGATGATCACACTGCGCTCCCCTGGGATGAAGCCATCACCCGTGATCACCACCTTCACCCCAAACACCAGCTCCAGCAGGGCCTGCACAGGGGTAGGGGAGGTACGTAGGAACAGGAAGACTAATTTCATTTGGTTCCAAAACACAGACACCAAGAATAGTACAATACAAAAGTCAGTGAGAGGTCAAAGAACATCAAGACAAGAGATCAAAGAATGTTAGGGCAAAACCAAAAAGGCGAAACAGTTAACCACAGTGGTCAAACAAAGGTGATAAGAGACATAAGTGGATGCAGACATAAGGAACATAGACGGAGACCGACAAGGGGTAAGATGACTCACCACGGGCAGGGTGAGCCAGGTGGCCACGATACGGTCTGTGATCCAGCGGTACCAGGAGGGTGACAGCAGCATTAGAGGTAGCACAGGGCCCAACATGAAGATGCTGCCAAAGAAACTGCCCAGAAACAGGGTCACCACAAAATACAGCCCACGCACAGACACCGCCATACCTGGGAAGGAGAGAGATGATTTCACATTTATATTCAGACTCTCCTTATACATCAGTGAAGACAACTTGTTAGTTCACTACAGTATTAAACTGATCATGAAGGAGATAAGTAGGAAAAACACCTCCAGAATAGGCTAATCAATTCTACCGAATTCCTATGTTGATGTGGAACTGCAAGTTTGGGTGTAATGAGGAAGGATTGGATTAATCATGAACCAGCCTAATGTAAGACAAAATGGAGTTGTCCTCATCAATAGCAAACCCTCATGTTCTGCGGATCTTCCTACATTTCCACACAAACAGTGGAAAAACCAAGGCAGACATTCCTATTGTGGAATGTAAATAGGGGTCGGAGCCAGGGGTTTCTTACTGCTAAAATGCTGTGTTCAGGGAACTGGATTTTATGCAGCGCGCCGACGTCCTCATCTTAGACCTGAATATTTCACATTTTCACTGAATAGCCTAAATATATTTGCATATAAACCAGCCTACTAGAGTTGTCTTTTGTTGGATCATGCTTTTGAGAATGATGTTATCTGGAGCCCACTCAATACCGGCATCATATTCCTTGGCCTATATTCCACTTTCTTTTAAAAGCTACTGCTGTTTCACAGTCGGTGGTCTTTCTTATAAAATCAGTATAACATAAACATGCAGAAATTCAAAACCCAGTACTGAGACTGACGGAAAATCTCCAGGTGATCATGTCAGATGATATCCAGTCTTGCCCCTTTGTCTACTAGCGTGGATAGAAATCAGTTGCTGAGTGGAGTGTATCGGATTTAGGTTTATGGGGCATCTACTTTGTGCATGACAAGTAATTTTTCCAACAATTGTTTACAGATTATTTCACTGTATCACAACTCCTGTGGGTCAGAAATGTACATACACTAGGTTGACTGTGCCTTTAAACAGCTTAGAAAATTCCAGAAAATGTTGTCATGGCTTTAGAAGTTTCTGATAGGCTAATTGACATCATTTGAGTCAATTGGAGGTGTACCTGTGGATGTATTTCAAGGCCTACCTTCAAACTCAGTGCCTCTGCTTGACATCATGGGAAAATCAAAAGAAATCAGCCAAGACCTCCGAAAAAATAATTGTAGACCTCCACAAGTCTGGTTCATCCCTGGGAGCAATTTCCAAACACCTGAAGGTACCACATTCATCTGTACAAACAATAGTACGCAAATTTAAACACCATGGGACCACGCAGCCGTCATACCCCTCAGGAAGGAGACGTTCTGTCTCCTAGAGATGAACGTACTTTGGGGTGAAAAGTACAAATCAATCCCAGAACAACAGCAAAGGATCTTGTGAAGATGCTGGAGGAAACAGTCACAAAAGTATCTATATCCACAGTAAAATGAGTCCTATAGAGACATAACCTGAAAGGCCGCTCAGCAAGGAAGAGGCCACTGCTCCAAAACCGCCATAAAAAAGCCAGACTACGGTTTACAACTGCACATGGGGACAAAGATCACACTTTTTGAAGTAATGTCCTCTGGTCTGATGAAACAAAAATAGAACTGTTTGGCCATAATGACCATCGTTATCTTTGGAGGAAAATGGGGGATGCTCGCAAGCCGAAGAACACCATCCCAACCGTGAAGTACGGGGGTGGCAGCATCATGTTGTGGGGGTGATTTGCTGCAGGAGGGACTGGTGCACTTCACAAAATAGATGGCATCATGAGGATGGAAAATTGTGTGGATATATTAAAGCAACATCAGTCAGGAAGTTAAAGCTTGGTCACAAATGGGTCTTCCAAATGGACAATGACCCCAAGCATACTTCCAAAGTTGTGGCAAAATGGCTTAAGGACAACAAAGTCAAGGTATTGGAGTGGCCATCACAAAGCCCTGACCTCAATCTTATATAGAATTTGTGGGCAGAACTGAAAAAGCGTGTGCGAGCAAGGAGGCCAACAAACCCGACTCTGTTAGACCAGCTCTATCATGAGCAAATGGGCCAAACTTCACCCAACTTATTGTGGGAAGCTTGTGGAAGGCTACCCTAAAGGTTTAACCCAAGTTAAACAATTGAAAGGTAATACACTCAATTCATATTTTGTAGCATGTAAACTTCTGACCCACTGGGAATGTGATGAAAGAAATAAAAGCTGAAAGAAATCATTCTTTCTACTATTATTCTGACATTTAACATTCTTAAAATAAAGTGGTGATCCTAACTGACCTAAGACAGGGCATTTTTACTAGGATTAAATTTCAGGAATTGTCAAAAACTGAGTTTAAATGCATTTGGCTAAGGTGTATGTAAACTTCTGACTTCAACTGTAAATGAGAACTTGTTCTCAACTGGCCTACCTGGTTAAATAAAAGGTGGGGAAAAAAAAAAAAAGATACACATACATGTCGCAATTACCAGTAAAACATCATAAAAACCTATTTTTCACTTACGTGTCAAATAACACTGACCAATCAGGACCTGAATATGACTGTACATCACATAATAATGTAACGCATTCATACATTCTTTACGTAGCTACTACACAATCACTCGGATTTCATAAGTCACAACTATTCATCGATTTGTATGTTATGATGCTGGTAGCACCTACAGTGCTGGTCATAAAAAAAAAGCTAGCTTGCTCATGGATGCAAACAATGTTCTTCCCCAAAAACATAGCAAAACGACAATGTTTCAGTAGCTAGGTGTCATCTAAAATAACCATAATTTACAAGACCGTTCTTATCTGATTAATGGTGGTCGGACCCATCTATGTGAAGCTAGCCACAATAAGGAATAGCCACAATAGTGGACTTTGTGGTTAGCCTTAATAAAAGTATGTCATTGACAGTGATGCAAATGAATAGAAATAGTAGAAGTATGCCATAATTGACTGCATCATGCAAAACGAGGTTGGAATGTTATATAAAAATAAACAAAATACAATTTATTAATTTGACAAAAATCTGTTGAAATCACACTGGATGTATTATACTTTAGAATTGCATTGAGGGCATACTTATTTCACTGTACAGTCTTACCCCATGTCATTTATCAACCTTTATCAATCAGCCATATTTGTCAACCTGTCCCGCAATAAGAGCTACAACGCTAATATTGGCGTAAACTCTTCAGTTCTGTGGGTGTCACAGAGTAGACCGATACCCCATTTCATTGCTTAACATTCCAACCTTGTTTAACATTATCTAGTCTAAATATTGGCTTGCACATGCAATTTCAGAACACACATCCTTCTATAATACAACTGTGTTTTTTGAAGTGTCAAATTAAAAAGCTTATTTAACGCATCAAAGTGTTATTGTCAAATAGTGTTATTTGACACGCAAAGACCCAAACGGCATTCCATAGTATGTTGTGAAGCTAATAGCAGTGACGTTATTACTGTGTAACTCCGGTAGGGCAACATCTGAAAAATCGCACACTTGGTAGTAGTGTGTACCGGTGCTCAACCAGTCGTGAAGGCCAACATCACCCACGACAGAGAACTGTTAATTGTCAAGGGCAATCAATTCCATTATCTTGGCGTTATTGGATTTCGCCTTTGAGTTGTCACGCTGAAATGTTCTTACTCTTTCAAATGACTGCTCGATCCACACAGCAGACATTGTGGGCTAGGTTAGGAATGCTGTGTTGCACGTGTAGCGCAACATTTTATGTGGCGTCATTATATTATGTACCTACATCATATAGGTATGCACGTCAGCTTTGACATCGGTTTTGCACATCGGCGTTAAACTAGACATCTGGCCAATACGTAAGTTGGCATTTTTAGCTAATATCGTCCGATTCCGATTTGTTCACCAATATAAAGTGCTTCCCTAACTGTTCCTTCCTTAACCCATTGAGTCACACCAAGTTGACCATTTTAAAATGGTGGAAGCCACTGGCAATGTCCATGCCACATGGGTTTTATCCATCCAGAGTCCTCTATCAAACTCTATGGAAAGTTTAAAGTTCCTTGGTGTCCACATCCCCAAAAAACTATCATGGTCCAAACACACCAAGAAAGTTGGGAAGAGGGCACGACAACGCCTTTCCCCCTCAGGAGACTGAAAAGATTTGGCATGGGTCCCCAGATACTCAAAAAGATCTACAGCTGTACAATCAAGAGCATCCTGACCGGTTGCGTCACCGCCTGGTATGGCAACTGCTCGGCATGTGACCGTAAGGCGCTACAGAGGGTAGTGTGTACAGCCCAGTACATTACTGGGCCTAAGCTTCCTACCATCCAGGACCAATATACTAGGCGGTGTCAGAGGAAGCCCCAAAAGATTGTCAAAGACTCCAGTTACTGAAGTCAGACTCTTCTCTCTGCTACCGCACGGCAAGCGGTACCGGAACGCCAAGGCTAGGTCCAAAAGGTCCTTAACAGCTTCTACCCTGCATCGGCAGCAAATCAAATCAAAATGTATTGGTCACAGATGTTAATGCGAGTGTAACGAAATGCTTGTGCATTTATTTCCAACAGTGCAGTAATATCTAACAATTCCCAACAACAACCTAATACACACAAATCTAAAAAGGGTGAATGAGAATATGTACATATAAGTATATGGATGAGCGACAGCCGAGCGGCATAGGCAAGGTGCAGTGGATGGTAAAAAATACAGTATATACATGTGATATGAGTAATGTAAGGTTAAAGTGGTATTATTTAAAGTGGAATTGTTTAAAGTGACTAGTGATCCATTTATTCAAGTGTCCAGTGATTGGGTCTCAATGTGGGCAGCAGCCTCTCTGAGTTAGTGATTGCTGTTGAGCAGTCTGATGGCCTTGAGATTGAGAAACAGCTTCTCTCGGTTCCAGCTTTGATGCACCTGTCCTGACCTCGCCTTCTGGATGATAGCGGTGTGAACAAGCAGTGGCTCGGGTGGTTGTTGTCTTTGATGATCTTTTTGGCCTTCCTGTGACATCAGGTACTGTAGGTGTCCTGGAGGGCAGGTAGTTTGCCCCCAGTGATGCGTTGTGCAGACCGTACCATCCTCTGGAGAGCCTTGCGGTTGAGGGCAGTGCAGTTGCCGTACCAGGCTGGGATACAGCCCGACAGGATGCTCTCGATTGTGCATTTGTAAAGGTTTGTCAGGGTTTTGGGTGACAAGTCAAATTTCTTCAGCCTCCTGAGGTTGAAGAGGCACTGTTGCGCTTTCTTCACCACACTGTCTGTGTGGGTGGACGATTTCAGTTTGTCTGTGATGTGTACGCCAGGAACTTACCTTTCCACCTTCTCCACTGCTGACCCTTCAATGGGGGGGGGGGGGGGGGGGTGCTCCCTCTGCTGTTTCCTGAAGTCCCCGATCATCTCCTTTGTTTTTTTGACGCCACAATCCGAGTGCCCTCACCCCCTGTAGGCTGTCTCGTCGTTGTTGGTGATCAAGCCCACTACTGTTGTGTCGTCTGCAAACTTGATGATTGAGTTGGAGGCATGCATGGCCACGCAGTCATGGGTAAACGGAGTAAAGGAGAGGGCTGAGCACACACACACACACACACACACACGTGGGGCCCCAGTGTTGAGGGTCAGTGAAGTGGAGATGTTGATTCCTCCCTTCACCACCTGGGGCAGCCAGTCAGAAAGTCCAGGAAACCGCCAAGAAACTTTTCATTTAATCAATTGACAACCCCCCCCCCCCCCCCCTTTTGTTTTTACACTGCTGCTACTCGCTGTTTATTATCTATTCATAGTCACGTTACCCCTACTTACATGTACAAATTACCTCGACTAACCTGTACCCCGCACATTGACTCGGTACCAGTACCCGCTGTATATAGCCTCATGATTGTTATTTTATTGTGTAACTTAAGAAAATATTTACAAAATAAATAAATAAACTCTATTTTATCAAAACTGCATTGTTGGTTAAGGGCTTATAAGTAAGCATTTCACAGTAAGGTCTACCTGTTGTATTCAGCGCATGTGACAAATACAATTTTATTTGAAACCTAACAGGTGGGACAAACTTTCCCCGAACTACTGTTAGTGTCAGCTACTGGCCTAAAAAATGGGACGTAGGCTACGTATGCTATGCATGTGCTTTGGATAAAAGTATAAGCTTATCCTAAGGAAATAAAGAAATTATCATTACACTAAATCAGTAGGCCTATGGCTTTATTTATGCAGCTAGTCTTTATTGCTTGGTCTTGCTGACTTGGCGAAGGGAGTTCTGCTCGACCAAGCAGGTGTCTCACCTGTTGTTCACGCTCCTCCACCTCAATTACCGCTGTTATTGCACAAGTCTCCCAGTCCCAAACCCCCTCTTGTCATTACCACCATGCATAGCAACAGCATGACACAGCAGCTCTCACGGCAGCAGCACGCAAAGTGGATGATAGACTGGTGCACTAACAACTCAGGTGTGTCATACAAAGCCAGGATGGGGGTTTAAGAGTTACTTTTTAACATGAAGTGTTGCAGAGGTGAGGAACACCCTGGCTCAGCACAATTACACCTCCCCTGTTACTGCTCTCTCCCACAACTTCCTCCCAACACACACGCTGAAGAGCACACACAGGAAGTGGGGAGGACACACCGTTAGGGTCCTCAGAGGATGAGAGGTGAAAAGTGGAGTATTTCTGTCTGCGCCACTTGGGTCTAAGGCACTGCATCTCAATGCTAGAGGAGTCCCTAGAGACACCCTGGTTCGAATCAAGGCTGTAACACAACCGGCTGTGATTGGGAGTCCCATAGGGCGGCGCACAATTGGCCCAGCGTCGTCCGTGTTTGGCCAGTGTAGGCCGTCATTGTAAATAAGAATTTGTTCTTAAACTGACTTGCCTAGTTAAATAAAGGTTAAATTTAAAAGCACTTTTGGCTGCACCCCTGCCCAGTCATGTGAAATCCATAGATTAGGGCCCAATTACATTTATTTCAATTGACGGATTTGCTTATACGAACTGTAATTCAGCAACAACAAAAATGACACAGCCAGTAGCTCTCCAGGAGATATTATGCTGTAACAGACTAACCAAAAAGTCTTATAAAATAATTCCCTCATTCAGTGATTCAGGTATCACATGTCTATACTTCGAAGCAAGGTAGCTAAGCGGGAGGGCTCGAGACTGACTTTTTCCAGTGCCAAGTAACACATGAAAGAAGTCAGCTATTTCATTTAGCATGTTCAGGGAATGGACATGTCAAAATAGGATCCAGAATAACCTGATACCTTGAGCGATTAATTTGCCTGCATGTTTTTTGTACATATTGGAAGTGGGAACTCAAAACATATTAGCTAGATTGCAAACTCTGAATATGATATTGTTGCTAGTTAGCCATGCAATTGATTTAACAGTAAATTGTAATGTCCTGCAAAAGCATCCCTTCTGTAGGCCAATATATGCCATTTGTGGTATTCACCGCAAATACCCTCTGCGCTCCTTTGGCACTTCATCTCAATTACATTCTCTTTTTGTGGTGCCATTTCCTCTATATTGACAGTTGAGAAATAATTGTTATACTCACATAAAGCAGAGATTCAACTCCAACAGTTTTAAAAACTGTTGCTCACTGTCAGTATGCTTGCTTTACTCAGTGTGCAAAAGGGGGGAGCAGGAGTGAAGCGAAAAAGGGACAAGGCATACACTTTCATTGCAGGAAATGACTTGCCTAGTTACATAAAAGGTTAAATAAAATATTTAAAAAATACAAATTCTGCACATTACTGTTGCCCAAAATGTTTTTTTAAACCCCAAAATCAGCAGGAACATTGTGTCACCTAATCAGGTGAGAGGAAGGCAACGTCAGTCATTTTTCGTTTATTGTCCCAGCTCAAGTTCAGTGTTTTTCCTAGAATCTTTTCAGCAGCTGTGGCAAACTTAGCGTGGGGCACGGCTTTAGAGGTCGCAGAAAGGAAATGTTGCCGTTTTGAATTTACATTTTCGGCAATTCTACATGTTTTGACATGGGGCGAAAAGAACCTCACAGTTACGCTCCCCAATCCACATTAACGGGGCCGCAGTGGAGAAGGTGAAAAGCTTAAAAGTTCAGTGTACACGCCACTGACCATCTGAAATGGTCCACCCACACAGACAGAGTGGTGTAGGTGAAACAACGCCTCTTCAACCTCAAGAGGCTGAAGACATTTGTTTGGGCCCATAAGACCCTCAAACTTTCACAGATGCACCATTGAGAGCATCTGGTCGGGCAACTGCACCGCCTACAACCGCAGGGCTCTCCAGAGGGTGGTACGGTCTGTCCAACACATCACCGGGGGCACACTGCCTGCATCTACAGCACCCGGTGTCACAGGAAGGCCAAGAAGATCAAGGACCTCAGCCACGGCCTGTTCACCCCGCTACCATCAAGAAGGCGAGGTAAGTACAGGTGCATCAAAGCTGGTCCCGAGAGACTGTAAAACAGCTTATATGTCAAGGCCATCAGTCTGTTAAAGAGACAACTACCGGCCCCCGCCCAGTACAATGCCTTGAACTTTAGGTCACCGTCACTAGACGGCTACCACCCAGTTACTCTTCCATGTACCTTAGAGGCTGCTGCCCTATGTACGTAGTCATGGAACACTGGTCACTTTAAATAAATGTTTACATACTGTTTTACCCACTTGATGGACCCGACAGAGGGCTGCCTCGCTTCTAGTCCTTACAAGCATTTCGCTACACTCGCAAATAACATCTGCTAACCATGTGTATGTGACCAATAAAATTAGATTTGACTTCATATGTACAGTGCATTTGGAAAGTATTCAGACCATTGACATCATGCTGTGGGTTTGTTTTTCAGCGGCAGGGACTGGGAGACTAGTCAGGATCAAGGGAACGATGAACAGAGCAAAATACAGAAAGATGCATGACGAAAACCTGCTCAGGACCTCAGACTGGGGTGAAGGTTCACCTTCCAACAGGACAACAACCCTAAGCACACAGCCAAGACAACGCAGGAGTGGCTTTGGGACAAGGCTCTGAAAGTCCTTGAGTGGCCTAGCCAGAGCCCGGATTTGAACCCAATCGGACATCTCTGGAGAAACCTGAAAATAGCTGTGCAGCTATGCTGCCCATCCAACCTGACAGAGCTTGAAAGGATCTATTGAGAAGAATGGGAGAAACTCCCCAAACACGTGCCAAGCTTGTAGCATCATACCCATGAAGACTCAAGGCTGTAATCGCAGCCAAAGGAGCTTTAACGAAGTACTGAGTAAAGGGCTTGAATACTTATGTGAATTTAATATCAGTTACATTTTTAATAAATGTGGCAAAAAAACATTTTTTTGCTTTGTCATTATGGGGTATTGTGTTGAGGGGGGAAAAAAAGTATCAATAAAAAAAAAAAAACTAAAGTAACAAAATGTGGAAAAGTGAAGGAGTCTGAATACTTTCCAAATGCACTGCATATTTATACTCCGGACTAACATAGCTCAACCTAATATTTATTAATTCCATTCTTTTGCTTTTAACGTGTGTCTATTGTTAGATATTACTGCATTGTTGGAGCTAGAACACACAAGCATTTCGCTACACTCTCAATAACATCTAAATGTGTGTATGCAACCAATAAAATGTGAGTTAATCAAATTTCCTACAATACTACACATTTTGCCATGGGGTGGAGAAAACATTTTACAGTTTTAAAAGGAGAGTGCCTTTAAAAAGCAATGAATCCCTTTGAAAACGGCCTATTTGGCATCGATATGAGTCAGAAAACAGTTATTCTAGTGTCAACATTGACTACAAAGTGTAAATAGGTTTATTTAGTCTAAAAATGGAGTTTGGAACATCCGTGTGTCACAACAGGTAAATGAAAGTTGGGTTTTGATTTGACGATGTCCATTTGCCCACTAACATTGGGTGAACAGCTGCAGTGATTGCATTATCCAATCGAATAGACAATGAGACAGACCTGCCCAGCAGCTCAGACTGTTTACATACCAACACTTTTTTTTTTACTTGATAAATACAGCGCCAAACACCTTAGTTAGATGTAAAATTGCACAACTAAAACATCCTCGGCAAAAACAAACATTCATTAGAGATGTCTTGAGTGATCTTGGTTTCATTCTGTGAAATAGGCTTCAGTGTCTCATGGAGGACAACTGTAATTATTATAATAAACCAAAAGCGGAATCGGTCAGGAAACACACCAAGCCTGAAATATGTTTTTTCTAATGAGCAACAAAATAACACATGCCTATTGGAGTGTTCAGCTCTTTAATGCTAGTTTCCTGTAATTCTACACTGTTAGAGTGACTCAAACGTTTTCACAAAAATTAAATGGGAACCCCATGCCATGACATTTTTGGAATTTTAGATTTTCCCTGACTGTCTAGTTTTTATTTTGGTGATTGTTAGTTCAAAGACTTATTTAAAGATATAAAGTATAACATTTTATGGTGCAATATATCTGATTTTAGTCATAAAAAAATACATACGTAGGGGAAACACTAGTTAGACAATACTAACAAATTGTATAGGCTACCTACCCTGCTTTTAAGGCCTTTTAAAATCTGATAAAAAGGTCAGTCTTAAATGAATTTAAGGACCTGCAGACAACCTGTAATAGAATCATAAGATGAGGGTCGACTAAATGTTTATTCAAATCACCATAGCAATGTCCACAGAGCATTGCCTAAAATATGATCTTGCCTAACTGCAATGCAGAATATTTGCTGTTAGTCTGACCCTGCATACTCTGGCAATGGTACTGCATTCCAGTCTGAGACTAGACCAGATATCACCATAGAGCAAATGGAAATGAGAGCTCAACCATGTCTAAACAGCAAGCCGAGTCTTGCCCATTCTTGGTTCTCTGCTCTTTAAACCATTAGCCTAAGTAATTACATTTAATTTCTTCCATTTTAGTAATTTGGCATACTTCTATTGAGAGAGTGCATACATTTTTCGTACTGGTCCCGTGGGAATCGAACTGTGGCATTGCAAGTGCCATGCTCTACCAACTGAGCCACACAGGCCCCTAACTGAACTAGTGAGTTAGACTAGCTGAACAGTTGCAGTGGAAAAACAGAGGACTTCTACCCCTAGGTTCCATCACCACTATGCTCACAGCTAATTGCTGCAGTCTGATGAGCTGTGCAGTTTGCAGGAAGTGGAGGGTTAGTCAGTGGGGGAGAAAAAAAAACACTTTAATGACTTGTTTCCATTGGATCTCCGATAAAAGGTCAGGGAGAGTGAAAGGCTTAGTTGTGCTAATGATCAATACACAGCAGGAATCGACATACAGGGCTGCCCGCTGGCCCGGGGAGGTTTTGGAAATCCTCCAGGGCCCGGTTTCCCGATAGCAATGGAATTTAGGCTTACAAGTGTTTTAACGATACATCTTTCCTACAACCGTCAAAGATGAAACATGTTTCCTAGAACACCACCTAAAGAGAACGTTCTCTCATTGCGTCGTTGAGGCATGTGTCGATACTGATTCAATCAAAAAGGCAGCACTGCTCTTGGGTCAGCTTTCTCCATTCAAAATCTTAGCTTAACACAAATTAGCTCCTAGAGAGATATGATCAACTATGGTTGCAAATACCGAGGTAGCTTATTCTAATGCTTACTAGGGCTGCAAAGGGACGGAAACTTTCCGAAAACTTTCAATGGGAAGTTAAGCCCTGGAATTTTGCTAAATTCATCAAAAAAAGTTTGCGTATAACAGTGAACCTTTTTTGTGGGATAAGCATAAGGCAATTCTAGGTCTTGTGGCATATTTTGGCTAAACTATCCCCAATGCAATGGAATTGCAACTCCGCATGCACAGTGCATTCTTCCATCACATGTACAGCTGATTCTCAAGATCTTGCACACTAATGAGATGCTATTGAGCCCACACTACTACACTGTCTGAGCCAAGGACCACATTCTTTCTGGTAAGTTTTGATTACAATACTGGGTGGGGTGAATATATTTTATATGACATACATGATTTTTTGTTAACCTGTTGAGGGTAGGGGGCAGTATTGACACGGCTGGATAAAAACGTACCCGATTTAATCTGGTTACTACTCCTGCCCAGTAACTAGAATATGCATATAATTATTGGCTTTGGATAGAAAACACTCCAAAGTTTCTAAAACTGTTTGAATGGTGTCTGTGAGTATAACAGAACTCAAATGGCAGGTCAAAACCTGAGAGATTCCTTTACAGGAAGTGGCCTGTCTGACCATTTATTGTCTTTCTTTGACATCTCTTTCTAAAACTTAGGATCTCTGCGGTAACGTGACACTTCCCACGGCTCCAATAGGCTCTCAGAGCCCGGGAAAAACCTGAACGTCGTCATTCCAGCCCCAGGCTGAAACACATTATCGCCTTTGTCAAGTGGCCGATCAAGGGACTGTGGGCTTAGGCGCATGCACTGGCCGCCCCCGTCTTTGTGTTTTTTCCTCTGTTTGCCGAAAAGGAGATTCCCGGTCGGAATATTATCGCTTTTTTACGAGATAAATTGCATAAAAATTGATTTTAAACAGCGGTTGACATGCTTCGAAGTACGGTAATGGAATATTTAGAATTTTTTTGTCACGAATTGCGCCATGCGCGCGACCCTGATTTACCATTTCGGATAGTTTCTGGAACGCACGAACAAAACGCCGCTATTCGGATATAACGATGGATTATTTGGGATCAAACCAACATTTGTTATTGAAGTAGAAGTCCTGGGAGTGCATTCTGACGAAGACAAAGGTAATAACATTTTTGTTATAGTAAATCTGATTTTGGTGAAGGCTAAACTTGCCGGGTGTCTAAATAGCTAGCCCGTGATGGCTGGGCTATGTACTTAGAATATTGCAAAATGTGCTTTCACCAAAAAGCTATTTTAAAATCGGACATATCGAGTGCATAGAGGAGTTCTGTATCTATAATTCTTAAAATAATTGTTATGCTTTTTGTGAACGTTTATCGTGAGTAATTTAGTAAATTGTTAGTACATTCCCCGGATGTTTGCGGGGGGTATGCTAGTTCTGAACGTCACATACTAATGTAAAAAGCTGTTTTTTGATATAAATATGAACTTGATTGAACAAAACATGTATGTATTGTATAATATAATGTCCTAGGGTTGTCATCTGATGAAGATCATCAAAGGTTAGTGCTGCATTTAGCTGTCTTCTGGGTTTTTGTGACATTATATGCTAGCTTGAAAAATGGGTGTCTGATTATTTCTGGCTGGGTACTCTGCTGACATAATCTAATGTTTTGCTTTCGTTGTAAAGCCTTTTTGAAATCGGACAGTGTGGTTAGATTAACGAGAGTCTTGTCTTTAAATAGCTGTAAAAATAGTCATATGTTTGAGAAATTGAAGTAATAGGATTTTTAAAGGTATTTGAAAATCGCGCCACTGGATTACACTGGCTGTTGCGTAGGTGGGACGAATTCGTCCCGCCTAGCCCAGAGAGGTTAACTAGTAAATAGTAGCCTACAGCAAAGTGTGTTAAATCATTTCCAACTTGTCAACTATTTCTGATAGTTAGTGCCTGCTACCATGTGGGTTTTAGCTTGCTTGAGCCTGCTAACTGAGGAGTTTTAATTCACCTGTTTCCATACACGTTTCATTTTAAAACATCTTACAAAAGGAGTTGTTTAAATCTAACTACTTAACTGTTTACCTGTACATGGAATTGTATTAGTTTTTTAAAACATTTTTCCCCCCCAATCTTTACAGGAAAATGCCACGGGTAATATCTGATGTCTGGAGACATTTCATTGCAGCTAATGTAGAACGAAAAGCAGTGTACATTTGCAAATACTGTGCCAAATCATATGTGAAGAATGCAACAAAGATGCAGAATCATCTGGCCAAGTGCACAAAGTTCCCTCAGCGCTCACAACCTGTGACAAAAGTCCCTCTACTTCTATTCGAGGTGAAAATGATGAATCAGACACCTTATCGATAGCAACAGCTCATGGTCGTCCTGGAATCAGAATTTTGTTTGACTCAAATGGAGGAACGTAGTCAGAGACATGCTGATTAATGTCTTGCTTGAGCTGTGTACGCCACTGGTTCACCTCTGATGCTCACAGGCAATGTGTATTGGAAGAGATTTCTGACTGTTCTTCGCCCCGCATACACCCCTCCAAACAGACATGCTTTATCTACTCATTTGCTGGATGCAGAGTTCAACAGAATTCAAGTGAAGGTCAAGCAAATCATAGAAAAATCTGACTGTACTGCAGTCATCTCTGATGGGTGGTCGAATGTTTGTGGGCAAGGAATAATTAACTACATCATCTCCACCCTCAACCACTATTCTACAAGAGCACAGACACAAGGGACAACAGACACCGGTCTCTACATTGCAGATGAGCTGAAGGCAGCCATCAATGATCTTGAACCACAGAATATATTTGCACTGTTGACAGACAATGCTGTGAACATGAAGGCTGCTTGGTCTAAAGTGGAGGAGTCCTACCCTCACATCACACCCATTGGCTGTGCTGCTCATGCATTGAATCTGCTCCTCAAGGACACCATGGCACTGAAAACAATGGATACACTCTACAAGAGAGCCAAGGAAATGGTTAGGTATGTGAAGAGTCATCAAGTTCTAGCAGCAATCTACCTCACCAAGCAAAGTGAGAAGAATAAGAGCACCACCTTGAAGCTGCCCAGCAACACATGTTGGGGTGGTGTTGTCATGTTTGACAGTCTCCTGGAGACTGGAGTCTCTCCAAGAAATGGCCATATCACAGTCTGCTGATATGGACAGCCCCATCAAGAGGATCCTCCTGGATGATGTATTTTGGGAGAGAGTGGTAAGCAGCCTGAAACCTATAGCAGTAGCCATTGCACGGATTGAGGAAGACAATGCCATCCTGTCTGATGTTCAGACTGCTTGCAGATGTAAGAGAAGAAATCCGTACTGCCCTGCCCACTTCACTGTTGCTCCAAGCAGAGGAAACTGCAGTTCTGAAATACATCAAAAATTGTGAAGACTTCTGCATGAAGCCCATACACGCTGCTGCGTACATGTTTGACCCCAAGTATGCTGGCAAGAGCATCCTGTCTGGTGCAGAGCTCAACAAGGCCTATGGTGTCATTACTACCGTGTCTCACCACCTTGGCCTGGATGAGGACAAGGTTCTTGGCAGTCTGGCGAAGTACACTTCCAAGCAAGGGCTTTTGGATGGAGATGAGATATGTTAGCATGACTGCCATATTGCATCAGCCACCTGGTGGAAGGGACTTTGTGGATCTGAGGCTCTTTCCCCTGTTGCCTCCATCATCCTCCAAATCCCACCAACATCAGCCACCTCAGAGCACAACTGGCCCTTGTTTGGGACACACACACACACACACACACACACACACACACACACACACACACACACACACACACACACACACACACACACACACACACACACACACACACACACACACACACACACACACCAGGCTGACCAATACAAGGGTTGAAAAATTGGTGGCCACCCGGGCAAATTTGAGGCTTTTTGAGCCTGACAACGAGCCATCCTCAACAAGGTTAGAAAGTGACAGTGAAGATGAGGCCTCAGAGACTGATGTTCAAGAGGTGGACATTGAGGTCCAGGGAGAAGACATGGAAGCCTGAGAGGAAGACAACCAAAGCTTTAGTTTATAGACTATCATTTTACAGACGTATGTTGAAAATGTTTTTTTTTGGAGATGCGATGGCTCATTGGCCTTCCCTGTAGCTCAGTTGGTAGAGCATGGTGTTTGCAACACCAGGGTTGTGGGTTCGATTCCCACGGGGGGCCAGCACAGAAAAAAAAAAATAATGTATGAAATGTATGCATTCACTACTGTAAGTCGCTCTGGATAAGAGCGTCTGCTAAATGACTAAAATGTAAAATGTAAAAATGTCATTGGGGATCATTCAATATTCCATTTTATTCAGTGAAATCATGTGAAGAGTCAACTCATTTAATTAATGTTCAATTCATAACCAAATAGTTTTTTTATTTCTATTGGAAGGATTTAATTGTCTACTTATAAGGTAAAAGGTTTGTGTTTGTCGCCATATGATATGGTAAATATATCCAACGCAAAAAACATTAAATAGTATTAATATGCATATATTCCGTTAATTCCCATATATTCCCGTTAATTCCCACAGAAAGTTTCCACCTCTGAATATTTCCCAAATTGAGAAACCCTAATGCTTACCCTATAAAAATGCACTAAAGATTTGGTGCATCACTACGCACATGATAGTTCATAATGTATAGCCTGAGGCAAAAATTTGACGGTAGCTAAACAAAAAACTAAATTGAATGAACATGAGCAAATTTGAGAACAAGGCTACTTAAATGCTATCACCATATTGATTGCAGCACTTGTACGGGTAATACACTGGATCACTGCTACTCTAATTTCCGCGATGCAAACACGGCCCTCCCCCGCCCTCCCTTTGGCAAATGCTCCTACCGTCCTATAGGCAGAACACAAGAACTATTCAACATTGTTCCTGTACCCAAGATGGCAAAGAAAACTGAACTAAATGACTATCGCCCCTGTAGCACTCACTTCTGTCATCATGAAGTGCTTTGAGAGGCTAGTCAAGGATCATATCACCTCCACCTTACACCCACTCCAATTTGCATACCGCCCCAACAGGTCCACAGACGATGCAATCGCCATCACACTGCCCTATCCCATCTGGACAAAAGGAATACATACCTATGTAAGAATGAAGGTAGGAAACATCTCCACGTCGCTGATCCTCAACACTATGGCCCCTTAAGGGTGCGTGCTCAGCCACCCCCTCCTGTACTCCCTGTTCACCCATGACTGCGTAGCCATGCACGCCTCCAATTCAATCAAGTTTGAAGACGACAACAGTAGTGGGCTTGATTACCAACAACGATGAGAGCCTACAGGGCGGAGGTGAGAGCACTCGGAGTGTGGTGTCAGGAAAACAACCTCTCGCTCAACGTCAACAAAACAAAGGAGATGATTGTGGACATCAGGAAACAGCAGCGGGAGCAGCCACCTATCCATATCGACAGGACAGCAGTGGAGAAGATGGAAAGTTAAGTACCTCGGCGTACACAGACAAACTGAAATGATCCACCCACACAGACACACAGTGTGATGAAGGCACAACAGCGCCTCTTCAACCTCAGGAGGCTGAAGAAATTTGTCTACATCTAAAACCCTCAAACTTCTATAGATGCACAATTGAGCGCATTCTGTCGGGCTGTATCACTGCCTGGTACGGCAACTGCACCGCCCACAACTGCAAGGCACTTCAGATTGTGGTGCGGTCGGCACATTGCATCACCGGGGGCAAACTACCTGCCCTACAGGACACCCACATCACCTGTCGTCACAGGAAGGCCAAAAAGATCAACGACAACCACCCGAGCCACTGCCTGTTCAACCCGCAACATTCAGAAGGCGAGGTCAGTACAGGTGCATCAAAGCTGGAACCGAGACTGAAAAACAGCTTCTATCTCAAGGCCATCAGAATGTTAACCAGTCATCACTAACACAGAGAAGCTGCTGCCTACATACAGACTCTAAATCATTGGCCACTTCAATAAATGGATCTCTAGTCACTTTAATGGCGTTTACGTATCTTGCATTACTCATCTCATATGTATATATTATATTCTATACCATCTTGCCTATGGTGCTCGGTCATTGACCATCCATATATTTATGTGTACATATTCTTATGCTGGTGCCTACCACTGCTCAGTTAGACTGCTCTATCAAATCATAGACTTAATTATAATAAACACACAGAAATACGAGCCTTAGGTCATTAATATGGTCGAATCCGGAAACTATCATCACGAAAACAAAACGTTTTTTCTTTCAGTGAAATACGGAACTGTTCCGTATTTTATCTAACGGGTGGCATCCCTAAGTCTAAATATTCCTGTTACATTGCACAACCTTAAATGTTATGTCATAATTACTTAATTCTGGCAAATTAGTTCGTAACGAGCCAGGCGGCCCAAACTGTTGCATATACCCTGACTGCGTGCAATGAACGCAAGAGAAGTGACAATTTCACCTGGTTAATATTGCCTGCTAACCTGGATTACTTTTAGCTAAATATGCAGCTTTAAAACTATATACTTGTGTATTGATTTTAAGAAAGACATTGATGTTTATGGTTAGGTACACGGAGCAATAACAGTCCTTTTTCACAAATGCGCACCGCATATAGGCAACGCAGGACAGGCTAGATAAACTAGTAATATCATCAACCATGAGTAGTTAAGTGATTATGATTGTTTTTTATAAGATAAGTTTAAATGCTAGCTAGCAACTTACCTTGGCTTCTTACTGCATTCGCGTAACAGGCAGGCTCCTCGTGGAGTGCAATGTTAGCCTCTCTAGGCTAGGCGGGACGAATTCGTCCCACCTACGTAACAGCCACTGCTATCCTGTGGCGCGATTTTCAAAACCTTAAAAATCCTATTACTTCAATTTCTCAAACATATGACTATTTTACAGCCATTTAAAGACAAGACTCTCGTTAATCTAACCACACTGTCCGATTTCAAAAAGGCTTTACAACGAAAGCAAAACATTAGATTATGTCAGCAGAGTACCCAGCCAGAAATAATCAGACACCCATTTTTCAAGCCAGCATATAATGTCACCAAAACCCAGAAGACAGCTAAATGCAGCACTCACCTTTGATGATCTTCATCAGATGACAACCCTAGGACATTATGTTATACAATACATGCATGTTTTGTTCAATCAAGTTCATATTTATATCAAAAACCAGCTTTTTACATTAGCATGTGACGTTCAGAACTAGCATACCCCCCCGCAAACTTCCGGGGAATTCGCTAACATTTTACTAAATTACTCACGATAAACGTTCACAAAAAGCATAACAATTATTTTAAGAATTATAGATACAGAACTCCTCTATGCACTCGATATGTCCGATTTTAAAATAGCTTTTTGGTGAAAGCACATTTTGCAATATTCTAAGTACATAGCCCAGGCATCACGGGCTCGCTATTTAGACACCCGGCAAATTTAGCACTCACCATAATCATATTTACTATTATAAAAGTTTCATTACCTTTTGTTGTCTTCGTCAGAATACACACCCAGGACTGCTACTTCAATAACAAAATGTTGGTTTGGTCCAAAATAATCCATCATTATATCCGAATAGCGGCGTTTTGTTCGTGCGTTCCAGACACTATCCGAAATAGTAAAGAAGTGTCACGCGCATGGCGCAATTCGTGACAATAAAATTCTAAGTATTCCATTACCGTACTTCGAAGCATGTCAACCGCTGTTTAAAATCAATTTTTACGACATTTTTCTCGTAGAAAAGCGATAATATTCCGACAGGGAATCTCCTTTTCGGCAAACAGAGGAAAAAATCCCAAAGGCGGGGGCGGTCGGGGTCACGCGCATAAGCCCAGAGTCCCATGATCGGCCACTTGAGAAAGGCGATAATGTGTTTCAGCCTGGGGCTGGAATGACGACATTCTGTTTTTTCCCGGGCTCTGAGCGCCTATGGACGACGTGGGAAGTGTCACGTTAGAGCAGAGATCCTTAGTAAATGATAGAGATGGAAAAGAAGTTCCAGAAATGGTCAGACAGGCCACTTCCTGTAAAGGAATCTCTCAGGTTTTGATCTGCCATTTGAGTTCTGCTATACTCACAGACACCATTCAAACAGTTTTAGAAAATTTAGGGTGTTTTCTATCCATATGTAATAAGTATATGCATATTCTAGTTACTGGGTAGGAGTGGTAACCAGATTAAATCGGGTATGTTTTTTATCCAGCCGTGTCAATGCTGCCCCCTAGCCCTAACAGGTTAAGCAGGTGGTTAGAGCGTTGGACTAGTTAACAGTAAGGTTGCAAGATTGAATCCCCGAGCTGACAAGGTAAAAATCTGTCGTTCTGCCCCTGAACAAGGCAGTTAACCCACCGTTCCCTAGGCCATCATTGAAAATAAGAATGTGTTCTTAACTGAATTGCCTAGTTAAAAGGTGTAAAAATATATATAACAAACAAATATAATTTTTTGTAACAAATATCGGCAAATCGTTGTCCAAAAATACCGATTACCGATTGTTATGAAAACTTGAAATCGGCCATTCCGATTAATTGGTCGACCTCTACTTTCAACAGTTCGCAACGAGCCAGGTGGACCAAACTGCTGCATATACCCAGATTCTGATTGCATTGAACACAAGAGAAGTGACACAATTTCCCTAGTTAATATTGCCTGCTAACATTACATTTCTTTTAACTACATATGCAGGTTTAAAAAAAAGATATACTTGAGTATTGATTTTAAGAAATGCATTGATGTGGTTAGGTACATTATTGCAACTGTTGTGTTTTTCACGAATGCGCTTTTGTTAAATCATCAAGTTGAAGTAGGCTGTGATTTGCTGATAAATTAACAGGCACCGCATTGATTATATGCAACGCAGAACAAGCTATTTAACCTAGTAATATTGTCAACCATGTGTAGCTAACTGGTGATTATGTGAAGATTAAAAACTTAACTTATAAAGAAAAATCAATGCTAGCTAGCAACTTATCTTGGCTCCATGCAGCCACAATGTCCTTTTTGATGCTGCACTCGCGTAACAGGTGGTTAGCCTGCCACGCAGTCTCCTCATGGATTGCAACGTAATCGTCGACCAAAAAGTCCTTTAACTAATTGTTATGAAAACTTGTAATCGGCCCTACTTAAAAATCTGCCATGCCGATTAATTGATTGACCTGTAATTCTGGCCAAAGTGTTCAATCTTGGATTCATCAAATCAAATGCTATTTGTCACATGCACCGAATACAACAGGCCTTACAGTGAAATGCTTACTTATAAGCCCTTAAGCAACAATGCAGTTAAGAAACTAACTAAAGAGCAGCAGTAAAATAACCATAGCCTTCGCTACATACAGAGGCTAATGGTACAGAGTCAATGTGCTGGGGCACAGGGTTAGTCGAGGTAATATGTACATGTAGGTAGAGTTAAAGTGACCATGCATAGAAAGAGAGTAGCAGCAGCGTAAAAGTCAGGTGGGGTGGGGCGCAATGCAAATAGTCTGGGTAGCCATTTGATTAGCTGTTCAGGAGTTATGGCTTGGGGGTAGAAGCTGTTAAGAAGCCTTTTGGACCTAGACTTGGCGCTCCGGTACCGCTTGCCGTGTGGTAGCAGAGAGAACAGTCTATGACTACGGTGGCTGGAGTCTGACAATTTTTAGGGCTTTCTCTGACCTAGCCTGGTATTTAGGTCCTGGATGGCAGGAAGCTTGGCCCCAGTGATGTACTGGGCCGTTCGCACTACCCTCTGTAGTGCCTTGCGGTCTGAGGCCGAGCAGTTGCCATACCAGGCAGTGATGCAACCAGTCAGGATGCTCTCGATGGTGCAGCTGTAGAACTTTGAGGATCTGAGGACCCATGCAAATCTTTTCAGTCTCCTGAGGGGGAATATGCTTTGTCGTGCCCTCTTCACATCTGTCTTGGTGTGCTTGGACCATGTTAGTTTGATGGTGATGTGGATACCAAGGAACTTTAAGCTCTCAACTTGCTCCATTATAGCCCCGTCGATGAGGATGGGGGCGTGCTCGGTCCTCCTTTTCCTGGATGTCCACAACCATCTCCTTTGTCTTGATCACATTGAGGGAGAGGTTGTTATGCTTGCACCACACTGCCAGGTCTCTGCCTGGCCATGCAGTCATGAGTGAACAGGGAGCATAGGAGGGGACTGAGCACGCACCCCTGAGGGGCCCCAGTGTTGAGGATCAGCGTGGCAGATGTGTTGTTGCCTACCCTTACCACCTGGGGGCGGCCCTTCGGGAAGTCCAGGATCAAGTTGCAAAGGGAGGTGTTTAGTCCCAGGGTCCTCAGCTTAGTGATGAGCTTTGAGGGCACTATGGTGTTGAACGCTGAGCTGTAGTCAACGAATAGCATTCACTCTTTTGTCCAGGTGGGAAAGGTCAGTGTTGAGTGCAATTGGGATTGCATCATCTGTGGATCTGTTGGAGCGGTATGCAAATTGGAGTGGGTCTAGGGGTTTCTGGGATAATGGTGTTGATGTGAACCATGACCAGCCTTTCAAAGCACTTCATGGCTACAGACGTGAGTGGTACGGTTCGGTAGTCATTTAGGCAGGTTACCTTAGGGTTCTTGGGCACATGGACCATGCTGGTCTGCTTGAAATATGTTGGTATTACAGACTCAGTCAGGAACAGATTGAAAATGTCAGTGAAGACACTCTTCAGACCAGAAAAACTGGTTTCTCATGGTGAGAGTCCTTTAGGTGCCTTTAGGCAAACTCCAAGCAGGGTGTCATGGCTTTCGTCTGGCCTCTCTACCATAAAGGCCTAATAGGTGGAGTGCTGCAGAGATGGTTGTCCTTCTGGAAGGTTCTCCCATTTCCACAGAGTAACTCTGGAGCTCTGTCAAAGGGACCATTGGGTTCTTGGTTACCTCCCTGACCAAGGCCCTTCACCAATTGCTCAGTTTGGCCGGGCGGCCAGCCAGCTAGCTCTAGGAAGAGTCTTGGTGGTTCCAAACTTCTTCCATTTAAGAATGGAGGCCACTGTGTTCTTGGGGACCTTCAATGCTGCAGAATTTCTTTTGTACCCTTCCCTAGTTCTGTGCCTCGACACAATCCTGTCTTCTCTATGCATAATTCATTTGACCTCATGGCTTGCTCTTTGCTCTGACATGCACTGTTAACTGTGGGACCTTATATAGACAGGTGTGTGCTTTCCCACTAATTGAATTTACCACAGGTGGACTCCAATCAAGTTGTAGAACCATCTCAAGGATGATCAATGGAAACCGGATGGACCTGAGCTCAATTTCAAGTCTCATAGCAAAAGGGTCTGAATACTTGTGTTTTTTATACATTTGCTAAACTTTCAAAAAAAAACTGTTTTCGCTTTGTCATTATTGGGTATTGTGTGTAGATTAAGGAAAAATAAATAAATTTAATCAATTTTAGAATAAGGCGGTAACATAACAAAATGTGGAAATTCCAAGCCCTGCACAGCCTGTAGATCTAGTCAGTCCATTCAGTAGACTAAGGTTGTGGAATACTTTCCAAATGCACTGTATATAGGCCTATACTATAGGTAGTCATCTCAGTTTTCATTTGAAGCATCTTTTTTATCCTTCCATTGTTTGTAACAATTGCAAAGACATTGGGAACTTTGTAATTGTCGTTAACTTCGTTAAGTTATTGGCGATCACAGAGAGATGGATAAACACGGTGATTCTATGTCTAGCGGAGATCTTCTGTGTATAAAGTGGTGTGGGAGGGCAAAAAAGCATTACCGACAAACAGCTGTTTTACGAGTGGTCTGCGGAAGGCATTAGATTTACGAGCAACTGCCTGGAGCACAAAACACACCATTAGCCAAACACAATGGTCTCTAACTTAATGACTAAAATTAACACCCTTTTTTAGATTGCACAGGTTTTATTTATTTTTCCCCTCCAAACATTCAGTGTAAATATGACACATTGTAATTAAATTATTATCCGCTTTGTGAGATCTTGGCCAAGGCCAGTATTACATATATATTTTGTTATTCCAGCCAGTAGCTTTCAGTTTAGCCACTGAGAAATGTACCTGAATTTCAAGCCCTGCACTGCCTGTAGATCTAGTCAGTCCATACAGTAGACTAAGGTCAGCCTACTTTCAAAATGAACTGAGAAGATCTCAACAACATTAACTAGGCCTAACTGTGGCCCAATTATTAACCAGTAGTTACAAGTGTGGCATTATCCATGTATCACAGTACAATGTCCATTGCACTTGAATTGCATCACATGGGCTATTCCACTTCAGTAGGTCATCGAAGTCAGGGAAATAGACAGGACACACTGATTGGACTTGAATAGCACAATGGTGCCAGTGTAGTGATGATTTCATATCTGAGAGCTAAACCATTCAGCTAGGGCTCTTATCAGGGTCAGGGAAGTTGGCCAGGATACCGTGCCCACAGAGGACCACATAAAGCACTGCCTTCCCTCCTCCTGAAAGAAACACCTTGTGAAGAACGTGTGTGTACTGTGAATGTGCGTGGATAACAACCACCTGAAAGCTCTTCAAAAATACCATCAAGAGTGAATAGGCCTAGAAATGCTTGAAATAAGATCATGAGATTGCCTGCTCATTTCGCTAATGGACATCACCACTGAGGATTTGGGTTGGTGACAGAGGGCATGTGAGTTTATCAATGGGCTCTGCTTAATCCCTGTGAAAAACTCATACTAACAGAGAGAAAGCAGTTTAATTAGGTTGATGATTTAGTCTAAACAAAAAAAACGAATCAAAAGGATAGTTAGACTTCATTTATCATGAGCCAAGCCATTTTCGCAATCTAACAGCACACCTTTATTTAAACTCAAAGACAGGGATTATTGGATACAATACTGGATAAATCCTTAACTGGTTGCAATGAAGCCTATTTCTCCACCTTCACATGGAATACCTAGTTCTGCACACCTGCACAAATTACAATGTGTCCTGTGAAATACTGTCAGCTGTAAACATAGCCAATTGTTTGGCTATTTGTTTTGTTTTGTTTTTTTGGACAAACCAACTAGCAAAGTAATAATTTACCTGAAATGTAATCTAAGTAACGTATATGCGTCTGCTTTTCTTTTAGCTGCTTAGCTAACACGCTAAATTAGCTAGCTAGCTCAGCTTTGCCAGTCCATTACAGCTAGCCTGTTAGCTAGCTAGCCTAACTAACAGATGCTGGCAAGAGTTGGTTTGACAACACTGATTTGCAAACTGTTTCGTAAAACAAAGTTTCAGTCAATACCAGAACATTGTAAGAAATGTAAACATAAAACACAAAAAAATCGCCACCCACCTGAATGTTCTTCACACCAAATTCGCTACAAATGAGCACCAGTCGGGTGCGGCCAGACGAAATGTCAACAACTTGGTTGCGACATACTAGCCAGCTAGATAGCTAGCGTTAGCAAGCATAAAACCAGTTGCTGAAGCGAAAACAATTTTTCTGACGCCTGGTTGTAGTAAACGCATGCTAAGTAGAAGCAAAACTATTATTATTGGTTATAAAACTTGCATTTATGAAAGTTAACAGCGCGAGATGGATGCAAGCTTTGCAGCTATCGCAGCACCAGCTAGCTACCTTTTTACCTCATACTATGACCTCTCAACTTCCAACTCTCACCCGTCCCTGCACGCACGCGCCAACAGGGGACGCTGTTTATGTGGGTTGGGTGAGGAAAAGTTGACCGCGTGTTTGTGTCGAAGGGGACTCAAACAGCTTTCTTAAACTTCCTCCTCTAGTCAAACACCAAGCCTTTTAGAGCATTGCAAATGTTCAAGCAAGCATGTGTTATGAGTAGCACTTAGTCAAACTCAAGACTTTCCATGACCTGTTCCCTGTGGCATGCACTTTATCTGAGTGTCTGAGTGTCTGACTAGGGGTTGACCAGTAAACTTCTCAAGGGTCAGCGCATGACTTCAGAAGGAGCATGAAATATGTGCTGTGAAACAACCTCACTGCATTCTGTTTCAATGCCAGCTCTACGGGACTCCCAATCACGGCCGGTTGTGATACAGCCTGGAATCGAACCAGGGTCTGTTGTGACACCTTTAGGACTGAGAGGAAGTGCCTTAGACTGCTGCACCACTCAGGAGCCCCTAATGGTGCCTGCAAGCTCAAGCTGAAAAAGAAAACCCGTGATCACATGATCCATCATTAGTGCCACATAAGTATTTAAGCTAATGCACCATTTTAAGAGGTGACACAAGAAGTCCCTCCTGAAATAGCCTACATGGCTTTTAATTAAACATGTCAATGTGACACTCAGCGGGAGGCTATCCTTCCATGTCTCAGAAGAAATAGATTCTTAATGCAAAACCTGGATGTTAAATAGGGTGAAAATATCTGTAATAACATTCAATATATTCATGCTAGTGCAAGAACATAATAATTTCACTTTGTCTGTGATGGAACCCAGCTGTGAGAGAAACAGATAATGTATTTTTTCAGGCATTGGACAGTGTTTTGGGTTTATTTTCAAATGAGTCTAGCTATAGATAGCGCTTTAGCGATTCTTTATTGCAGAGGAAAAGAATATCTTATGTTTAAAAAGAAAATACATTCTTGTCCCTTCTGACCCCTTGTGCTTTTTGGGAGAAGAGAGAGGAGATGAGAAAGGGGAGCATTGGGTTCAGAAAAGGAAAAAGGATGATTTAACTCAAGTCTTATTCTCTTTCACCCCACACTGTACATACTGTATTCTATACTATTCAATGGTATCTTAGTTACTTAATGTTTACATATCTTGCATTTCTCATCTTGTATTTATATACTGTTTCCTATACTATTCTACAGTATCTCATTCACTTAATAATGATTACATATCTTGCATTACTCATCTCATATGTATATACTGTATTCTATACTATTCTACTGTATCTTAGTCTGTTCCGTTCTGACATCGCTCGTCCATATGTATATAGTCTTAATTCAATCCTACTTAGATTTGTGTGTATTGGGTATATGTTGTGTAATTTGTTAGATATTGCTTGTTAGATATTACTGCACTGTCGGAGCTAGAAGCACAAGCATTTCGCTACACCCGCAATAACATCTGCTAATCACGTGTGTGTGACCAATGCAATTTTATTTTATTTTATTTGACACTTCCTCTGTACCATCATCCTTTCTTCTCTCTTACTGGGTCTTGCATAATTGTCTCATTTCAATTTCCCCTGTCTTTCTGTTGTTACTCTCTACATGTCACTATACATGTCATTATTCAGAACTGTTGCCTTCTTTCTATCCAGATTCATCTGCGTTAAAACACTGATGATAACATTGATTTGACACCTCTAAATGTCCATAGTTAAATCAGTCACCATTGTTCTGTTCTGAACTGATAGCTCACCTGCCTCTCTCTCTCTCTCCCTCTCCCTCTCTCCCTCTCCCTCTCCCTCTCCCTCTCTCTCTCTCTCTCTCTCTCTCTCTCTTGCTCTACCTCTTCTCCTTCTCTCTTTTTTAGAATGGTGATTTGAGCCAGTTTTTTCCACTCTGGTCTTCAGGCATTACAGATCAGGGGGGGCATAAGGTGTCTATTTATATCAATGACAGGTTATGGAAGAGCATAACCTGTCATTGATATGAATAGACAGATTAGCTACAGATTAGCACATTAACACACAAAAGTACATCCGTAATTGATCAAAGCTCATAAAACTCTGGGACAAGATGGCAGTGTCTGTCCTATTATGCATGCAGTATTGCACATTTGTGTAGGCTATATAGGCTATGTATTACTGTCTGCTGGGATTGCTTCAGTTGAAGGTACCTTTTCCAAGTATTGATTGTGTTTGACTTTGATTAATTTACAAATCATTGAGGCTTTGTTTTGAACACCAGTCAATGAGTCAGTCTCTTTGCCACACTGGGTGTATTGATAATGAATTTGGTACTTTCACTTGTGTGGGGTAAAGACACATGCCCACACAACCCAAGAACCTCCCTGACCTCAAAGATACTGCCTGACTATACATCATATCTCTGGAATGGTTTGTTGAAAAAAATCATACCATCATGTGTAACAATGTGCAAGCATAGATTGATTAAATTGACATAATACGATCAGAGACAAAGCTCCTTTGTTGTGCCCTTAACTAATTTCTGCTTTCAAATCTTCACTTTCCCTATCCTTATCCTACCTTTGTTGGCCTACTTTGAAAGTCACCAAATCATTCATGTGATTGTTGATGAACCCAATGTACTTCCTAGCTATGCTCGATCCCTTGGCCCAATGTACCTCTTGCTATGCTCTGTCTTGGCCCAGCCTTGCTCTGATCTCCCCCACCCCTCCTTTATGTCTACCCATTTGTCTCTTCATCTCTTCTGTCTCTTCTCTCGTTATGCCCCTATGTGCGTATCTCTCCCCTGGTTGGTTGTGCCAGCTATGTGTACTCTTGGTGTCCAGTCTCCAGACAGGGTATAAATAACTAGCAGATTTTTTGCTTCATGCCCTGAGAGCTCTACTTGCTTCTCACACTTGAGGAACCATGGGAAAATAATCTTTCCCTTACGCACATGGCACACACAAAAAAGCAGTCTTAAACGCACAAACCCTCACACAAACGTACTTGCAAATTTGTGCTCGCACACACACACACACACACACACACACACACACACACACACACACACACACACACACACACACACACACACACACACACACACACACACACACACACACACACACACACATACACACACACTGCACACTCAGCAAGCATATCATGGTTGGGCACAAAACAGATAACAAGGTTATAAGAATTGTTGTAATGTCATGTAACATTACATAACATGTAACGTGAGGCAGTGAATGTAACTGCAGTCAATTATGGGAAACTTACTAGAACAACAGACCAGTATGGTGAAGGGGGTTAAAGATGTCAGAAAGAGAAAGGACGAGAGCGAAAGAGAGAGAGAGAGAGCCAGCATGAGCTCATACTGTCGCATAAGCCACTGTGTCAACCAAGATACACTACTATGCTTGAGCGAGATAGAGGGGGTGTGTGGTGGGTGTGTGAGTGGTCGGGTCCGGATGTGAGTGTGTGAATGTGGGGAATGGTGCTGGGAGTAGAAGGGAGAGTGAGAGAATGAGACAGCGAAGCGAGAGAGTGTGTGTGTTGGTGTGGTTGACTTCAAGAGTCATTGAGAAGTTAGGGGGTGGAGGGACAGACTGTGCTGACACACTGGAATCAGTGGCGGATTGTTTCCATCGGAAAGAATTCCAAGAATGGGCTAGAAGAGCTATCAGTGACTGTCTGACCAAAGTTTAATACACAGCCAAGCCCCCACTCACATACTCCCTAATACACATTCTCACACACCCAGTGCTACAAGCCAACAACAGTATAGGATACGCAATCTGTCCCCAGTGTCAATTTGGTGCTCTGATGTTATCGCTGGCCAAATGAAGGCTGTTGCCCTTGCAGCCCCCATGCACTTACATGGTTGTTCACACAAGGAAATTGGGAAAGCAATGACATTTATAGACCAGCAGGAGGGAAAGAGAAACACATTTATTAAAATCAGATGTCAATTCCCTAAGGTTTTGAGTTATGTAACTACTACATGATTAGCTTTAGATTTACTCCAACTTGATTGAGAGATGGAGTGTTGGAACTTGAGCTGAGTGGATTGAATGTTACTGTTACAATACTGATGCCAGATAACAAAAACCTCACTAAACCAGTTACAGTTGAAGACAGAAGTTTACATACACTTAGGTTGGAGTCATTAAAACTAATTTTTCAACCTCTCCACAAATTTCTTGTTAACAAACTATAGTTTTGGCAAGTCAGTTAGGACATCTACTTTGTGCATGACACAAGTAATTTTTCCAACAATTGTTTACAGTCAGATTATTTCACTTAGAATTCACTGTATCACAATTCCAGTTGGTCAGAAGTTTACATACACTAAGTTGACTGTGCCTTTAAACAGCTTGGACAATTCCAGAAAATGATGTCATGGCTTTTGAAGCTTCTGATAGGCTAATTGACATCATTTGAGTAAATTGGAGGTGTACCTGTGGATGTATTTCAAGGCCTACCTTCCAACTCAGTGCCTCTTTGCTTGACATCATGGGAAAATCAAAATAAATCATCCAAGACCTCAGAAAAAAGATTGTAGACCTCCACAAATCTGGTTCATCCTTGGGAGCAATTTCCAAATGCCTGAAGGTACCACGTTCATCTGTACAAACAATAGTACGAAAGTATAAACACCATGGGACCACGCAACCGTCACACCACTCAGAAAGGAGACACGTTCTGTCTCCTAGAGATGAACGTACTTTGGTGCAAAAAGTGCAAATCAATCCCAGAACAACAGCAAAGGACCTTGTGAAGATGCTGGAGGAAACAGGTACAAAAGTATCTCTATCAACAGTAAAACGAGTCCTATATCGACATAACCTGAACGGCCGCTCAGCAAGGAAGAAGCCACTGCTCCAAAACCGCCATAAAAAAGCCAGACTGCACATGGGGACAAAGATCATACTTTCTGGAGAAATGTCCTCTGGTCTGATGAAACAAAAATAGAACTGTTTGGCCATAATGACCATCGTTATGTTTGGAGGAAAAAGGGTGAGGCTTGCAAGCCGAAGAACACCATCCCAACCGTGAAGCATGGGGGTGGCAGCATTATGTTGTTGGGGTGCTTTGATGCAGGAGGGACTGGTGCACTTCAAAAAATAGATGGCATCATGAGAGAGGAAAATTATGTGGATATATTAAAGCAACATCTCAAGACATTAGTCAGGAAGTTAAAGCTTGGTCGCAAATGGGTCTTCCAAATGGACAATGACCCCAAGCATACTTCCAAAGTTGTTGCAAAATGGCTTAAGGACAACAAAGTCAAGGTATTGGAGTGGCCATCACAAAGCCCTGACCTCAATCCTATAGAAAATCTGTGGGCAGAACTAAAAACGCGTGTGCGAGCAAGGAGCCCTACTAACCTGACTCAGTTAAACCAGCTCTGTCAGGAGGAATGGGCCAAAATTCACCCAACTTATTGTGGGAAGCTTGTGGAAGGCTACCTGAAATGTTTGACCCAAGTTAAACAATTTTAAAGGAAATGCTACCAAATAATAATTGAGTGTATGTAAACTTCTGACCAACTAGGAATGTGATGAAAGATGTAAAAGCTGAATAAATCATTCTCTGTACTATTATTCTGACATTTCACATTCTTAGAATAAAGTGGTGATCCTAACTGACCTAAGACAGGGCATTTTTACGTGGATTAAATGTCAGGAATTGTGAAAAACTGAGTTTAAATGTATTTGGCTAAGGTGTATGTAAACTTCCAACTTCAACTGTATAAACAGTCAAATCCTGCTACACTTTTTGGTATGTGTAGTGTATGGTATCCTATATATTTTGAGCATTCTTATCAACAAAGTGGTCCTGACAATGGGCCAGCTCATATTGCATGGCCCGGTGCCCCAGGTGGGTGGAGAGTTCACCAATGGAATGATCTAAAATGTGCAAACCCCGCCCTCCCCCGGCGCACTGTGCCTTATGCAAAACAAATTCCCCCAATATAGCAGTGGTGGCAGGACTAAGCAACTCATAATTACTGATTGGCTGGGCCCGACCTTCTCCCTGTGGTCCCACGTCCCTTGCTGTTATGAGCTGACCATGTATTAATAACTTTTTATGCACCACTTTTTCCAGGAAGAAGGAAGCAAGGGAGAATGTCAGCCATAGAGATACATAGAGGACTCATCTTTGTATATGTGCCATTATAGCACCTGTATCAGCATGGGCAGCACCATTGAGGCAATCTCCAATTTGAAGTAATAAATGTTAATATTTGCAATTGGCTAATCCCTCCTGATGACCTGGTTGGACATGACTCCAACAGGGTCACCAGCCAGTGAAGTTGGAAGTCCCACCCAGTTGACTACATTAATATGGTGGAAACCCTCAATGGCGCTGCCCATGCTAATACAGCCTTGGCCACTAGAGGCCACTATCCTTCTCTATGTCAGCTCATTGTTCACTTTCCAGAAAGTGGTATGAGGACATTGGGAGTGCCCCCTGGCCAATGTAAGAGGCCCTTGTCCCCCTCAGGTCACGCCCTCTTCACCTATGATGGACATTTCCAGGTACAAGTCAAACAAACTTGACCAGACCATGTTTATCAGTACAAAGCAGTGAGTCATCTGTAAAGTGTGTTTTCACAGACTTGACTTGTTTCTGTAAAGCCCTCAAACTCAACTCTGGACCTAAAAGCCAGTTTCACTGCACTTTTTTCATTGTTCCCCTCTAGTCAGGGACTGATTTAGGCCCGTCTGTGACACCAGGTGTGAGCAATTAATTGTCAGGTAGAACAGAAAACCAGCAGGCTTTGGACCTCGTAGGGTAAGAGTTGAGTACCCCTGCTGTAAAGTATCGGCATGTGTGTTTTCCCTCATTGTACTATAATGTCACTGTTCATAGCACTCTTCACAAAACTTGACTTCAGAATCAGCAATGCGTTTCAGTAGGTTGCAAAAATAATTTCAGTGTCTGAGAAGAGGGGAGGTTAGAAAACAGGAAGTGTGGTCTATGCTGTTATATATATATATATATACACACACAGTTGAAGTCAGAAGTTTACATACACTTAGGTTGGAGTCATTAAAACTCGTTTTTTAACCACTCCACAAATTTCTTGTTAACTATAGTTTTGGCAAGTCGGTTAGGACATCTACTTTGTCCATGACACAAGTAACTTTTCCAACAATTGTTTACAGACAGATTATTTCACTTATAATTCACTGTATCACAATTCCAGTGGGTCAGAAGTTCACATACACTAAATTGACTGTGCTTTAAACAGCTTGGACAATTCCAGAAAATGATGTCATGGCTTTAGAACCTTCTGACAGGCTAATTAACATAATTTGAGTCAATTGGAGGTGTACCTGTGAATGTATTTCAAGGCCTACCTTCAAACTCAGTGCCTCTCTGTTTGACATCATGAGAAAATCAAAAGAAATCAGCCAAGACCTCAGAAAAACAATTGTAGACCTCCACAAGTCTGGTTCATCCTTGGGAGCAATTTCCAAATGCCTGAAGGTACCACATTCATCTGTACAAACAATAGTACGCAAGTATAAACACCATGGGACCACGCAGCCGTCATACCACTCAGGAAGGAGACGCGTTCTGTCTCCTAGAGGTGAACGTACTTTGGTGCGAAAAGTGCAAATCAATCCCAGAACAACAGCAAAGGACCCTGTGAAGATGCTGGAGGAAACAGGTACAAAAGTATCTTTATCCACAGTAAAACAAGTCCTATAATCGACATAACCTGAAAGGTCGCTCAGCAAGGAAGAAGCCACTGCTCCAAACCTCCATAAAAAAAATCCAGACTACGGTTTGCAACTGCACATGGGGACAAAGATCATACTTTCTGGAGAAATGTCCTCTGGTCTGATGAAACAAAAATAGAACTGTTTGGCCATAATGACCATCGTTATGTTTAGAGGAAAAAGGGTGAGGCTTGCAAGCCGAAGAACACTATCCCAACCGTGAAGCACGGGGGTGGCAGCATCATGTTGTGGGGGGGATTTGATGCAGGAGGGACTGGTGCACTTCACAATATAGATGACATCATGAGGGAGGAAAGTTATGTGGTAATATTAAAGCAACATCTTAAGACATCAGTCAGGAAGTTAAAGCTTGGTCACAAATGGGTCTTCCAAATGGAAAATGAACCCAAGCATACTTCTGAAGTTGATGCAAAATGGCTTAAGCACAACAAAGTCAAGGTATTGGAGTGGCCATCACAAAGCCCTGACTTCATCCAATAGAAAATATGTGGGCAGAACTGAAAAAGTGTGTGCGAGCAAGGAGGCCTACAAACCTGACTCAGTTAAACCAGCTCTGTCAGGAGGAATGGGCCAAAATTCACCCAACTTATTGTGGGAAGCTTGTGGAAGGCTACCCTAAACATTTGACCCAAGTTAAACAACTTAAAGGCAATGCTACCAAATAGTAATTGAGTGTATGTAAACTTCTGACCCACTGGGAATGTGATGAAAGAAATAAAAGCTGAAATAAATCACTACTATTTCACATTCTTAAAATAAAGTGGTGATCCTGACCTAAGACAGGGAATTTTTACTACGATTAAATGTCAGGAATTGTGAAAAACTGAGTTTAAAAGTATTTGGCTAAGGTGTATGTAAACGTCTGACTTCAACTGATATAGATATATATATACACACATACTGTATACATGCATCAGGAAGCTGGAGATGCAATGATGTGCAGGACGTAAAACAAAAAGCACCAGATTCTGTAAACAATACAGGTGAGGGGAATAAAAATAATTTTTTTCTTTTGTATGTGCATTTGCTGAAAACGATGAACTATAGGCTTACCCCCCAAAGTGTATTTTTTCCCATATCCCTGGATCAGCAACCTCTGACATAGCACAAGTAATCAGTCAGACAGTTGGAAGCAAATTCAAATGTTTATTTACAACCTCTGTTTGTCAGAGTAAAGTGATCTAAATACAACAAAAAAATAGCAAAATGGCAGCTATCCTCCCTGAGCTTTACAAAAACAAAGCACAGTACTTGTGGGTGACAGCAGAGAGAAAAGGAGATGTTCTGTACAGACCCTTAATGCCATTTACAGAGGGAGAGACAAACACAAAACATTACATAAAGGTATCTTCTTTTTTTCAGCAAACATCATGCCTTTAACATCTTTCCAAGAAGGCTGAACAGCTGGTGATGTAGAATAGAGAAATAGATGGCAAAACATCATTAGTTTAACAAATTGCATACAAACCAGGTGGCAATTTATGAGTCAGGGTCAACTAACTGGCTTTAACAAAACACGGACAGATACCAGTAACTGTTTTTAAGATTATAAAAGGAAGCTACTGTGGAGGACTTGTTAGTAAAAGAACAGAGTCCATGAACCAGTGGAGGCTGCTGAGGGGAGGACGGCTCATAATAATGGCTGGAATGGAGTCAATGGAATGGTATCAAACAAACGTGATTTCCATGTAGTTTATACCATTCCATGTATTTATTATTTCACCTTTATTTAACCAGGTAGGCCAGTTGAGAACAAGTTCCATTGACTCCATTCCAGCCATTATGAGCTGTCCTCCCCTCAGCAGCCTCCACTGCCATGAACCAATGCCTGTTTTATGAACTGGAAAATTGGGAGTTGTACAGAAATGTACAAGAGGTAGCTGGCCAAGTCCCTGTCCCTGCATCGTGATATACCTTACTGGTTGAGGGTGACATAATGGCTGATCAGTGAAGATGAGATCAGTGAACTTCGGAGCTCTGGTGAGAATGACTTAGAACTAATTTCAGTCTCATGAATGTTTCATGACAATAACAAAATAAACCAATCAACAATAACCTCAGGTATTGGCTCCGAGGGCAAAAATGTCCTTCACTGAGTCTGTCTATTTTAGTGACGCTGTTGGTTTTAATCACTACATCTAAAAAAAATATATTGATTCATATACCTACAATACCTATCAAATGTCATCGGGGGGACCAGACAAGGGGAAAAAGAACAAAGCACATGAGTGTTTCAGTGCACAACCAGCATTCATATTATACAGTTCATATTATGAACTGTTATAGAAGTAGGGAAGAGTTCCCTCTCTTTCCATCTCAGTGTAAAAGTTACTCCTTTGCCCAACGGAGACTAACGGTCTCTTTGTGTTTTTCACAGTAACCCCTACTTCCTGTCAGTCATCACAATCCACCGAAACGAACAAAACAAACCCCACCAACGTGCGCACAAGACTTAAAAGACAGACTATGAGATCCAGAGACGGCAATGGCAATCGAAGTCATGTACATTTCAATCCATGTATCGAAGGAAGGTATGAAAAACAGAAATCCGCTTGCGTACCAAAGCAGTAGTCTCTGGGTATAAGGAGTCTCTGGAGTCATGTGGCCAGCAGATTTGGCAAATGGTGTGGGAATTGTTGTCTCCTGCAGTACTAGATCTGTCCATGGAGCACTGAGCTGCCACCGTTCCACTGGACCTCCATTTTAGGGTGAGACACAGGGGTGCTTGGTGTGTGTGTATTTTCATACATATGGTGTGTGTGTGGTTAAGCAACAGAGGTGAAATCCAGAAAGTAGATAAGGTAAAGCATGCATATTGCTTCTCTTGAGAGTGATGCTTTGGTGTCAAGGGAAGGAAAGTGAGCGTCACTGACATGTGTGCCCCTAGTCAGTCAGTGAGTGGTTAAGTGCGAGTGGGATGTAGGTGGCAGTATGGTCTGTCGTTTGGCCTCTAGTCCTGGTTGTTCTGCGTTGGCTGTCCAGTTTGGCTTTTACCATGGTTCTCCTTCTCCTCTTCTTCACTGACAATGAATTCCTCAGGAGGCCAACGCAGCTCGCCGCTCTCCACTTCCCCCTCCGTGGGCTCCACTACGATGGAGGGCAGGCGGTCTTTCAGCTTACAGCAGCGCTCGAAGTCTGAGGGGTCCGGAAAGATCTGAGGAAAGCACAAAAACACACTTAAAGTCCTGGGTGTCCTTGGGTCTGGTCACAGTTTTTCATGTGGCATCGTGCTACATTTTACAGCTTTGGAAGGCATGGTGCCAAAGCTACTTTTAAGTGCTTACAACTTGTTATCCAACACCCTGTGACTGACAAATGGGGAGATTAAGAGAGCAAGTCATAGCATTGAAAACCTCTGTTATCATCAAGAAACCAAAAACCAAGCACACTAAGGAAGTAGACCTTACTAATAACTTAACCAAAAGAAAACAAGGTGATAGATATTGTCATGTAAATGTGTCATATATGCACAGGATACACAGTACAATTAAATACTTACTTACTTAGTGACAGAATGACTAAATAACAACGAATACCCTGATGATACTGAAAGCTAAGCAATGGGTTGACAAAATCATAAAAAAAGCAGTGAAACCTAGACCCAAATGCGTTGTGGGTGTGCAATGCCAGACTTGGGATCTTTTTTGGGATCTAAAAATGAAGGGCATGAGAGATTACATGCATTTCCTGGCTTCCTTTTGTTCTCCAGACAAGAGAAATGGCAACAACATAAAAAAGAAGAAAAAAAAGAGCCTTTCCTGGTCCAAGAACAGCATTTTTTATGTTTGGATAAAGTGGAAGAATATTTTTAGATCTACATATTTCAGTGGGAGACATTGGAAGGGGAAAGCGATGTCGCTGTCTGGGCAAAAAGCACAGAGGAAAGAAAGCATTAGATGAGGCTGAGAATGATAGACGGAGAGAGTGTGAGGGGGAGGAAGAGAGGGAGGGGGAGAGAGTGGCTGGGAGAGAAAGAGGGTCCAGCTGTGTCCAAGTCTCCTGAATACAATGAGAGGGGGATGATGAGAGAAAGGGAGGAACAACATGTTCTGAAAAACGGCTGTGTTTCAGTATGTTTAGATGGGCTTATAGTAATGGCTGGAACGGAATACATGGAACGGTATCAAACACGTGGTTTCCATGTGGTTGATACCGTCACATTCACTCCATTCTAGCCTTTATCATAAGCCGTCCTCCCCTCAGCCTCCTATGGTGTGTGGGTATGTGAGAGTGTGAGCATGTGTGTTAGTCAGTGCATGTGTGAGTACGTGTATGTTGGTGCAGGTCTGAGAGATGGTGAGTATATGTGTGTGTGTGTGTTAGTGAATGTGTGCGCAGGGAGGTTTAGTATCTCCTGCTTGCGTTGCTAATGTCTATGCGTCAGCACCGAGGGGAATTGGGCAGAGATTAACCTTGCTATAAGACCACCAGCAAACACGTCACAGCTTGTTTTACTTCCAGCGACAGGAAACGGCAACGCGTCGCCAGCGAGGCACAATGACAGCTATTTTGGGTTGTAGCGGTGGGGGGGTAGATCAGGAATCACTCCAGCGCTGACTCGAACACCAATTGAAGCTGCCACAGAGAAGCTCTCACCTCCGTAACATAATCAACCTCCAGTTCCTCTGCTCTGTAAAACTGCATTCCTTACATCACTCTTTCAGCGATAAATGCCATGTTGCCTTGCAGAAACACAGCTGGCATTCAGGTGATGGACAAATTGGACCAAAGCCAACGAATTTGGAGGAGGAAGCAGTTAACTGTTAAATCACCCAGCTGTCTGTCCATCCTCATGGGCAGAGAAGAGACCGTCACCACCTCCTTCCTTATCCTCACAGGACAGACACACAGCTGGTGTGTAAATAGTGAGGGGCAGGCAGCCCACCTTCCTACAGGGTCAGTCTGCATCCTCTGAGTCAACTCTGACACATACAGTCACAGACAATCATAAAGGAGTGGGTTGGCCTTAATATGGCCCTGATTGTTTGTTTCCAGAGATGAGCCATTGACCCAGCAGTAATAAACACAAACAGCAGAAACAAATCAAACTTGTCAAGGCCACCTGATGGCTTGATATTCAGAAAGTTGCCTCTCTGTGGGTTGTGACATTGCGATTCTACAAACTCCTATTCATTTCCTTTGCATGTTTTTAAAGTCTTTGCAATCATCTCTAACTCCGTGCAAAGCTGCACTCCTCCCCACCACAAGCCAAATACACATTTTTCCACCACATGACTACCCTTTCCTTAAACAGCCCCACTAAATTCCTAAAAAAGGTTTTGTTTACATAACTTGCAACAATAACGCTGATGATTAGACCTCCTGATTGGAAAACAAACCACTCCTTACTCATAGTCCCCTGGGTGAGCTGCTTACAGTAAGAGCTATAATGGAACATCCAGCCTTGGCTGTCCCTAATCCAACCTTTTGTTAGAGGGTTACTAATAGTGGTGGGGACTTTTGAACAGTGACATAAACCAATTAAAAACTACTACACACTCTGCTGACCCCCCCCCCCCCCCCCTCTTTCTGGACCATGATCTAGCAGCAAACCAATTTCCCTCTGGGACAACAAAGTGGAAACTTGAACTTGTGTGTGCGTGTTACCTGGAAGGAGAGCCGATCCTTGCTGGGGCTGAGCCTCATGTCCTCCATGGGGGTGCTACTGATCATCACCTCAGTCATGTCGTCTCCACTAGGCACAAACACTGGGCTGGAGCGAGACATGGGGGAAAGGACTGGGTTATTCCACCATTCAGGATCTACTGTTAGTCCCAAACTTTCACACTGAGGAGCATTACACAGAGCAGGTACATGTGTCCCAATAATGGTGTTGTACAAGAGGCTGCACAATGAAGAACTGATAGCTACATGTAAATTATATTACACCAACCTATTACCTTGGGAAGTAATACGCAAATTCCTCCAGTCCATTTAGTGAGATGACCGAGTATGACTTTCATGTAGTTGATCTGCATGAGATATGGCCCTTTGGTATTGTGTTTGCAATGAAAAAGCTACGCATAAGCCTTGTTCAGTCTTTTGTTTGGTCTGTATGCATGCATGCAGTTGTTTATATTTAGTCTGACCACTGACAGACTATGCAGCATAAATGTAGTGCACAGCAAAGCTACACCACCACCAAGATGTGGGTTGCATTGAGTAGCCATGTCTTCATACAAGATGAGGTATGATTTAACTAGCAGTGAGGCGACAGTCATAGCAAGAATGCATTGTGGGCGTGCAGTGCAATTTGACTGGAACCCATAACACGGGACGGACCCAATACCCTCGGTTACATCAAAAGGTTCACAGAACTTTCCATTTTAGTTGAAGCAACAAGATGTTGTTTATCCACTTCAGTGCACTGTACATGCTGAAGCACTGTAAGAAATGACTGAACATGGGGATTGAACTGAGGCACTTTGTGGGAGGAAAAGTTATTTTTGGGATGTTTGAGAACCAAGATGTCAGCCGAGCAGAGCGTTCTTCTCACGCTTTCTATTTAAAGCCTGGTGGCACAGTGGTCAGCGTCCACAGGACTATGGTCAGGGTGGTCAACCCACTGTAGGACAACTACAACTGGGACAGGAAACAGAAAATACTCTAGATGACCACCTGCATCAGATGAGCAGCATAAGCACATACTTGGTCCAAATATAACAAGTCAGTAATTTGTTTCCACGGAAAAGTAGAACATTGGGTGCCATTAACCTACTTTTAACCCTGAATATGTAAAAAAAATGTTTATTTTAGAGACGATGGAAAGTTAAGTGGTTAGCCATTTCGACATACTCTAGACATGACCAGTAAAACATTTTAGGTAAACCTATGAAGTGCACTTAAAAAAAGGAGCCTAAATTCTTTATCATCTCAAATTAAAATATATATTTTCCCAATACTTGTCAAGTTTCCCCAGAGGTAATTTGACAGTAATCGTGTGTACAATGTCAGATAATACCCTGAGCTGTGAACCCCAGACTTCCAGACTCCCTTTATGGAGAAATTAAGAGTGGCACCTTTCGATTTGTGAACATTCTGTGATCGGAGCATGAAACGTTTTCACCATAAGAGGTTGTGGGCAAAAATAGAGATGTTTCCTATGACTCATAGTTTGCCACTCTCTCATGTTACTTCACTGCTTGTTGAGTTCTTCTTTCCAAGACGTCCACGTTTATCATTCAATTACTTATTAATCCCTGCACAGTAACGTTAAGACAGTCTCCAATGGGAATCAAGACTTTCCATCAAAAGAACATGTCAGTTTAGAAATTACCAAAATAAAAAGTTCTCTCATACTCTGACTGGCAAAAAACAAGTGGAGCTCAACAACCAGTATTTCATTGTACAGGGATTAAGTTCCAGATAAAAATCTTTAAACTTCTGTCAATCCAATAATTGCAAATAAAGGCCCTAGGCCATCCACATTTTCCAACATCACTTTCATGTAGAAAGTCTTAGCCTTTTGGTACCATAATATAGGACCGAGGCAGATGTGTAGGTTCTTTAGGATAAGGAACAAATCCCATATACAATAAAGTGTTCATCTATTCTGAATCTGTCAGAAAGAATCAATGGCTTCAAACTGAAAAGGAGAAATGGGCACAAAAAAAATCTATTTACAGAGCAACATGTGCATTGCCATACCCCGAAGCAATGGCTACTGCTGTTAATCAATCAATATTTCCATTCCCAAGTTTGCATACCATGTGTCACATACAAATTGGGAGAAGCAAAAATAATTTTGTGCAGGTGGGAGCCACAGGGGAAACACACAAGCCAAGACCAAAGGGCAGAATAGGTTTCTGGAATATTCTTGTACTTTTACAAGTCAATCAAGTCGGTGACAACAATAGCTGGAAATCTACAAATAAAAACTAGTCCAAAGAATATGCAAGGTTGAGTGTCAAAAAATAAATAAATTGGCAGCAAAGATATGCTCTTGAACCTATTTCATTCTTGAGAGGGGAGAGAGTGACAGAGGGTAAGCTAGAGACGAATGGACACAGAGAGCGGTGACAGTACAGACCTGTGCAGAAGAGAGGGGAGAAAGATAAACACTGCTTTGCCAGTCATATTTCTGCTCTGGGATCGTACAAACATCCTGCTCAGCTAAGAATAACAGAACGTCAGCCTAATAAAATATAAAGGGGCACAATGACAAGGAAGTGGAGGAGCACACGTAACAATTCGACTCGGGGAGAGAAGATACCACTCAAATACATAAAATCTAAATGTGTCTGCTCGAGGTTACGCAATGTGACCCATCCAAGTACACATGTATTTTATAAGGGCAACTCAAACCCTCTGTCTAAAACGCCCACTGCCAAAGATCAGTCACGGCACTCCAAATTTACTCAAAACGTGCAGTCCAGATTTGACCTAGGATCTTAAATCATTCACCAGGATTGACCTGGAATGGCTCCTTTCTGACTGACCAGGCCCATTCAGATAATTTCACAAGGTTTAAGTCTGTAGTAGTATTGCCAAGTAGAACTTTTGGCTGGACTTGCCATCCCATCTTCAATGGGCATGTGACATGATCAGGCACTCAGTGCTTGGCACTTCAGTGACCCTCTTTAGCACTGTCCACAGGAACATCTAGGCCTACATACTGTACATAGTCACATGCTCATATGGGCTAATGCCAGTCCTATATGGGCTAATGCCAGTCCTATATGGGCTAATGCCAGTCCTATATGGGCTAATGCCAGTCCTATATGGGCTAATGCCAGTCTTAGACACATTCCATCAGAGGTCTGGCATGGGCATGAGACGCATCTCAGACTGACACGTGTCCAGGCTAAACAAATAAAATTAAGGAGCAGAGGTCACCTGCTGCATTTTTAAAAGATATAGGCCAAGTTAAGGGGTTATTTCAATCTAGATGGGCTTTTGGGAATCATTATGGCACATTTGTGAAGGTCTGTCTGTGGGTACATAGTTCCTGCCAAGTCGTCTACCAGTCTCCTCGCCCTCTCTACCAGAGGCCCATGCTCGCCCAAGGTGCTGATGGAGACCAAACATATATCCTCATAGCAATGCGACTCGGTGCACAGGATGGGATATTACATGTTGCATAATTGACATGGTTTCCCCCTCTACTCTTCCCAATGCTACGCGCATCATAAATCTGAGGTGCAGGGGCGACAACACGAAGCGGCTGCTGACATTCCACGCCATCGCTGGACTGCCTGGTGGCCAAGTCACAACCTGTAGGTGTGTAGAGGGTGGGAGGGGGCCCGCAGTCACTCTCTCTGAAACATGTTGGAATGAATGGGCCATGTCCTGATCACCGCTTTAGTCCATAGGCTGCTTTATGGAGCTCAGCCATCTCAGAATACAGGAAACACTTACTGTGTTACTGGCTGGGCAGAAGAAGCTCATGTTTATCTCATGTTTACTTCCAACTCAACTTGATGACATATTGCCATGCCACATGTTTTGGTCCATGATGACCTGATCAATTTATAGGAGAATGACATGTTCTTACAAGTGTAACACCTACAAATGCAACAACGGCCCATGGAAAAACATGGAAAGCTATCAAATGCCTCCCATTGGACTGCAGTTATATAATTCATGATTTTATCAACCTGAAACACAATAACTAAACATTTTGAAAAAGGAACAGAGAAGTGCTACATTAGGAAGCAATGCATGAGGAAACAATAATCAAGAGATCTAAGCAAAAGGATCCCCCATGTAGCACATTCTCTGAAGAACAGAGAAGCACACTGAAAGCGCAGACGAGAAGCTTTGTGGTTACAGTAAGTAACAGGGTCGGGTCTTCACTTCCTGGTGCAGGCAAACCGAGACTTGCAGAGGTAAAAAAAACAGAAGCAAAACAAAGTCTTGCATGAAGTTTTTGGACAAAGTCTTCTTAACCTAAATGCAATGTTACTAGCCTATATAGAGGTAGGAGTACACAGTAAAATGGAGAGATTGAGTCACAAGCCTCCTCTAGGTGATGGACCGACCGTGAATGGGTAAGAGGATCATTCCATCTCCCTCTATTGCACCCTACCACAATAGCCTGCCAATAAAGGTCAGTAGTCCAACCACTAAAGGTCAAATGATGTGAAACAGTCTTACATATGGTTTAACACTCATATTGTTGTATCTTTCCTTGTCGAGAAACCAAGGTAAGTTCATGTTATGTTCTTACTTCTGCAATTGTAAGTAGTCTGACTAAAAGCTATTGCATCTCAATTGCTCCAATAGCAACGTGAAACATTGGGTTGCCCATCTATGTCCCCTTCTGAAAGGAAAAAGGTGATCCTCAGACACACCTGGATAACAGTCTTGGTGGGCCACCTGACACCTGTCACCATGTGAAAAACAGAGTAGTGTTTTGTTTGCGATCTGATCTCTTTCAAGTGGATTACACGTTGTGAAAAAAATCATCCACTAACTGCACTTTGACACATTCAAGAGTGCATGTGTGATTGTTTGAATGAGTAAATAGCCTAGCTTCTTTTGACGATTGACATAAAATAAATGGAAAATCGTAGTTCTCTTGATTATACCCATTAGCAAATATAAAAACAATGCTAAAAATCACATAATGAAATTCTGTAAAAAAATATATATAATTGTTTCAGCAACACAGAAGTCATTAAATCGCAGGTGTAATTATTATTATTATTTTTTTAAATACATTACAAAAATACTTACCAGTATATTTGGGGAGAATATACAGACATGAATTCACACCTGCAGTTGATTCTGATGATCAAGGAATTAATCTGATATTGATGGTATATTTCCCCCACAGTGCAACGCCTGTCACAAGAAGATTAAACGTAAGCGTTTTTTTTAGATAGAAGTAGAAATCGGAGCGGAGCGGTGACCTTAGTGAAACAAACAACCCTCAAGTATTTTTGCCCATCTGATATCCCGACTAGTTGAAATGACTTTTATGTAAGAGGCGTGTACTGTCGCTGAAGACACACCTCCTTCACACGGGGTCCAAATTATTAAATGGAAGGAGCATCACTACGGACCAATCAAATGACAGGTGCCTCGTACCCGCGCTGACGATAGCAAGGGATGAACAATTTGATTGGAAATAGAAAAGATACTGCATCACGCTCTTCATTAGGCAGGTTTCCATTGACCCAGGATAATTCGACAAAAGAAATGGCGCAAAAAAAATAAATCATTGCGACATGTGTAATGGAAACGTCCGATATAGGATACATTTTCTAAAACTCGACAACATTTTTATCGTTCGACAAGCGTGGATTATTTTGTCGAACTTTCCTTATTGAGACGAATTGAATAAAGCACGTAACTATAAAGCTCCACTCTACACTGCTTGCCAAATCCAACACGTTTCTTTGCAGGACAAGGCTAGTCATGACTTTCAAGAACGCCTGAATTGCTTCGCCTTGTATTTCTGGTTGGCTGGCAAATTTCACCATCCAATTATTTCAGATCTACATGAGTACAAGTTTCACCATGTGGTGATATGTTGGCACATGATAATTATTAGAATATGGGGCAAATATTAGTCAATTAATGCATTCAGGGGCAGACTGGGACACGAATTTTGCCCTGGCATTTTATCCACAAAGCCCACATCATTTTGTTTGCCTCCCTGTTGTGCTGTTTGTTTCAGCATCTTTTTGTTGTTGCTGTCACCCTATGCTTCTTCTTGTTGTCTGTCTGTCTGTCTGCTTAAAACTGCACTGCAAAAACCACTGTCATTTCCTGGTTGCTAAAATAGATAATAGTTCACCTAATTTCAGTTTATGTGATAAAACAAGCAAGTACAGTGTAGGGAATCATTCTACCATTTAAACTGCTGTGAAATATATTTTCCCAAAACAAAATTGTATTTTCAGCTGTTTGAAGCTGGTGTACAAAAGAAAGTAAAAGACGCAAAAACTAAACATAAGAACAGGAAGCATAGAAATAGTGCGCATAGAACAAATCTACCGCTTCTTAGACTTGCTTTCAATGAGAAAGCAATCTTTATTGGTCGGGTCGCCCAAAAAGTTACATAATGCAGCTTTAAGCCTAATACCTAATAAAAGCCAAGCTAACGACCTTGGCTATATTGCAAATTAGTCCCTGTCATATGTGTTCCCCCTGAATCAACACCTACCCTGAGTGTTAATTACTACACTCTTAGAAAAATAGGTGCTATCTAGAACCTAAAATCGTTCTTTGGCTGTCCCCATAAGAGAACCCTTTTTGGTTCCAGGTAGGACCCTTTCCACAGGGGGTTCTACATAGAACCCAAACGGGTTCTACCTGGAACCAAAAAGGGATCTCATATGGGGACAGCCGAAGAACCCTTTTAGAACCCTTTTTTCCACTAAAGAGTGTATTACAGGGCTCCAGACTAACATTTTGGTGTCACTGGTGCCACTACCTTGTACAGTTGGTGGCAACAGCCCATGATTTAGTCAGACCCAAATCATAAGTCTTCATCTTATAAAGTAATGAATTCTTTATTAAGAAGTATAATAAAGACTACTGAGGTATTAAATAATTAAGTTATCTAACACGTCCAAGCAGGAATGCCTGATTGAAGATACAGTATTTTGATGTGCAACCTAATCCAGTTATTGTCATGAATTTTGGGTTGACAATTAGACTATAGTTGCTATATTCTACTGTCCAAATAGGACTCCAGATTTTTTTGTTCAATAGAGATGAATTACATACATCTTTATGTGCACCAACTAATATCAGACTAATTGATTTGGGGAAAATGGAAACTCAAAACACATTAACTAGATTGTTAACTCTAAATATAATACCCACTGCTAGTAGTCATGCATTCATACAACAGTAAATGCAATATCCTAAAATAACGTTGCAGTTGTAGCCTACTACACAAGACCTATAGGCATATGCTCTCGCAATGGCCGGTACGCATTTCACACACACCACTCCATATATCATGGCTGTAAAATAGTTGCTATTCAGCTGAATATTGAGAGTTGAGAAATACATATTATACCTACAGAAAGCTGAGACCCTCCTCTCTTTGACAAGGACAAGGGGACGAAGCTTCCAAAGCAGTGTTTTTCCACAATTGCATTTTGAAACGTTATGCTATCAGAACAATTTTAACTCTCAAACACATGGGGGAGAGGAGGGTGGCTCGCTCATCACAAAAAATAATAATAATAATTGTCCAGCCCATCTGGCATTTGCCAGAATTGGCAGATGGTCAATCCGCGATTGCATTCCATCCATGCTGGGTTTTGCAGGTGTGACGTCATTACTTCCATCTGGTTTTATCGACACAAGATAGTTAAATGGAAAGACACCATAGCAGGCAATTGTCACATCTATTTTCTATGCAAACTTTCTAAATGTTAACAACAATAAAATCACTGGACAAGTTAATGGAAACACAGCTATTCCTAGTCGCTATGGTGATATGACTTGGATCGACAATTTTTTCTTGAGCGGATGGTCAGGGGGCCGGAACATAATTACAAATCATTTGTAGACTGCAAATTGACCGCAAGAAGCTCAGATATATTTGACCAGAACATCATTTCAAACCTTGCTTACATTTGTATACGGTCACATATATCGCTCTGTTATGCATGGGAATACTTTGGAAAAGATTTCCAAAATTAAAATCACTTGGAGCTGATTTGCTAGTTTTTTTCTTCTTTTTTGCTCAGAAAATTTGGGAGCGGGCCACCAGCTCCAAAATGAAACGTGAATAAACAAAAAAGTCACACCATTCTCTGCTTATTTATCCTTTATGTAATGATTTATGTTATGAAACTCAGGTCAGAATATCCAGTGTTAATTCACTAACACATGTCCAAAGATTTGATTTGATTTCCAAATATTGCAATTATATTTGCATAATAGGAGGGGATGATGATACCAGAGTAAGCTACAAGGCACTTTTTCTGAATACATTGAGATACAAATGTGACTGGTTAAGAGCAAGAATCCACAACAATATTGAAAATGTGAAGGTCACATCTAAAGTAGCCCTATACAATATTTACAAGGCCATGTAAAAAGGTTAAAGCTGGAGCTTCCTAGTGTCAAATACAGGATGCTGTCTCAAGCTCTGGGACACAGCAACCATTTGGCAGACGAGGTCTATAACGCATTTTATTACAACGTCACTGTCCTCTGGCTGAACAGAATACAAATGACCTGGCTTCAAACTAGTATTGTAGCACCACCTTGTGGCAATACTTCTACTAGATTTTAGACCTTTATACACCACGTAGTGCCTTTTCCACATTTTGTTGTGTTACAGCCTGAATGTAATTCACTGGCCTACACACAATAACCCATATTGTCAAAGTGGAATTATATTTTTCTAAATGTTTACAAATTCATTGAGAATGAAAGGCTGAAATGTCTTGAGTCAAGTATACAACACCTTTCTTATGGCAAGCCTAAATAAATTCAGGAATAAAACTGGCTTAAAACAGGTCACATAATAAGCTGCATGTACTCACTCTGTGTGCAATAGGGTTTAACATGATTTTTAAATGACTACCCCATCTCTGTATCCCACACATACAATTATTTGTAAGGTCCCTAAGTCGAGCACTGAATTTCAAACACAGATTCAACCACAAAGACCAGGGAGGATTTCCAATGCCTCGCAAAGGGCACCTATTGGTAGGTGTGTAAAAATACATTTTAAAAAAGCAGACATTGAATATCTCTTTGAGCATGGTGAAGTAATTATTACACTGGATGGTGTATAAATGCACCCAGTCACTACAAAGATACAGGCGTCCTTCCTAACTCAGTTGTTGGAGAGGAAGGAAAGGATTTAACCATGAGGCCAATGGTGGCTTTAAAACAGTTACAAAGTTTAATGGCTGTGATAGAAAATGGAGGATGGATCAGCAACATTGTAGTTACTCCACAATACTAATCTAACTGACATAGTGAAAAGAAAGAAGCCTGTACAGGATTAAAAAAAATATTCCAAAACATGCATCCTGTTTGCAACAAGGGGGCACTAAAGGAACACATTACTGAATACCATTCTCCATATTTTCAAGCATAGTGGTGGCTGCATCATGTTATGGGTATGCTTGTAATCGTTAAGGACTGGTAAGTTTTTCAGGATAAAAAAAGAAACGTAATGGAGCCAAGCACAAGCAAAATCCTAGAGGAAAACCTGGTTCAGTGCTTTCCAACGGACACTGGGAGATGAATTCACCTTTCAGCAGAACAATAACCTAAAACACAAGGCCAAATCTACACTGGAGTTGCTTACCAAGAAGACAGTGAATGTTCCTGAGTGGCCGAGTTACGGTTTTGACTTAAATCTACATGAAACTCTATGGCAAGACCTAAAAATGGTTGTCTAGCAATGATCAACAACCAATTTGACAGAGCTTGAAGAATTTGGAAAATAATAAAAATGGGCAAATGTTGCACAATCCAGGTGTGCAAAGCTCTTAGAGACTCACAGCTGTAATCAATGCAAAAGGTGCTTTTACAAAGTATTTACTCAGGGGTGTGGATAGTTATTTAAATGAGATACTTAAGCATTTCATTTTCAATAATTTACCAAACATTTCCAAAAACATGTTTTCACTTTGTCATTATGGGGTATTGCATGTAGATTGGTGAGAAAAAAAACATTTAATCCATTTTGAATTCAGGCTGTAACACAAAATGTGGAATAAGTGAAGAGGTATGAATACTATCTGAAGGCACTGTACTTTTACACATACTCAGAATGTTACTTGGTGATATGGTGCAGCTAGTGATAAACAACATTTAGAGACAGAAGACAATTTACATACATCCAAAAGTAATTTGAACAGTAAACACACAAACTGCGACCAAACACTGTGGCTGCCTTACCGGGAGCGGCACAAAACAGCTCTTTATGGCGTTCCCACATTAGATTCTGTTTTCCATAACCTAAAAGATGTTGATTGAAAGCATGTTGGAGCTATTATTTTCCATCATGCGACACCTTCTTGGGATCAAGAAATAGGACAGCATATATATTGATTGGGTGACATTTTTATTGCAGCAGTAGTTTTAGAGGGGCATCTTTTCTGAAATTCAACATCAAAGACAGAAGGAACATTTTTGTGCTTGCCAGTAAAGACATTTACAGTTAACGACAAGGCACGTTAACCCGTAGTCAAACGATTCATTTTAAAGCAGCAATCAGCAATTGAAACAATAACAAAGAGTGTCTCGCAGCTATTTCTGTAAAAAGCTGAGGGATGGGGCTGCAGAAATGTAACCGCTCAAATTCATAGACAAAGCTATGGATGCAAGGACTGACCTTCCATGATATCAAAATTAGAGTTGTAACCATGTTGAGGCTGTATAGTGTTTGTTTACATTTACCTTGTTTACAAACATGAGTAAAACATACTTATATTTTGGGTTCTGATGGGGTACGACAGTTGAACTAAGCTCATGAGGCATTTATAAGTTATATTCTTCAAGAATCAATGGGTACATATCATTCATTTCTAAGTCTAAAAATGTATGCGGCAACTGCAATTTGCCCCTTTAAGTCAGAAATTTCCATTTTGGCTTCTCCACCATTTAGTGGAGTCATGACAACAACTTTAATATGGTACATAAGTCAGCCATAAATCTCAACCTTTTCTTGAATCAGACTAGTGAAACTGCCAAATGCAAAAATGAAAAGTACATGACATCTGTGGTTTTGACTCTGAATTCCAAAAATCCATAAGGATATTTTACACTGACTGGTGTATTAATCAATAACCTCTGAATGGGCATTAAGAGAATCATATGATTGGACATAAGATGGTTGACAGTTTAATTAAATATGTATTCTTATGCAAAATACGAAAATAAAAACCAAACCATATATTTCACCACATAAGTCTGTATTAGCTAAGTCTTTGAAATATACATTTGAAATACAGTAAAACCACAAATATGTTTGCTTTTGTCATCTGTTCCTTTACTCTTTCCAGACTCAAATTACCATATATTTCCCAATAGGTTGGTTGGTGGTACTATCATAAAGGCTTGTAGTCCAGCTTGGATTCAAGTTTCTTAGAATCTGCAACCTTGCGAACGGCCTTCATTAAATCTTCCTGGGTCACATACTCATGGTCAGCACGGATTGCAAACATACCTGGGAAACACACATAGCAGGGTTCATACAGACTGTGGCAAGTCAAACTCAAGGACTTTCAAGTACTTCTTGGAGCACTAATACAGTTGAAGTCGGAAGTTTACATACACTTGAGTTGGAGTCATTAAAACTCGTTTCTCAACCACTCCACAAATTTCTTGTTAACAAACTATAGTTTTGGCAAGTGGGTTAGGACATCTACTTTGTGCATGACACAAGTAATTTTTCCAACAGTTGTTTACGGACAGATTATTTAATTTATAATTCACTATCACAATTCCAGTGGGTCAGAAGTTTACATACACTAAGTTGACTGTGCCTTTAAACAGCTCTGAAAAATTCCAGAAAATGATGTCGTGGCGTTAGAAGCTTCCGATAGGCTAATTGACATCATTTGAGTCAATTGGAGGCGTACCTGTGGATGTATTTCAAGGCCTACCTTCCAACTCAGTGCCTCTTTGCTTGACATCATGGGAAAATCAAAAGAAATCAGCCAAGACATCAGAAAAAAAATTGTAGACCTCCACAAGTCTGGTTCATCCTTGGGAGCAATTTCCAAACGCCTGAAGGTACCATGTTCATCTGTACAAACAATAGTACGCAAGTATAAACACCATGGGACCACGTAGCCGTCATACCGCTCAGGAAGGAGACGTGTTCTGTCTCCTAAAGATGAACGTACTTTTGTGCGAAAAGTGCAAATCAATCCCAGAACAACAGCAAAGGACCTTGTGAAGATGCTGGAGGAAACAGGTACAAAAGTATCTATATCCACAGTAAAACGAGTCCTATATCCACATATCCTGAAAGACCGCTCAGCAAGGAAGAAGCCACTGCTCCAAACCCACCATAAAAAAGCCAGACTACGGTTTGCAACTGCACACGGGGACAAAGATCATACATTTGGAGAAATGTCCTCTGGTTTGATGAAACAAAAATAGAACTGTTTGGCCATAATGACCATCGTTATGTTTGGAGGAAAAAGGGGGAGGCTTGCAAGCCGAAGAACACCATCCCAACCGTGAAGTACGGGGGTGGCAGCATCATGTTGTGGGGGTGCTTTGCTGCAGGAGGGACTGGTGCACTTCACAAAATAGATGGCATCATGAGTAAAGAAAATGATGTGGATATATTGAGGCAACATCTCAAGACATCAGTCAGGAAGTTAAAGCTTGGTCGTAAATGGGTCTTCCAAATGGAGGACAACAAAGTCAAGGTATTAGAGTGGCCATTACAAAGTCCTGACCTCAATCCCATAGAAAATCTGTGGGCAGAACTGAAAAAGCATGTGCGAGCAAGGAGGCCTAGAAACCTGACTTAGTTACACCAGCTCTGTCAGGAGGAACGGGCCAAAATTCACCCAACTTATTGTGGGAAGCTTGTTGAAGGCTACCTGAAGCGTTTGACCCAAGTTGAACAATTTAAAGGCAATGCTACCAAATACTAATTGAGTGTATGTAAACTTCTGACCCACTGGGAATGTGATGAAAGAAATAAAAGCTGAAATAAATCACTCTCCCTACTATTATTCTGACATTTCACATTCTTAAAATAAAATGGTGATCCTAACTGAACCTAAGACAGGGAATTTTTACATGGATTAAATGTCAGGAATTGTGAAAAACTGAGTATAAATGTATTTGGCTAAGGTGTATATAAACGTCCGACTTCAACTGTATATATTTGTAATAGGTCATATTATGAAATTGTTTCTAGTCGCCAACAGATGGCGGTATATCGCTATTCATTACTACCTTAAGTTCTACTCAATAATGAAACACACGAGTGGTAAGTCAGGACTGACGATGTTGACTGATTTCCTCATATGAACTGTAACTCAGTAAAATCTTTGAAATTGTTGCATTTATATTTTTGTTCAGTGTACATAATATATTGTCTTTATATTTAAAATTGTCTTTATAATTCACAAAATGTTAGGTCCCACAGGCTGTCCCAACACAGACATGAAAATGAATTCTGACAGTGTAAAAGACCCTTAGTTGACACTAAAAGTTTGTATTCTATACCCATTTGAAGAGAAAGAAGTTATGAATGTGTTTGATAAGATTAAAGACTCTCAGGACCCTATTTACATTTTAGGGGACCCCACATGGGTCCCGGACCACACATGGGTCATGGACGCCCTAGTTTGGGAACCACTGTACTACTAACACCTCAATCACACCTACAGAGTCATTGCACAATTGGTACGCAGCATCATCTGGATGTATGTGCAACAAAAGTTCAACCTTCACCTTCTGCTACCATTTCTGTAAAGCCGTTTACGCATATGTTCGATAAATCCAAGGTATGCACCACACAGAACGCACTGCAACTGCCTCTGCAACGCAATGCTGCAAGTCAAACGCAGCGTTCCATTGGAAATGAATGTACAGTACTTCTGGTGTACCAAAATGCAATGACGCTGTCGGTGTGATCAAGGCGTAACCTCTCTCCCTGCTTGCGTCAATGCTTCCTCTCTCTGTGCATCTCCTTTACCTCCTTCATTACAGCCTGACACACCACTGTCTGTCTCACTACTCTCAATAAAGAAATATAATTTTGTTAGAACTTATAGTAGCCCATCTTTCGATTATAGCTACCTTAATTTCAGTCAACTGCTCATGCTGCGGTCAGGCTCCGTTCAACGTTAGCTTCTAACTTCATCCTTCCAGCCAGGTAGTTATAGTTAGCTACCTGGCTAATAGCCAGAGCCCTTGAGCTACCTAGCTAGACATCTGACTGAAATATCAGCGACAATCTACCAGTTGTACACTCATTCGCTAAGAGTCAGGGGTTGGTTTGTTTGGGGGATGTCTGTTGAAGTCAAGGGTTGTTAAAATAATTCCCACTGTCAGTGACGTCTCTCTCCTACTTGCCACTGTAGGTCTGGGCTGAGGTAGTTTGTTTCACCTCTCGGCCTATGTCGTGGGCGGAGTTTCCCGCTGGACAGAGTGGTGAATGAATGCGCTGCTAACAAGGCAAATCCGGGGGAGCAGACGAACATAAGCATACATGAATAATTTAGGATTCCCATCGTTCGCAGAGGTAGGGACGATTACAACTCAGATCAAGAAGCCTTCAGAGCGGTGATCAACGCTGGGAACGCAATAAGTGGGTAAATGATAATTAACAAAAAGGTGAGTAAACACTATTTCCCAAATAAAGAAGGTGTAAACGGCATTCACCCTCCACTACATCCCTGGTTAGGTCTGGCAAAACCCATTCAGGAACATCAATATCCTGCAGGCAAGTTTGAATCTACATTTGCCTGGCTATCGATGTGACATTTGGCAGCGCCTAATCAGTACAGGTACATTTTTCTAATATTTTTCATATTAACATATTTGATAGTTCTCTGTTCTCATTTTAATTCAAGTACTTTTCAAGTAGCAACTTGAGAAAATGACAGATTTTCAAGGTATTCTAATACTTGAATTCCAGAGTGCCAAATTCAAGTACTTTAAGCACCTTGTGCAAACCCTAATATAGGAACAGACTGAGTGAATGGCTTGTTTTTAAGATGCAAAATATACAGTTATAGAGTGTATTGGATAGGTTATTAACCTGCTTCAGTGCACACGTTCCTTAAATCAGCTCCATTAAATCCATCAGACAACTTCACAATGGCCTCGTAATCTGCAAAGAAATTCAAGTTACAGCCCACAATGAAATTCACAACATGCAACTTCATTTCATCACAAAATAATGTCACATCCACAGCACATTTCCAGTCCCTAAACTCACCCATCTCTCCATGCTTAGTGATTGGTCCAGAGTGTATCTTCAGAATGTCCATCCGAGCCTGCTCATTGGGCAGCTCGATGTCTGTAAAGACAAAGCCAGAAGTTAAGAGTCCTGCTGTTCCTTGTCATTTACCAAGTCCTAGTTACTTTTCAGCCACTTGCCCTGGCCCTTTGGGGAAGTGACTAGGTGCTGAAATGGAACCAGGACCAAAGGTTTTTTGCAACATGATTATCTATGCTTCTCAAACGAGGATAGTTAAAAGTCTCGCGAGGAAACATACGGATCTTGCGGTCCAGTCTCCCTGGCCTTAGAAGGGCAGGGTCCAGTGTGTCCGGACGGTTGGTAGCCATGATCATCTTCACTCTGTGCAGGCTGTCAAAGCCATCCATTTGGTTCAGCAGCTAGACAGGACAGACAAAAAAGTTAGCATCTTCAGTCTTAATTGCCTGATAAAACCAACAGGTTCAGCCTTTAACACTTTGAGGCTCAATAATATGAGTAGTACCACATAGTTTCTAACCCAGAAGCCCAACACTTCCGGGAACGATTGCAAAGCAGAAGTCAATGAGAGAAGAGAAAAATTCTTCCTAGGTTCTAAAAAAATTCTCAATCTATAAAAGGCACAACCTATATTCGAGCAAATAACTTACAGGGTACCTCTCAACCCCAATTTCAGCCTTGGCACAACCCCTTAAAACAAAAACAAAAAAATGCATTCAAGTAAGAAGTTGTGGGTGGGGGGAATTGCTCAAAAATAGGAATTTTGGGGGTGGGTAAATGTAGTTGTAACTGATCCCAACACTTTCACATTAAAGCTTACTTACCAGAAATCTGCTGGCATGCTCTGATAAAAAAAGTATGTGCATTGTGAGCAATTATGGCTCCGGACAGTTCTCACACTGGTAAGGCACAGAGTTCCTGACATCTATTGCCACTTGCGGTGTTAAGTTGGAATCTCCCATCAGGTGCAAAAATAATCTTTGAACTGTGGACTCACATTTATTGCGGTATTGTGTTGGGAAGAAAAGTGCAATCACCACCTTAAAAATGAAGATTTGGGGCTCAATTCAATTGAAAGCGCATTGCAGTATTTACACAGTAGCTCTTTTTCCAATGGTGAAATGGTGAAACTCAGATCAGTCTTGGGTACTGTATTTAAAAAAAAAATAAAAAAATTCCACTAGTGCCAGGGTGACCCCTCTCACAAGTATGCTTTCACTTTTCAAAATTAGAAGTGTGTGGGCATGGGATGAATATTGTAAATAAAGGATAAAAAATTATAATAATACAAGACACTATCTGCTCCATGTGGGATTAGAACTCACAACCACTGAACTACTGTATAAGCAAACTTTCTCAGCGGACTGCGCCACAAAAAAGTCCGCTGTTGGGAAACAAAAATACTGTACAACACGTTGACATGACTATTGGCATCTATTTCTTGTTACGATAGATATAGCTATGAATATAAACGGCTAATCCTCATAGCATCATGCCAAATATATTGGCACACTCCACTTACCTAGACCACTGCCAAATAAGGTGCGATGTCACCTGCTTTTATAGTGAGCCTTGAGGAGGTACCACCCAGCACATCCAGAATGGAGTTAATTTCATATCCATATCCAGGTACCTCTGAGATGACAGAGGTACCTTCTCAAGGTGCCTCTACACCACAATTTCAATGATAGAGTTGAACCACTAGGAGCAAAAAGACTAGATTTACTACTACTAAAATATTACCTTTGCAACAAACTGTGAAAATGAAAACCAGAAATCACTAGTTTCACTATAACATCTGGTCTTTGAAAAACATGTTTTTTTCATGAAAGTTACTCTATAAGTAGCTGAATATGTTTTTACTCCAACCTCGTGAAAGTGACAAACTGACACGTTTTCATTTTAGTCAAAAACAACTTTACATCAAAGGAGTGCCTTTGATTTGACGGCCTCCACATGCGCAGTTCAGCGCGAGACGACCGTTAGAGCCGATGATGTGTTTCTGCGCGTGAGCTTAGCTAGCCAACGTTGCCATGACATCGCCTACAAGCATGATCTGGGATTTCTATCAGGGAAGCAGTTTCTACATACACTACCGTTCAAAAGTTTGGGGTCTGTCACGTCCTGACCAGCAGAGGGAGTAGTTGTTTAGTATTTTGGTCAGGACGTGGGAGAGGGATGTTTGTTTTGTATGGTGGGGGTTTTGTGTGTGTTAGAGAGGGGTGTTTGATTTATGTGTTCCTGGGTTTTGGGTGTATGTTCTAGGTTAGTTGTTCTAGGTTGTATTTCTGCATGTTGTTTAGGTTTTCTATGTTTAGGTTTGGGTGCTGGACTCTCAATTGGAGGCAGGTGTTTCTCGTTGCCTCTGATTGAGAGTCCTATATATGGGTAATTGTTTGGTTTAGTGTTTGTGGGAGATTGTTTCTTGTTTTGCGTGTGTGAGCCTTACAAGACTGTTTTGTTGATCATTCGTTCTTCTTTTGTTATTTTGGTGTTTTCTTGGTTCAAATAAATATCAAGATGAGCATCCACATTCCTGCTGCATTTTGGTCCTCCATTCCAGACGACAACCGTGACAGAATCTCCCACCACAAACGGACCAAGCAGCAGAGTAAGGAGCAAAGGGATTTCGAGATGGACTGGCGGGAGAAATGCACCTGGGAGGAAATTCTGGACGGGGCTGGACCTTGGCACCAGGCTGGGGAATACCGTCGCCCAAAGGAGGAAATCGAGGCTGCCAAGGTGGAGAGGCGGAGGTACGAGGCCTTGTACGTGCTGAGGGACAAGCACGAGAGGCACCCCCAATAAAAAAAAATTGGGGGGGCACACGGGTAGTTTGGCTGGGCCAAGGGTGAGCCATAAGCCAGCTACCCGTGTTTATATGGAGGACCGTATGGAGTGGAGGGCGCCGTGTTTTGCTGAAGTGCGCACAATCTCGCCCATACGCACGCACAGTCCAGTGCGAGTTATTCCAGCCCCTCGCAGATGCCGTGCTAGAGTGGGCATCCAGCCTGGTAGGAGGATGCCTGCGCAGCGCGTCTGGTCACCGGTGCGCCTCCTAGGACCAGGCTACCATACGCCCGCTCTTCGCACGGCAACCAGCAGGCCCCTGCACAGCCCAGTTCGCCCTGTGCTAGCACCCCGCTCGTACAGGGCTACTAGTTCCATCCAGCCAGGACGGGTTGTGCAGGAGGTGAGATCAAGACCGCCTGTGCGCCTCCATGGCCCGGTGTTTCCAGTTCCTGTCTCTCGTGCTGACCCGGAAGTGCGAAACCCCAGTCTGGCACGTCCAGTACCAGCACCACGCACCAGGTTTCCAGTGCGTCAACCCAGTCCGACTCGCCTTGTTCCCGCACTAGCCCTGAGGTGCGGGTTCCCAGGCTGATACCTCCAGTACCAGCACCACGCATCAGGCTTCCAGTGCGTCAACCCAGTCCGACTCGGCCTGTTCCCGCAGTAGCCCTGAGGTGCGTGTTCCCAGGCTGATACCTCCAGTACCAGCACCACGCATCAGGCTTCCAGTGCGTCAGCCCAGTCCGACTCGGCCTGTTCCCGCTCCCCGCACTAGCCCTGAGGTGCGTGTCCCCAGGCTGATACCTCCAGTACCAGAACCACGCATCAGGCTTCCAGTGCGTGTGTGAGCCTTACAAGACTGTTTTGTTGATCATTCGTTCTTCTTTTGTTATTTTGGTGTTTTCTTGGTTCAAATAAATATCAAGATGAGCATCCACATTCCTGCTGCATTTTGGTCCTCCATTCCCGACGACAACCGTGACAGGGTCACTTAGAAATGTCCTTGTTTTTGAAAGAAAAGCACATTTTTTGTCCATTAAAATAACATCAAATTGATCAGAAATACAGTGTAGACAATGTTGTTGTAAAGGACCATTGTAGCTGGAGACGGCTGATTTTTAATGGAATATCTACATGGGCGTACAGAGGCCCATTATCAGCAACCATCACTCCTGTGTTCCAATGGCACGTTGTGTTAGCTAATCCAAGTACATCATTTTAAAAGGCTAATTGATCATTAGAAAACCCTTTTGCAATTATGTTAGCACAGCTGAAAACCGTTGTTCTGATTAAAGAAGCAATAAAACTGGCCTCCTTTAGACTAGTTGAGTATCTGGAGCATCAGCATTTGTGGGTTCGATTACAGGCTCAAAATGGCTCGAAACAAAGAACTTTCTTCTGAAACTCGTCAGTCTATTCTTGTTCTGAGAAATGAAGGCTATTGCATGCGAGAAATTGCCAAGAAACTGAAGATCTCGTACAACACTGTGTACTACTCACTTCACAGTACACCGCAAACTGGCTCTAACCAGAATATAAAGAGGAGTGGGAGGCCCCGGTGCACAATTGAGCAAGAGGACAAGTACATTAGTGTCTAGTTTGAGAACCAGACGCCTCACAAGTCCTCAACTGGCAGCTTCATTAAATAGTACCCCCAAAACACCAGTCTCAACGTCAACAGTGAAGAGGCGACTCCTGGATACTGGCCTTCTAGGGCCTCTGTAAATATTCCATATTCCATTTTTATCAGCCGTTTCCAGCTACAATTGTCTTTTCAGCAACATTAACAATGTCTACACTGTATTTCTGATCAATTTGATGTTCTTTTAAATGGACAAAAAATGAGCTTTTCTTTAAAAAACAAGGATATTTCTAAGTGACGCCAAACTTTTGAATGGTAGTGTATCTTCATACTAAACCATCTTTGGTAGTACTTTGTGTGCAGTTAAGCTTATGGTTGTTCTCTGTTGAGAGACTCACCTCCATCAGTGTCCTCTGGATTTCTCTGTCTGCAGACGTCCCCTCAGAGAAACGACGACCACCTGTTAAACAAAGACTCGTGTGTGTGTGTGTGTGTGTGTCTGGAACTCTATAGAAATCAACAAACTGATTGAACAATAGTCTGTAGCTCTAGTTCATGTACCGATGGCATCGATCTCATCCATGAAGATGATGCAGGGCTGGGCGTCCATGGAATAGTTGAACATCTCTCGAATCAGCCTAGCGCTCTCACCAATGTACTTGTCCACTATGGAGCTGGACACCACCTTTAGAAAATTGCAATCAAGCTGGCTAGCAACTGCTCTGGCCAAAAGTGTCTTTCCAGTTCCTGAAAACCATGAAAAGAAAATACAGTAAATTATAAAGCACATAATACTGGCTTCTGGAAAGCAGGCCTCAGGCTAACATGTAGTGTTATCAGAAAACCAGGCCAGTTGATCTCCTCACCTGGGGGTCCGTAGAGCCTTTAGGGGGATGATGCCCACCCTCAGGAAGAGCTCAGGGTTGGTCAGAGGCAGCTCAATCACCTGAAACAACATTTTCAAATCAAATTTTATTTGTCACAAACATGTTTAGCATATGTTATTGTGGGTGTAGCGAAATGCATCAACATCCATCCCTCTCACAATTGGACCATAAATATCTTCCGCACTCTCAATTTTATTTGCTCAACTCCTGTATCCTCCCTCCTCTCTGGCCTCCATTTAAAATGAGGAGAGGTGGCAAGTAGAGGGAATGTGGACAAAAATACACTTGTATGAAGTGAGACTCCTCCAATTGTGCGTCATCAGGCAAATTAAGTTTACAGGGTGGAATCCCCCAAGAAATGTATAAAGTGATTAAAAAAAACATTTAGCTAGTTGTGCATTACATTTGACAGATAAAAGGATAAGTAGCATATCCTTTTTAAATGTTTGCATGCTTTTTTCCTTCGAGAAAACAATAGCCGATTAAAAAGGCAGTGTATCAGATTTCAAAACTCTTCCGCGAAGGACTTGTGCTTCCTCGCCAAAAGGAGTCTATCGAGGAGGTGAGGAGCATTTTCCTACTAACGAATTGACACTCTCCTCGACCACTCGGTTTCCGGGTCACGGAGGAGAGATGGCGGACTTTTCCCAAATGAGAAAAAGCCTCTAGAAAAAGCTAACTCTGTCCTGTATGGATAAAGTGTGTGTCTATGCCTCACTGACCTCTCTGATCTGCTCAGCCAAGCTTCCGATCTCAGAGTAGGAGACGCTGCCAGGGTCTTCATGAGACGTGTTGTACACAAGGGGGTCCACCTCTCTGGGAAGGTACCTGCATGGGGGAACAGTAACACCGATATGTCATCACAGTGTGCCTTTGTTCTTACTGATTATATAGGTCATGGAGATGTCTTATAAGCAGAATAAATATAATTTGTTTTACTAAAAATGCTTTCAATAGGGAGACTGTTGCAGAAAGTCAGATGCAGGCTAACACAATACAATGGTGTTTTGCTTGGTAAACATATGAAATAGTAAGAGGCATTATAGACCTGGGAGAGTACACCAACTCACCTCATGATAGTCAGAGTGGTCATATCCAATGCAACTCTAGTACCAGGTTTGAGCATAGCCTTGTCCAGCTGGGTGACAAAATATAAGGCACCTCAAGCATAATCAATATGAAATGGGAAGTGAAATACAAGTTGCAATGTTACTTGTAAATATTTTGTTGTGGCTATGGGTTTTGACCTACCTGCTGTCTGCATCCAACCACATATCGTGGGCCATTGGTTGCTTTGACAATGACTGAATTCCACGAAAGGATAGAAGAAAACCCCACGTTACACACAATATAGTCAATGCAAGCTAGTAGGAACATTTCAACTTTTTCATCCATGTAGGCCTAGCTGTAGATTCAACAAAACAACATCATATACAGCAAAGATTTTCATTATAATTTAGGACTTACATTTCTCCTCTGTTAGCTGCTTCAGGACCTCACCAACAATCTAGAGAGGAGTCAAGAGAGGCCGTTGTAAATTAAAAAACAGTATATCAAGGCTTCTGATGACTTGGGATTAAATTTGCAGTCACATGTCCAACACTTTGTAGAGCTTTCAGATCATTTTCTGATTTTTCATACGGTTTTGTCTGTTCTCTCAGTTGTTCACGCACTGTAAAGACAAACAAAAACAAATACAATGATTGACACTGACTACATGTGTATCATCACACAGGCTGTCAGCATCATCATCTGGTCGACCAAGTCAGCGACCCAGCTAACACTAGCTAGTTAGCTAGCTAACTAATGTTATAAAACTAGCTTGCTCGTTCGGGTGCGTCCTAAACATTGTGCATAAATAAAAGGTACATGAACAGTTACACGCTAGATAGTTTAGCATAAATAACCTGGTGTTGAACTAATTTTCAAGGCTACTATAGCTATGTTAGTCTAGCTAGCTAGGTAACTGAAGAGGGTTACATTATGATGACAAAGCTACATGGATAATTGTTGTAGCTGTAAAAGCCTGGCTATTGACAGAAACGATACATACATTCTTTCAAGCGTCCATCAATTTCTTTGTGCTCAAGCAATTTCTTTCTGTAATCTTCTGGGATCCGCCACGATGCCTTGAAAAAAACAGGTCTGCCACGCTGAATTGTGGGATTGAAAGTTGTGACATCAGAGGAAATGTTTTTGCCATGTTTACAGTATGTTTTTATTTATTTATTATTTCACCTTTATTTAACCAGGTAGGCTAGTTCTCATTTGCAACTGCGACCTGGCCAAGATAAAGCATAGCAATTCGACACATACAACAACACAGAGTTACACATGGAATAAACAAAACATACAGTCAATAATACAGTAGAACAAAAGAAAACAAAAAGTATATATGCAGCGAGTGCAAATGAGGTAGGTTAAGGCAATAAATAGGCCATGGTGGCGAAGTAATTACAATATAGCAATTAAACACTGGAATGGTAGATGTGCAGAAGATGAATGTGCAAGTAGAGATACTGGGGTGCAAAGGAGCAAGATAAATAAATACAGTATGGGGATGAGGTAGGTAGATAGATGGGCTGTTTACAGATGGGCTATGTACAGGTGCAGTGATCTGTGAGCTGCTCTGACAGCTGGTGCTTAAAGCTAGTGAGGGAGATATGAGTCTCCAGCTTCAGAGATTTTTGCAGTTAGTTCCAGTCATTGGCAGCAGAGAACTGGAAGGAAAGATGACCAAAGGAGGAATTGGCTTTGGTGATGACCAGTGAGATATACCTGCAGGAGCGTGTGCTACGAGTGGGTGCTGCTATGGTGACCAGTGAGCTGAGATAAGGCGAGGCTTTACCTAGCAGAGACTTGTAGATAACATGTAGCCAGTGGGTTTGGCGACGAGTATGAAGTGAGGGCCAACCAACGACAGTGTACAGGTCGCAATGGTGGGTAGTGTATGGGGCTTTGGTGACAAAACGGATGGCACTGTGATAGACTGCATCCAGTTTGTTGAGTAGAGTGTTGGAGGCTATTTTATAGATGACATCACCGAAGTCGAGGATCGGTAGGATGGTCAGTTTTACGAGGGTATGTTTGGCAGCATGAGTGAAGGATGCTTTGTTGCGATATAGGAAGCCGATTCTAGAATTCATTTTGGATTGGAGATGCTTGTCACGTCCTGGCCAGTATAAGGGTTAATTGTAATTGTAGTTTGGTCAGGACGTGGCAGAGGGTATTCGTTTTATGTGGTTCAGGGTGGTGTGTTTATTGAAGGGGCATTTGATTTAAGTATTCTGGGGTTTTTGGGCACTGTTTGATTTTCATGTATTCTATGTTTAGTCTAGTGTGTCTGTTTCTATGTTTGGTTAATTGGGGTTGGGACTCTCAGTTGAAGGCAGGTGTTGTCTATTTGCCTTTGATTGAGAGTCCCATATATTAGGGTGTGTTTGTTATTTGTGGGAGAGTGTTCTGTGTTTAGCCTTGTGCCTTGCCAGACTGTTCTGTTGATCGTTTGTTCTTTTGTTATTTTGGTGTTCATTTTGAATTTATTAAACGTCAAGATGAGCATACACATACCTGCTGCGTTTTGGTCCTCCTTTACCAACGACAACTGTGACAATGCTTAATGTGAGTCTGGAAGGAGAGTTTACAGTCTAACCAGACACCTAGGTATTTGTCGTTGTCCACGTATTCTAAGTCAGAGCCGTCCACAGTGGTGATGCTGGACGGGCGAGCAGGTGCGAGCAGTGATCGATTGAATAGCATGCATTTAGTTTTACTTGTGTTTAAGAGCAGTTGGAGGCCACGGAAGGAGAGTTGTATGGCATTGAAGCTCGTCTGGAGGTTAGTTAACACAGTGTCCAAAGAGGGGCCAGAAGTATACAGAATGGTGTCGTCTGCGTAGAGGTGGTTCAGAGAATCACCAGCAGCAAGAGCAACATCATTGATGTATACAGAGAAGAGAGTCGGCCCGAGAATTGAACCCTGTGACACACCCATAGAGACTGCCAGAGGTCTGGACAACAGGCCCTCCGATTTGACAGACTGAACTCTATCAGAGAAGTAGTTGGTAAACCAGGCGAGACAATCATTTGAAAAACCAAGGCTGTTGAGTCTGCCACTAAGAATGTTGGGATTGACAGAGTCGAAAGCCTTGGCCAGGTCGCTGAATATGGCACAATAATGTCTCTTATCGATGGCGGTTATGATGTCGTTTAGGATCTTGAGCGTGGCTGAGGTGCACCCATGACCAGCTCGGAAACCAGATTGCATGGCGGATAAGGTACGGTGGGATTCGAAATGGTCGGTGATCTGTTTGTTAACTTGGCTTTCGAAGACCTTAGAAAGACAGGGTAGGATAGGTATATGTCTGTAGCAGTTTGGATCCAGACTGTCAGCCCCTTTGAAGAGGGGGTTGACCGCGGCAGCTTTCCAATCTTTGGGAATCTCAGACGATACGAAAGAGGTTGAACAGGCTAGTAATAGGGGTTGCAACAATTTCAACAGGTAATTTTAGAAAGAGAGGGTCGGCTGATTTGTATGGGTCCAGATTTTGCAGCTCTTTCAGAACATCAGCTATCTGGATTTGGGTGAAGGAGAAATGGTAGGGGCATTGGCGGGTTACTGTGGAGGGTGCTGGGCAGTTGACCGGGGTAGGGGTAGCCAGGTGGAAAGCATGGCCAGCCGTAGAGAAATGCTTATTGAAATTCTCAATTATAGTGGATTTATCGGTGGCAACAATGTTTCCTAGCCTCAGAGCAGTGGGCAGCTGGGAGGAGGTGCTCTTTTTCTCCATGGACTTTACAGTGTGCCAGAACTTTTTTGAGTTAGTACTACAGGATGCAAATTTCTGTTTGAAAAAGCTAGCCTTAGCTATCCTAACTGCCTGTGTATATTTGTTCCTAACTTCCCTGAAAAGTTGCATATCACAGGGGCTATTCGATGCTAATGCAGAACGCCACAGGATGTTTTTGTGCTGGTCAAGGGCAGACAGGTCTGGAGTGAACCAAGGACTATATCTATTCCTAGTTCTACATTTTTGGAGTGGGGCATGCTTATTTAAGATGGTGAGAAAGGCCCTTTTAAAGAATAGCCAGGCATCTTCTACTGACGGGATGAGGTCAATGTCATTCCAGGATACCCCGGCCAGGTCGATTAGAAAGGCCTGCTCGCAGAAGTGTTTTAGGGAGCATTTGACAGTGATGAGGGGTGGTCGTTTGGTCGCAGACTCAGATGCAGGCAATGAGGCAGTGATTGCTGAGATCTTGATTGAAAACAGCAGAGGTGTATTTGGAGGGCGAGTTAGTTAGGATGACATCTATGAGGGTGCCCGTGTTTACGGATTTGGGGTTGTACCTGGTAGGTTCATTGATAATTTGTGTGAGATTGAGGGCATCAAGCTTAGATTGTAGGATGGCCGGGGTGTTAAGCATGTCCCAGTTTAGGTCACCTAGTAGCACGAGCTCAGAAGATAGATGAGGGGCAATCAATTCACATATGGTATCAAGGGCACAGCTGGGGGCAGAGGGTGGTCTATAGCAAGCGGCAACAGTGAGATACTTGTTTCTGGAAAGGTACATTTTTAGAAGTAGAAGCTCGAATTGTTTATGTACAGACTTGGATAGTAATACAGAGGCTATCTTTGCAGTAGATTGCAACACCGCCCCCTTTGACAGTTCTATCTTGGCGGAAAATATTATAGTTAGCGATGGAGATTTCAGGGTTTTTGGTGGTTTTCCTAAACCAGGATTCAGACACGGCTAAGACATCTGGGTTGGCAGAGTGTGCTAAAGCAGTGAGTAAAACAAACATAGGAAGTAGGCTTCTAATGTTAACATGCATGAAACCAAGGCTTTTACGGTTACAGAAGTCAACAAATGAGAGCACCTGGGGAGTGGGAGTGGAGCTAGGCACTGCAGGACCTGGATTAACCTCCACATCACCAAAGGAACAGAGGAGGAGTAGGATAAGGGTACGGATAAAGGCTATACGAACTGGCCGCCTAGCACGTTCGGAACAGAGAGTAAAAGGAGCAGGTTTCTGGACACGATAGCATAGATTCAAGGCATAGTGTACAGACAAAGGTAAGGTAGGATGTGAGTACATTGGAGGTAAACCTAGGCATTGAGTAATGATGAGAGAGATATAGTCTCTAGAGACGTTTAAACCAGGTGATGTCATCGCATATGTTGGAGGTGGAACAACATGGTTGGTTAAGGCATATTGAGCAGGGCTAGAGGCTCTACAGTGAAATAAGACAGTAATCACTAACCAGGACAGTAATGGACGAGGCATATTGATATTAGAGAGAGGCATGCGTAGCCAAGTGAACATATGGGTCCAGTGAGTGGTTGGGCTGACTGGGGACACGGCGATTCAGACAGTTAGCAGGCCAACGCTAACAAGCTAACAGTTAGTAGGCCGGGGCTACACAAGCTAGCAGTTAGCAGACCGGGGCTGGCAAGCTAGCAGTTAGCAGACTGGGTTAGCAAGCAAGCAGTTGGCAGACCAAGGCAAGCAAGCTAGCAGTTAACAGACCGGTGCTAGCAAGTTAGCCTTTGGGGGACGTCGCGATGGGGGTAAGTCTGTTTTTGCCTCTTCGTGCGGTGACATCGATAGACCAGTCGTGGAATTAGTTGTCACAGGAACGTCGTAATTCATTTTAAGTGGATTTAATTGTGCGTTGATTTAACTTTGCATTGAGAACATGTGACATTTTTGTGAAGACATTAATTCAAAACAACATATGAGTCGTATTTTGTGGAGCTTTAACAAATTCATTCAATTTACCGTTTACCCTCAATGACTAATTTCACGTTCAAGTGCTTGTCGGAACTCAGGAACTCAGTAATGTCCGACTTACTAACTGGTTGAACCCGGAACGTGTATAACTACTATAACCGGTTAGTTTGTCTGACGTTTTCGAGTTTCCTAGTATTTAAAGTTACAAAAGCAATGTACCATGCCATAAAGGATTCATTTGAACTCAATGGGCACAGTCTCAGCGGTCCAACATCAATCTGGCTTGAGTCACAGAGGGCAGGGATGGTCAGTCAGTGGGGTGATGGAGTTGAACAGATAAGTTATTTGATACAGGGGGTTACTAAAGGGTTGTGACAGTCAGGGTTTAAACTTTAGGTTGGAGAACTTGGTAAGACACCTTGGTTTTGGGGTGAACTAGGCCTATCAACCGCCCAAAACAATCGTCATAGGGATAATTTGTTTGTTTTGTTTTACTTCTAATGGTTCTAATACTTCTAACTGAGCTTGAACCTGTAGTTAACCGCAAACAATAGGATAAAACCAGAGTGGTTGGTTTCTCTCACCGGAGTGGCAGCAACGGCGGGGCCCTCCACTGTTTGCTGGGAGCATTCTCAGGCCGGCTGTCAGGACCGCTGCTCCACATAAACAAAGGCACATCTGGGCGGGCGAGGCGGGAGGCCGCCCGCACAATGTGTAAACGGACCGTCTTCGCCAAGCACCCGTCATCTTCTTGGCCACGTTTCCAAGAAGGCTTAAATTCCTTCCACGGAGCTCTGGACATTCCGTGTGCTGTTCTTTTTCTTCTTCTTTTCTTCTTGGTCGTTGTTTTCAGCTGCTGGTCGTTTTGTGTATACACACCTTTGAGTTTGTGAGGTGAAGGGTCCTTGCACATTGCATGCCACAATGTACTTGTACTCCTAAAGCCAGAGTGTCAGAAACCCTGTAAGGGGTGTGAAGGGTCAGTTCAGCTCACCCAGATTGTATGTGTCCTGTCACCTCTCTGACATATGTGACACAGCTGTGTATTGCTGAGATTGGTCACACTATCAGCAGTTAGAGAAATAATACAAAGCTATATATTCAACAGTAACGGAGTTATCTTTGTGACTTCATGTTGGTATTTAGAATGCATGCAGTAGCAGTGAATATGTGCATAACTGGTACGCCCTACATGCTTTTCAAGTTTAGTGTGTCTATTCATGCATCTGTGCTTGGGAAATTTGTAGATAATTTCTGTGAGTGTGCAACTGTTTGTGTGTGCGTGTGTCTGCTGGGGGACATCGATCCCCTCGTTCGCCGCATGCCACGCTTGCTTGCAGGTGGTCTGTCCCTGCTCGGGGCTGGCAACAGATTTCATAGGAACGCAGCACTCCCCTGGACGCCGTCATTGAGTCCACATGGCAGGCCGGAAAGGCACTCTGTGAACACTTGGCTGAAATATGTGCTTAGCCAGCCCCCCGTTCCAGCCTGCTCGCTCGCTGGGCCTCACAATTACAAGCCAGCTACAAATGTTGGTAGCTGTCTTTAACCCCTTGGATGCCATATTGGAGCCCTCTGTTTTAATGACCTCTGTGGGTTCTTTAGTGAATAGTTGAAATTGCTATGGGGATGTGAATGAAGGAGTCACACAGAAGGAGAAAGGACATCTATCTATAGAGGAGCTTTGGTCTGGAGAACTTTGTACATTAAGTTTGATTTCTAAGTATTGCTTTTTTTATTTAAATGTATTTTAATTTAACCATAATCTAACTAGGCAAGTCAGCTTAGAACAAATTCTTATTTACAATGACGGCCTGTGTATGTCTGTTAGAGAGTGGTGGCGGGAGATACAGGGAAACAGAGCGAGAGGGAAAGAGAAAAGCGAGCTGGGAGAGATGCCATTGCCTACAGCGCTTGAGACTGAGGATCACCAGCAGGCGGAGATGGTTCAGTTCCAGCCATCCTATTTTAATGTCCACTTCCACAGACTATATAAACAGGAAGCATAAACCAAACATGTTTATGAAACAATTGCAAAATCTGTTGTACAGAGCTGAAGTTCAGCTAAGTATTCCATTCAACAACTTTAAGGCAGTGGCGTGTCCAGAATATTTTTGAATAGGGTGGCCAAGTTGGGCAGCCTGGTCTCATAGACTAGACGTAACATAGTAAAAGTAAATTTGGGACACTCAAATTAGTGTGATATGTTACGTTTGGTATGGTTACATAAGACAGATGGTTACTTAAGGCAAAAAGAAAAGTAGGGTGGTTGGTAACATGAATGTCTAGCAACCCAAAGGTTGTGAGTTCGAATCTGACCAAGGACAACTTGAGCATTTTAGCTAACTAGCAACTTTTCTACTACTTACTACTTTTGAGCTACTTTACAACTACTTAGCGTGTAAGCTAACCCTTCTCCTAACCCTTTTAGCTAACCCTTCCCTAATCCTAACCTCAACCCTTTAACCTAACTCCTAAACTTAACCCTAACTTCTAACCCATAGCCTCATTAATGTTAGCCAACTAGCTTCAATTCGTAACATATCATACGTTCAGCAAATTCGTACCATACTGCACTTTTTTTCAATTCATAACATACCCAAATTGTAATTTGTAACTTAACATACGAAATGGCCGATGGACATCCACAAATTAATACATACCATACAAAACTTAGCATACTGTATAGTAGCCTAGTGGTTAGAGCATTGGGTCAGTAACTGAAAGGTTGTTGGATTGAATCCCTGAACTGACAAGGTAAAAATCTGTTGTTCTGAGCAAGGCAGTTAACCCACTGTTTGCTGTGGATGTCAATTAAAGCAGCCCCCTGCACCTCTCTGATTCAGAGGGGTTGGGTTAAATGCGGAAGACACATTTCAGTTGAATACATTATTGGACAACTGACTAGGTATCTTCCCTTATATGGAGTGTCTCCGATTTACATATAGAATAATACGAAATGCCCTGAGACAAGGTGGAGGTGGGGCACAGACCCAGTTTAGGGGGGCCATAACATTTTGAACCTTAATAGATGCAAGGTGGGTTTTTTCAATATAATTATGATGGTTCAATGCATTAAATGCTTCAGCTTAGGTTTGGTACGTTTCCCTGTTCAAATAAATCCTGAATATTTAAAAGAGATCTTAAAACACACCTTTTTAGCGTTTTCATTAGGGGCTTTTTAGTCATTCTGTTTTTTTTATTCTTTAGTTTTTTATCCTCATGTTGTGTAGAAAATATTTAGGTTTTTATTTTCATTGTTTTTATTCGTGTTTCCTGTGAAGCACAATGCGTTGCATTCCATGTTTGAAATTTACTGTATAAATAAAGCTTGATTTGATTTGATAAATCAATTCCAAAAAGTATTGTTACAGTATTTGCATTCAAGGTCAGGATTTTATATAAGGGTATTAGCATACAGCAGTACATTCACCTGAAACTGCCATCCAGAATGCGAATTATACCCATGACATTCAGTGGGGGGGTTCTTTTTCTCACGGGACCTTCAATGTGTGCACACGCTTGCGCGTGAACAAACATTTTTTGATGTGCTTTATAGTAAAGATGTAATATAAATATAAAAATGCATTACCTTTTAATGTGTCATGAACACAACCATGATGTTTTCATCTGATTGTCAAACAAATCACTTCAAAAAGTAGGTTAAGTAGGTTACCTGCACACGTTCGTCTACTGTACTCCAAAATACGTGCAGCATCCGAACAGTGCGCTGTGCACCTGCCATTTGAATGGATAGGGACATCTATTACAAACCCCGTAAGTGTAATGACATGCAGCCTACAAAGTGCTTTCTCCAGATGCTTTTGTTGGGATGCTTTCTCGCGTTTTGGTCAAATGTATCAATATTTTCAGAGACGACCTATCAGATCTCAGAATTTCTGGGGTGGGCACTGGGGTGGCCAATCATATATCAGAGTGGGTCGTGGCCACCCTGGGCCACCCCCTGGACACGCCACTGGTTCAAGGGGCTCAGTACATCTACCTTGTAAAAGGATGTCAGCTCTTTTTTTCAGAGTTTGTTTTAACTAAGAAACTTGCCAACAAATCACTGCCAACAAATTGGCAGTGAGTTCAGGTTGGCTCGCAACCCAAGAGAGAAATACAAGATGGCACCGTACTGTATGACTGCCGTCTTGTGATCTCCGACCCAACTTTGCTATTTTTGGATTATTTTTGCGTTTATCTTTTTTTGCACTAAATGTATCTGCTATAATTGCTTAAGATTGACAATAACTTTTGAACATCAGATCGGCAGTTACTAACCTCATTCCGACTTCAGCTTCGACCCTGTGCCCTTTGTGTAATTCCGACCCAATTTTCGGGTTCATCCAAAAAGAGGCAGGAGAAGGGGAGCCCTGGCAAGATTAAGGCAAAGGGAAAACCGATCTAATAAGATGGAGGACCCCTGATCGTGAATTTGCTATCAACTGGACTCTCGTAACAATATTCTCTGCTTTTCTGAAACATGGCTTTTGGTCAAGATACGCCCACATGGCTATCTAACTCGATGGATTATCCATTCACCGAGCAGACAGGACATTGGATTCAGGGAAATTGCAAATGGTGTGCTGACTCTAGCGCAGTGGAAGCCTCGACCCATTGTTCACCCGTCTCGGAATACCTGATGGTCAAATGCCAACCTTTCTACCTTCCGAGAAGGTTTTCAGCTGTTTTCGTGACTGCTGTATATATTCCACCTCAGAACAAGAAAAACAATATATAGGACATGAAACACAATAAACTGGCACATAATGCACTGTACGAGGCTATAAACAAAGAGGACAGAGGCTGCTTTCCTTGTTGCCGGTGATTTCAATTCTGCATCACTAAGAAACGTAATGCCCAACTTCCATCAACACGTCTCCTTCGCCACTGGGGGCGATAAAGTCCTAGACCACTGTTGCTCTACCCACAAGCAGTCAAACAAGACGTTCCCTTGTTCTCCCTTTGGCAAATCAGATCACCTGCTTCCTGTCTACAAGCAGAAGTTTAAACCGGAAGTACCCATGATGCGCTCCATTGAGAAATGGTCCCCCGAATTGGAGGCTATGCTACAGGACTGCTTTGTTAGCACTGACTGGAATATGCTCCGTGACTCCGCCAATAGTATCGACCAGCTAACCACCTCCATCACCCGCTTCATTAGGAAATGCATCACTGACGTTGTCCCCACAGTGAAGGTTCACTGCTTCCTCAATCAAAAGTCCTGAATTAACACTGAGGTTGGCGCCAAGCTAAAGGTCAGGGCTACCGCACACAAGGCTATCGCATCCAACCCTGAGGCTACAGCTGAGGACAGGAACAAGTACAAAAAGTCCTGCTACGACCCCTGCAGAGCCATCAAACAAGCAAAATGACAATATAGGAACAAGGGGAAATCCTATTACATAGCCTCCGACACCCGCCGCATGTGGCAGGGGCTACAGTCCATTACAGATTACAAAGGAAGACCCAGCCATGATCTGCTGAACGATGCCTCTCTACCAGATGAACTCAATGCATTTTATGCACGCTTCGACAAAAACAACACTGAGCCATGCATGAGGGCCCCCGCTGATCCAGGGGACTTATCTCGCTCGCCGAGACCGATGTGAGTAAGGTTTTTAATCAGGTCAACACTCATAAGGCCGCGGGGCCGGACTGTATTCCAGGGTGCGTTCTCAGAGCATGCAGAGAACAGCTGGCAGTCATTTTTAAGCTCTCCTTGTCTCAGTCTGTAATCCCCACATCTCAAACTGACCACCATCATTCCTGTTCCCAAGAACTCTTAGGATACCTGCCACAATGACTACCACAGAGTAGCACTTACATCTGTAATCATGAAGTACTTTGAAAGGCTGGTTATGGCACACATCAACTCCATCATCACAGACACCCTAGACCCACTCCAATTTGCATACAGCCCCAACAGAGCCATAGATGACACAATCTAAATTGCACTCCACACGGCCCTCGCACACCTAGATCAAATCAAATCACATATAATTGGTCGCATACACATATTAAGCAGATGTTATTGCGGTTGTAGCAAAATGCTTGTGTTTCTAGCTCCAACAGTGCAGTAATATCTAACAATTCACAACAATACACACAAACCTAAAAGTAAATGAATAGAATTAAGAAATATATAAATATTAGGACGTGTAATGTCAGAGTCCGGAGTATAAATACACTATATATACAAAACTTAAAATTAGACGGGGCTGCAGTGGAGCGGGTCGAGACCTTCAAGTTCATTGGTGTCCAAATCACTAGAATGGTTCACACAGTCATGATGAAGGCACAACAGGGCCTCTTCCGCCTCAGAAATTTGAAAAGATTTGGCATGAGCCTTCAAATCCTCAAAAAGTTCTACACTTGCATCATTGAGAGCATCTTGACTGCCTGCCTCACTGCTTGGGATGGCAACTGCACTGCCCTCGATTGCATACAGAGGGTGGTGTGGACAGCCCAGTACATCACTGGGGCCAAGCTCCCTGCCATCCAGGACCTCTATATAAGAGGGTGTGAAAGGAAGGCCCAGAAAATCGTTTTAAGACGCCAGCCACCCAAGTCATAGACTGTTCTCTCTCCTTCCGCACTGCAATGGTACCGAAGCAACAAGTCTGACACCAACAGGCTCCTGAACAGCTTCCATCCCCAAGCCATAAGACTGCTAAATAGCTAACAGAATGGCTACATGGACTATCTGCGTCGACCGTTCTATTTGTATTTTTGCACTGACTCTATGCACACTCTACACACTCACTCACACTGACACTCCCAACACACACACACATAACACTCACACACATTCATACTGACTCTACACACACACACACACACACACAGTAGCTTACTTACATTCTCGTGTTCTTCTTATTTCAGTTTCTCTTGTGTTTTTGTCGTACTTTACTTTTTTATAAATGTTTTATAGTACTAATGATATTGAAACACTATTGTTGGGAAATAGCAAACAAGAAAACCATTTTAACTGAACTTGTGCACGTGACACTGAAACTTGAAACAACAAACCCAATTTTAAATTTGGAAACCAAGCCAGAGTAGGGCATCTTGAAACTGTTAGGAAACTATTCCAGATCTCTTAAACAGACCAGGGGGACTGTGTACATCTCCATAATTGCACGTCAATTTATGTACAAACACACAGTTTAGTCAAGCTCCTTTACAACCCCCACTACTACCCACCCACCCACACACACACACACACATATTCAAACACACACATATATACAAAAGTATGTGGACACCCCTTAAAATTTGTGGATTCGGCTATTTCAGTCACACCCGTTGCTGACAGGTGTATAAAATCAAGCATACAGCCATGCAATCTCCATAGACAAACATTGGCAGTAGAATGGCCTTACAGAAGAGCTTAGTGACTTTCAATGTTGCACCGTCATAGGATGCCACCTTTCCAATAAGTCAGTTTGAGTTGCCCCGGTCAACAGTGAGTGCTGTTATTGTGAAGTGGAAATGTCTAGAAGCAACAACGGCTCAGCCGCAAAGTGGTAGGCCACACAAGCTCACAGAACGGGACTGCCGAGTGCTGAAGCGCGTAAAAATTGTCTGTTCTTGGTTGCAACACTTACTACTTACTTCCAAACTGCCCCTGGAAGCAACGTTAGCACAAGAACTGTTTGTCTGGAGCTTCTTGAAACAGGTTTCCATGGACAAGCAGCCGCACACACACCTAAGATCACCATGCGCAATGCCAAGTGTCGGCTGAAGTGGTGTAAAGCTCGCTGCCATTGGCAGTGGTGGTTCTAGACCATTTCAACTGGGGGGGCCAAGCTGGGGCCAGTTGTACTGTTAGAGGGCCCAGTTACATTAGACGTTATTGTTGTCATATAATTTTCTTCACTGCATTGCAGGCATTAGCAGGGAAAAGACCATGTTCATAATCATCATCGTTGCCACTGTCTAATAACAGATGTAAAAAAAGAACGATAGCAAAAATTACTTATGTAAAAATGATTTCATACTTCACATTTAGGGGGGCCACAAGGGGGTCCAAAATTGTTGTCACAGGGGCACTGGCACCCCCTGGGTGGACAAGCAGCCGCACACACACCTAAGATCACCATGCGCAATGCCAAGTGTCGGCTGAAGTGGTGTAAAGCTCGCTGCCATTGGCAGTGGTGGTTCTAGACCATTTCAACTGGGGGGGGAGTGCCAGTGCCCCAGGGGGTGCCAGTGCCCCTGTGACAACAATTTTGGACCCCCTTGTGGCCCCCCTAAATGTGGAGTATGAAATCATTTTTACATAACTCATTTTTGCTATCGTTCTTTTTTTACATCCGTGCACAATAACGTCTAATGTAACTGGCCCCTCTAACAGTACAACTGTTAGAGGGGCTTTACACCACTTCAGCCGACACTTGGCATTGCGCATGGTGATCTTAGGTGTGTGTGCGGCTGCTTGTCCATGGAAACCTGTTTCAAGAAGCTCCAGACGAACAGTTCTTGTGCTAACATTGCTTCCAGAGGCAGTTTGGAAGTAAGTAGTAAGTTCATAATCATCATCGTTGCCACTGTCTAATAACGGATGTAAAAAAAGAACGATAGCAAAAATTTGTTATGTAAAAATGATTTCATACTCCACATTTAGGGGGGCCACAAGGGGGTCCAAAATTGTTGTCACAGGGGCACTGGCACCCCCTGATTTCCCGTGAAGGGAAATATTAATTCTACAGCATACAATGACATTCTAAACAATACTGTGCTTCCAACTTTGTGGCAACAATTTCGGGAAGGCCCTTTCCTGATTCAGCATGACAATGCCCCAGTGCACAAAGTGAGGTCCATACAGAAATTGTTTGTCGAGATCGGTGTGGAAGAACTTGACTGGCATGCCAGAACCCTGACCTCAACTCCATTGAACACCTTTGGGATGAATCGGAACGCCGACTGCGAGCCAGGCCTAATCGCCCAACATCAGTGCCTGACCTAACTAATACTCTTGTGGCTGAATGGAAGCAAGTCCCCGCAGCAATGTTCCAACATCTAGTGGAAAGCCTTCCCAGAAGAGTGGAGGCTGTTATAGCAGCAAAGGCGGGACCAACTCCATATTAATGACCGCGATTTTGGAATGAGATGTTCGACGAGCAGGTATCCCCATACTTTTGGTCATGTAGTGTATATACACACTCGCAGCCCCCCCGCCTCAGCCTTTCCACTGAGCAGTCCCATGCACACACACACACACACACACACACACACACACACACACACACACACACACACACACACACACACACACACACACACACACACACACACACACACACACACACACACACACACACCGCCCCCCGACTAAACAAGACCAGAGGAGCAAACAACAACTCTCCAACACTAACCATATCAGCCTTGTGCTCGACAGCTTGTCCATGTTGTGGGAGTTCACTGAGGACTATGGGTTCCTCAGGATCCATCTTGTGCGTTGTATGTTATGTTATGTTATAATTTCAGTCATGGGAATACACTGTAAATGTGGAACTAGTATTTACTGTACTTCTCTAGATGATTAAGCCAAACATTTCACAAGTATGTTCTCAACTCAAACTCTCACCACCAAACTCAAAACTATACTAACAGTTGTAATGCTGGCCGGATTATGGTCATTGTGCAAGAAAATGACAGGTGAAAGGTTATGCACAGTTCTTGACCAAACCCTGACCTTATGGTCCTGTTGTCCACCCAGTGCATTGACCATAACCCAACCAGGTCAGGGTTCGGCTACTGTCTTGAGGTCTAAGGCATGAAGCAGCATACTGTATGTATGACACAATCATTCCCATTCATGGGAGAGTGACCAAAGCAAACACAAGGCTTGTTACTGTGGGGCTGTGTGGGCTGTTCCCCCGTGTTGTTCACATGTCAATGACCTCATGTTATAGAGGAGACAACAGACAGGGTTAACACACACACACAGACACACGCACCTCCTTCCCCCTTCTACCCAACCTGCCTGTCTCCGGAACATTCTCCTGACTTAATTCACAGCTAAAGTAGAACTGGGCAGCAGCGTTCTGGGAGTGTTTCTCATTAACAGGGGGCCTGCCTGGTCCCTGGGCTGCATGCTGTGAAGTTGTGTAAGTCCTCCGCTCTGCTTACTCACTCCAACGGAGGACCATAAGGACCATAAGAAGCAGGTGTTTGCTGATTCAGCAGCACTTTGGTCCCCCTGCTAGGGATCACTGGCCATTTTAGATGTGCTTTATTAGTTAGAGGGAGTGATCACAGCTCTGGCAACACGCGCCTCTGGCCTGGTGGGACTTGCACCAGGGCTGGTGGGGCTTGCAGCTGTGCATGCTAGTCCTAACTAACCCTGTATTTCTGTTGTTCTTTCTCTTCTACACACTCATTCGATAGTTCTCTCTGTCAGTCCATCTCTCATTCTCTTTTCTCTCTCTACTGTATGTTGATGTTCTCTATGACCCCTGACCCCTGGAGTTAATGACCACATCACAAAGACCTCTGCACCTCTGCTCCGTACCAACACAGAGGCACAGGGAAGGGGAGGGGGTCGAGCTCTAAAAACAATCCTGTCTGACAATGGCCTCTCAGTCCTTGAAGGCAGGCATCTTGGATTTCTTCAATGGGGTGTGTTTGGAAAGCAATCATCCTGCATACAGAGTTGTATACAGTCACAGGATGAAAGAAAATACAAACCTTGAGCCAGGCAAGCACCTGTGAGGTGGATTACAGGTCAGCTCCTAGTCTCTGGGAAGTATCTCAGTCTGCAGTGTTCTTCTTCACTCCCCTTTTCTGCACTTATCCATAAAAACATGACAGGTGAAAGGAACATGGTGGAGGCCTTAAGGCTTCCCATCCGGAACAGTTTGTGCATACTGTTTATTATGACAACATTTTGTGACGTTGTTTTTTTCATTTTGATCTTCGGGAAGTCATTTTCTCGGCTGATCGTTCACATACAAACAAGTCTATGCCCCTACGTCGGTGATTTGTCAACAGCAGGTATTCTTCAATTAAGTGTTTGTTGTCATTCAACAAGAAAAAACTTTTCATGCAAATGTTTTCATTTGAGAAATACTGCACCAAACATATTAGATAGATGTAAAATTGCGCGACTATGATTTCCTCGGCAAAAACGTTCATATTTTTGACAGATTTCTTGAGTTATCTTAGATTATTTTTGACTATTATGAGGAAGTGTATACTGGCTTTGGCATCTCAAGATGGACAAACAGTACTATTGCCGCTTTCTTCTTGTTTTTTAAGCAAAGGTCTTTTAAGGGAGTATCCGAGCACACTCGTTCAGTTTGCATAGCTGAATTCAGCAAGGCGCTAGCCGATTCGAAGCATGTGGAAGGCTTTAGTGTCTAGGGATTGATTGAAACTGAAAAACACAAACATAATTTTTAGCACTAAGAACATCTTAGTAGGAAATGGACAAATAATGATTTTAATGCTAAAGATTATCTTTATGTGTATGGGAAACTGACCCCAGCTATTTCAAGGACGGAAAGGAGACAAGGAGTGTGATGGCCCCGGAGTGGAGGGCTGCCGTCTAATCTGCTCTTAACCAGCCATGCTATTTTGTTTGTTTTTTCGAGTTGTTTGTAAGTTGTTTTGTACATAATGTTTCTGCTACCGTCTCTTATGACCGAAAAGAGCTTCTGGACATCAGAACTGCGATTACTCACCTCAAATTGGACGAAGAGTTTTTCTTCAATGAGTCGGACGGGAGGGATATACTACAGACACCCGACCAGGCCCAGATCCCCGTCATTTGCTGGAGAAGGAAACTGAGATTTTGCGGAAAAAGATCAGGGTGCCTTGTGAGGATCAGGTGAAGAGTGGCTAATCTGCCTTTGCCTTCTGTCCTGCTAGCTAACGTTCAATCACTGGAAAATAAATTGGACGAACTGAAAGCACGTATATCCTACCAAACGGGACATTAAAAACTAATATCTTATGCTTCACCGAGTCGTGGCTGAACGACGACATTAAGAACATACAGCTAGCGGGTTATACACTCTATTGGAAGGATAGAACAGCAGCCTCTGGTAAGACACTGGGCGGGGCCTATGCATATATGTAAACAACAGCTGGTGCATGGTATCTAAGGAAGTTTTGAGGTTTTGCTCGCCTGTTGCAGAGTATCTCATAATAAGCTGTAGACCACACTACCTATCTAGAGAGTTTTCATCTGTATTTTTTGTAGCTGTCTACATACCACCACAGACCGATGCAGACACTAAAACCACACTCAATGAGCTGTATACCGCCATAAGCAAACAGGAAAACGCTCATCCAGGGGCCGGGGACTTTAATGCAGGGAAACTTAAATCAGTTTTACCTAATTTCTATCAGCATGTTTAATGTGCAACCAGAGGGGAAAAAATTCTAGACTACCTTTACTCCACACACGGAGACGCGTACAAAGCTCTCCCTCACCCTCCATTTGGCAAATCTGTCCATAATTCTATCCTCCTGATTCCTGCTTACAAGCAAAAAAGAAAGCAGGAAGCACCAGTGACTCAGTCTATAAAAAAGTGGTCAGATAAAGCAGATGCTAAACTATAGAACTGTTTTGCTAGCACAGACTGGGATAAGTTTCGAGATTCTTCCGATGGCATTGAGGAGTACACCAGATCAATCACTGGCTTTATCAATAAGTGCATCGAGGACGTCGTCCCCACAGTGACTGTACATACATACCCCAACCAGAAGCCATAGATTACAGGCAACGTTCGCACTGAGCTAAAGGGAGCGGGACTCTAACCCGGAAGCTTATAAGAAATCTCACTATGCTCGCTTCGAGGCAAGTAACACTGAAACATGCATGAGAGCATCAGCTGTTCCGGACAACTGTGTGATCACGCTCTCCACAGCTGATATCAGTAAGACTTTTAAACAGGTCAACATTCACAAGGCTGCAGGGCCAGACGAATTACCAGGACGTGTACTCCCAGCATGCGCTGACCATCTGGCAAGTGTCTTCAACCTCTCCCTGTCTGAGTCTGTAATACCAACATGTTTCAAGCAGACCACCATAGTCCCTGTGCCCAAGAACACTAATGCAACCTGCCTAAATGACTACCGACCCATCACATCTGTAGCCATGAAATGCTTTGAAAGGCTGGTCATGCTCACATCAACACCATTATCCCAGAAACCCTAGATCCACTCCAATTTGCATACCACAAAAAAAGATTCACAGATGATGCAATCTCTATTGCACTCCACACTGCCCTTTCACACCTGGACAAAAAGAACACGTACGTGAGAATGCTATTCATTGACTACAGCTCAGCGTTCAACACTATAGGCAGTCTCATCGTTGTCGGTGATCAGGCCTACCACTGTTGTGTCATCAGCAAACTTAATGATGGTGTTGGAGTCGTGCCTGGGCATGCAGTCATGAGTGAACAGTGAGTACAGGAGGGGACTGAGCATACACCCCTGAGGGGCCCCCGTGTTGAGGATCAGTGTGGCGTATGTACCTACCCTTACCACCTGGGGGCGGCCCGTCAGGAAGTCCAGGATCCAGTTGCAGAGGGAGGTGTTTAGTCCCAGGATCCTTGCATACAAATCAAATTTCAAATCAAATGTATTTATATAGCCCTTCTTACATCAGCTGATATCTCAAAGTGCTGTACAGAAACCTAGCCTAAAACCCCAAACAGCAAGCAATGCAGGTGTAGAAGCACGGTGGCTAGGAAAAACTCCCTAGAAAGGCCAAAACCTAAGAAGAAACCTAGAGAGGAACCAGGCTATGAGGAGTGGCCAGTCCTCTTCTGGCTGTGCCGGGTGGAGATTATAACAAAACATGGCCAAGATGTTTAAATGTTTATAAATGACCAGCATGGTCAAATAATAATAATCACAGTAGTTGTCGATGGTGCAACAGGTCAGCACCTCAGGAGTAAATGTCAGTTGGCTTTTCATAGCCGATCATTGAGAGTATCTCTACCGCTCCTGCTGTCTCTAGAGAGTTGAAAACAGCAGGTCTGGGATAGGTAGCATGTCCGGTAAACAGGTCAGGGTTCCATAGCCGCAGGCAGAACAGTTGAAACTGGAGCAGCAGCACGACCAGGTGGACTGGGGACAGCAAGGAGTCATCATGCCAGGTAGTCCTGAGGCATGGTCCTAAGGCTCAGGTCCTCCAAGAGAGAGAAAGAAGGAAAGAGAGAAAGAGAGAATTAGAGAGAGCATACTTAAATTCACACAGGACACCGGATAAGACAGGAGAAATACTCTAGATATAACAGACTGATCCTAGCCCCCCGACACATAAACTACTGCAGCATAAATACTGGAGGCTGAGACAGGAGGGGTCAGGAGACACTGTGGCCCCATCCGATGATATACCCAGACAGGGCCAAACAGGCAGGATATAACCCCACCCACTTTGCCAAAGCACAGCCCCCACACCACTAGAGGGATATCTTCAACCACCAACTTACCATCCTGAGACAAGGCCGAGTATAGCCCACAAAGATCTCCGCCACGGCACAACCCAAGGGGGCGCGCCAACCCAGACAGGAAGACCACGAGGGTGGTGTGGACAGCCCAGTACATCACTGGGGCCAAGCTTTTTGCCATCCAGGACCTCTATACCAGGCGGTGTCAGAGGAAGGCCCTAAAAATTGTCAAAGACTCCAGCCAACATTTACATTTACATTTAAGTCATTTAGCAGACGCTCTTATCCAGAGCGACTTACAAATTGGTGCATTCACCTTATGATATCCAGTGGACCTAGTCATAGACTGTTCTCTCTGCTACCGCACGGCAAGCAGTACCGGAGCGCCAAGTCTAGGTCCAAGAGGCTTCTAAACAGCTTCTACCCCCAAGCCATAAGACTCCTGAACAGCTAATCAAATGGCTACTCAGACTATTTGCATTGCCCCCCCCCCCCCCCCCCCCTCTATGCTGCTACTCTCTGTTATTATCTATGCATAGTCACTTTAATAATTCTGCCTACATGTACATATTACCTCAATTACCTCGACAACGGTGCCCCCGCACATTGACTCTGTACTGGTACCCCCGGTATAATAGCTATTGTTATTTACAGCTGCTCTTTAATCATTTTTTATTCTTATCTCATACTTTTTTTTAGGTATTTTCTTAAAACTGCATTGTTGGTTAAGGGCTTGTAAGTAAGCATTTCACTGTAAGGTTAGGGTTGTATTTGGCGCATGTGACAAATAAAATGTGATTTGACATTAGACTATTGAGATGCTCCCAGTCCCTATGTGTGGGTGCTTGATCTGTTCACCACTAGAGGGCAGTGTCTTCCAATGTGATGAGGTGTGTCCTGACAGCCCCAGAGCGCTACCCACCTCTTTCCTGGATGGATACAGCCATAAGAATGTGTGAAAAAGACCAGAGACAGCTAACAGAGGTGTTGTCATACCAGATCTCAGAAACACAGAGAGGTGGCAGTGTTGTATTATGGGTGCACCTCAAAGAGAAAGGGAGTCCCGCCATTCTACAGTTCCACAGAAAGACAAAGGAACATGTTTGCTCATGCCGCAGGACGCAATGTTTTCAGAGGAAAAGCAGGAGCGATGAGAGTGAGGTAGAGAGAGGGAGAGATGAGGGGGAGGGAGGCTGAGGGAGTCTGGTGGCCACATGTCCCTTCTTTTGCTCAGTGCATGGTTATTGCAGGGTAGGGTTTCATGCTAAACATCCACAGAGAGGCTGAAAATAAACCCTCTCCAAACACAGGGGCTGGGTGGTGTTGTGGTGAGGACAGGCCCAAGACAACCCCCAGCCAAACCTCTACATCCTCAGCTTTAGCTCAATTAGACTGCCTATACTATAGTATACTCTCCTGAACCCCCTTGTCCCAGCCGCATATAACCCCTGACACACACACACACACACACACACAAGGTAGTATGTATTTCAAATGTTAGGCCAAAACATATGGCTAAAAACTTTGGGTTTCTTTGACCCAAATAGGCCTGCAGTTTCGTGGGAATATTCTGTAAAAGGAGTAAGACAGTGGCAAAAGGCCTAATCGTAGTGATCCTCAACCGAAGAGATGCACACATACCAGCCAGACAGTGTTAAAGGAACACTGTGCAACATTTGCAGCCTGTAAAACATGGAAAGAAGACGTTAATTGCCGTTTGCCGTCCTTTGAAATTCTTCCCCTCCTCTGAAGAACACGTTCCCCTGCCAAAAGAGAAGTCAAAGTAGGAGCGGAGTTGGGGAACCACATCAAACAGACTTTGATTATGATCTGTCAGCGCTGAAGGGCTATTACTATAGTAGCAGCTCTGTGCCTTAGGGAGGAACCTGTCAATATCCTCATTAAAGGGCCTTCACCTGCACATGACTTTAGCTGGTTCACTCGAGGCACTGCAACTGTCTCTGTTTCTGTATTGTTTTACATAACCCAGGCCTCAGAGCTTTGTGCTGCAAGCAGGATAATATGTAAGAGAGAGGGGCAAGTGTGTGTGTGTGTGTGTGGTGTGTGTGTGTGTGTGGTGTGTGTGTGTGTGTGTGTGTGTGTGTGTGTGTGTGTGTGTGTGTGTGTGTGTGTGTGTGTGTGTGTGAAAGAGTGTCACAGGGCCACTTAGGAGCATCTGTGAAGTCAGCACCCACACACTAACACATCAGACCCACTTGACAAGCCAACTCCTGTGAACAAGTCTTAGAATTATTAGGGTGCAGTGGGGTACTATCCCCACCAGTGGAATGTGTGAAGGGATAAGTGGGGGTGGTGGGGTTGAGGGGGGATATGGAGGGGGGACAGGAAAAAGAGTGAGGGGGAGGCGAGAGGTGAGGTCTCAGGTTAGGGGGGCAGTAATGATAAACAGTGTTTGTCTGGATAGTTCGACTGAGTGAAAGAAAAGAGTGCGAGAGAAAGAGATACTTTTCTTCTCTCCTCCTCATGTCACCACACTGTTGCTTTTCTGTGTCTGACCCCATTGAGGTGTTGTAAGATACCTCCTTTCTCCCTTCCTTCACTCCTATTTTATTTCTGATAGTTACCTGATATGACCCACTCACAGTG